>NC_047073.1:5142026-5485035 GCF_902459465.1 Asterias rubens | reverse complement strand
CGAAAAAGACAAAGGCAACTAATTTGCATATCGAAAAAGACAAAGGAAACTAATTAGCATATCGGAACAAACAAAGGAAACTAATTAGTATATCGAAACAAACAAAAGAAACTTATTTGCATATCGGAACAAACAAAGGAAGCTAATTTACATATCGAAAAAGACAATGGCAACTAATGAGCATATCCAAACAAAGGAAACTAATTTGCATATCGAAAAAGACAAAGGAAACTAATTTGCATATCGAAAAAGACAAAGGCAACTAAGTAGCATATCGAAAAAGACAAAGGAAACTAATTAGCATATCGGAACAAACAAAAGAAACTTATTTGCATATCGGAACAAACAAAGGAAACTAATTTGCATATCGAAAAAGACAAAGGCAACTAAGTAGCATATCGAAAAAGACAAAGGCAACTAATTAGCATATCGAAAAAGACAAAGGAAACTAATTAGCATATCGGAACAAACAAAAGAAACTTATTTGCATATGGGAACAAACAATGGCAACTAATTTGCATATCGAAAAAGACAAAGGTAACTAATTAGCATATCGAAAAAGACAAAGGAAACTAATCAGCATATCGGAACAAACAAAGGAAACTAATTTGCATATCGAAACAAACAAAAGAAACTTATTTGCATATCGGAACAACAAAGGAAACTTATTTGCATATCGAAAAAGACAATGGCAACTAATGAGCATATCGAAAAAGACAAAGGCAACTAATGAGCATATCGAAAAAGACAAAGGAAACTAATTAGCATATCGGAACAAACAAAAGAAACTTATATGCATATCGGAACAAACAAAGGAAACTAATTTTGCATATCGGAACAGACAAAGGAAACTAATTTGCATATCGAAAAAGACAAAGGCAACTAATTTACATATCGAAAAAGACAAAGGCAACTAATGAGCATATCGAAAAAGACAAAGGAAACTAATTAGCATATCGGAACAAACAAAAGAAACTTATATGCATATCGGAACAAACAAAGGAAACTAATTTGCATATCGGAACAGACAAAGGAAACTAATTTGCATATCGAAAAAGACAAAGGCAACTAATTTACATATCGAAAAAGACAAAGGCAACTAATTAGCATATCGAAACAAACAAAAGAAACTTATTTGCATATCGGAACAAATAAAGGAAACTAATTTGCATATCGGAACAGACAAAGGAAACTAATTTACATATCGAAAAAGACAAAGGCAACTAATTAGCATATCGAAACAAACAAAAGAAACTTATATGCATATCGGAACAAACAAAGGAAACTAATTTGCATATCGGAACAGACAAAGGAAACTAATTTGCATATCGAAAAAGACAAAGGCAACTAATTTACATATCGAAAAAGACAAAGGCAACTAATTAGCATATCGAAACAAACAAAAGAAACTTATTTGCATATCGGAACAAATAAAGGAAGCTAATTTGCATATCGAAACTAAAGAAACTAATTTGCATATCGAAACAAACAAAAGAAACTTATTTGCATATCGGAACAAACAAAGGAAACTTATTTGCATATCGAAAAAGACAATGGCAACTAATGAGCATATCGAAAAAGACAAAGGCAACTAATGAGCATATCGAAAAAGACAAAGGAAACTAATTAGCATATCGGAACAAACAAAAGAAACTTATTTGCATATCGGAACAAACAAAGGAAACTAATTTGCATATCGGAACAGACAAAGGAAACTAATTTGCATATCGAAAAAGACAAAGGCAACTAATTAGCATATCGAAACAAACAAAAGAAACTTATTTGCATATCGGAACAAACAAAGGAAGCTAATTTGCATATCGAAACTAAAGAAACTAATAAGCATATCGGAACAAACAAAGGAAACTAATCAGCATATTGGAACAAACAAAAGAAACTAATAGGCATGTCGAAAAAGACAAAGAAAACTAATTTGCATATCGGAACAAACACTGGAAACTAATTAGTTTCCAACAACTTGGAAAAGAGTAACTGGAAAGAGTTGAGAAAACAACTTCTAAGAATTAATGAAGAGAAAAAAATAAGTTTGCAGCGCTGATAAATAGTAAATTTGAAGGAAAAATAACTGTCAAAGAGTTGATAAGAACACTTTGAAGAGATGAGAAACAAAAAACTTTGAAGAGTTGATAAAACAGATTCAAAGAGTTGATGAAAAGAAAAAGACTTTGAACAACTGATACAAAATACTTGGAAGAGATGATAAATTTGAAGGAAAACCTTAAAGAGTTGATTAATACTTTGAATAAATGAGAAAACATATTACAAGTGCTGGGAAAACATTTTTGGAAGAGTTGATATATATAACTTGGAAGAGTTGATGAAGAGAAAAAGACTTTGAACAACTGATACAAAATACTTGGAAGAGCTGATAAATTTGAAGGAAAACCTTAAAGAGTTGATGAATATAAAAAGACCTTGAAGAGCTGATAAAACAACTTGGAAGAGTTGATAGATTTGAAGGAATAGCCCAAAGATATGAAAAATAACTTGGAAGAGTTGTTGAAGAGAAAAAGACTTTGAACAACTGGTACAAAATACTTGGAAGAGTTGAGGTAGGGAAAACAACTTGGAAGAGCTTACAACAAAAACTCTGAAGAGTTGATAGATTTGTAGGAAAACCCCAAAGTGTTGATGAATAACTTGGAAGAGTTGATGAAGATAAAAAGACTTTGAAGAGGTGATAAATAACTTTTAAGAGTTGATAGATTTGAAGGAAAACCCCAAAGAGTTGATGAATAACTTGGAAGAGTTGATGAAGATAAAAAGACTTTGAAGAGCTTATAATAAAAACTTGGAAGAGTTAATATGGTTTAAGGAAAAAACACTCAAACTAGGAGAACACTTTGGACATACTATTGGAAACACTTGGTAGATACTTACCGGGGCGATTTATTGGGGGAGACATTGTCAGGAGTTTTGGTGGCAAGAAATAGGACAGTTAAAGGATAGCTCTGATAAAGGTTTGCACTCAGGACCGTTGGCCTGGGGCCGCATATGCTCCGTTCCATGTTGTGCGTGTGGCGTGATTTTTCAAGAAAGTTTTTTCATACTCACATGTCCAAATGTAGCTGCAGCTGAAGTTTACTCTGTAGTGTCGTTGTTCAATGATGTGGCGAAGTTAGTAAATACATTTGTTAATACTCACCGGTTCAATGTAGCTATGAATGAAGTTCCATCTGAAGTGTCCTCAGCCAAAAGAAGTTCCAATTAGTAAACCCAACACCAGCTTAACTAATCGTTTGGAATGGTCAGGTTGTTTAATATTAAATATTTCTCAAAGATAACGGGTACCAGAACCAGTTTGTAACAAATCAAAAGTTTGAAAGAGTTGGAAAAAAAAATGAAGTAAAACGAGTCGGAAAAAACAAACACTTAAAAGAGTTCAATGATAATTTGGCTCTTAAAGGCAGTGGACACTATTGGTAATTGTCAAAGACTAACCTTCACAGTTAGTGTATCTCAACATATGCATAAAATAACAAACCTGTGAAAATTTGAGCTCAATCGGTCATCGAATTTGCGAGACAACAATGATGGTTTAGATGGTTGATTTCGAGACCTCAAGTTCTAAATCTGAGGTCTTGAAATAAAATTCGTGAAAAATTACTTCTTTCTTGAAAACTATGGCACTTCAGAGGGAGCTGTTTCTCACAATGTTTTATACCAACAACCTCTCCTCATTACTCGTCACCAAGAAAGGTTTTATGCTAATAATTATTTTGAGTAATTACCAATAGTGTCCACTGCCTTTAAAAACTTAGGTGGACATCTACGAATGGCTTAAAAAGAAAACTACTGAAATAAGGGAGATATCTGCTAAATACGAAACATGAAAATCGATTAATAGATTGCATGTTTTAAAGTACAACACCAATATGGGAGTGGGCTGGTAATAAAGGCTGGGATGCTCTAATTAAAAAAAGGAAAACTTAAAAGATTATCCAGGATTGTCTGATTGCCACTTTTGGAAAAATACTTGGCAAATGATTTTGGGTAAATTTAGTAACATCTTAGTTTTGGAGGAACGACACAACATGAGTTTGATAAAATCGCAAGGCTGTAATCTGTAATTTTTGGCGATAATTTGAGCAAAATTTGATAAAAACGCAAGTCTTGTGGATTTTTGGGCAAAATTTGAGCAGAATTTGATAAAAACGCAAGGCTATATTCTAACTGAATTCTTGGGACAAATTTGATAAAAACGCAGGGCTATAGTCTTGTGGAATTTTTGGGCGTAATTTGATAAAATCGCAAGGCTATATAGTCTTGTGGAATTTTTGGCGATAATTTGAGCAAAGTTGGATAAAAACGCAAGGGTTTAGTCTTGACGAATGTTTGGGCACAATTTGAGCAAAGTTTGATAAATACGCAAGGCAATAGTCTTGTGGAACTTTTGGGCAAAATTTGAGCAGAATTTGATAAAAACGCAAGGCCTTATAGTCTTGAGGAATTATTGGGCACAATCTGAGAAAAATTTGATAAATACGCAAAGCTATAGTCTTGTCAATTTTTTTGCAAAATTTTAGCAAAACTTGATAAAACGCAGGGCTTTAAATATATAGTCTTGTGGAATATTTGGGCACAGTTTCATCAAAAACGCCTTGTAATTTTTTATTTTTGCAAACATTTTGCAAAGGTTTATAAATATACAATGCTTTTTTTTAAATATGCCATGTTGCACTTCGGGCAGATAAGATTGATAAATTTACAAGGCAGTATTTTATACTATATATAGCCTTGTGATTTTTGGTAAATGTTTGAAAAATGTGCAATATGTTGATGGTTGCGAGGCTGCAACAGGTGTCAGTCCTCCATTCTGTTGAGCTTGAACCTTCCTGGGTGACTTCATTAAGGCCTCGCCTAAGAACTGACACTGTTGGCTTTGGTGCTGTGTCATGGATGACAATCGTTCCTTTGTAGATGCCACCTCACAGTTGGTTCACATGTAAAACAAAGCAAATATTCTTGCATTAGTCTTGTTTTAATAATCTGATTGAACAGAGTAAGATTGTAGGGCAATCTTATAGTTAAGTAGACCTATACAAGCAATATATTTCAGTTTCAATTTGGCCTATTCATCCTGGTAAGGTTCGTCTAAAACAGGGCTACCACGTGAAGGTCCCAGGATACCTGCCCCACACGGTTTCCAGATCATCAGGGCCTTTGCACCGCCCGAAGGCGGGTCAGGTCCGCCATCCCAAAAGGAGGGACAGTCCCCTACTGTACTAGCGCGGTCCCTAGTTGGAAAGAACTTAGGGACTACTTCCGTTGGTCAACCATTTGTGATTACACCGGCACCATCCTAGCAGATGAGGAGCCCGAATGCACCTTTAAGATCAACCACTCAGTGGAGCGAGCCGGAAGTAGGACCCCACATGCCACGTGCACGTGTCCAGGTCCCTTTAGTTTTATTCCGCAGGCACCACCATTTCGATCCGCACGCACCACTCGTTCCGCAGGCACCACCAAGTTAGCGCAAAAAAAAACGCGTATATGCTTGTTTGCTTGCATTGGTGTACTTAGGTACAAGATAGTGAGCTACCAAAACAACCCACTACATGTAAAGCATCAAATATCAACACATGTAAAGCCCGGTTGATACTTCCTGCAAATACCAAATTTTATGTCAGAACCCTCTTTTCCCTACAACATTCACAAGTGAGTTGAGCAGATTTGAACTGCTATGAATTATTTTTTGACTGCAACAATTGCTTCGCATTTGCAGGAAGTATGAACCAGGCTCCACTCATCTAAAAAGAATATCTTACTTTTGTTCTCTGATGATCCACAGATGAGCTGTCTTGATGATACTGATGTTTGCCCAAGGCAGTTGATCTCCAGGAACTACTGGCCCTGAAAGATCAAGTTAACGGATATAATTATTAAGTTGTAAGTCAATATTTTGTCATCAAAACTCTTGCATGGGTAATTTAGACCACCTCTTTATATAATAATAACAATAATGGTGGCTTCTTATAGCGCTCAGGTCTGTCACGCAGTGACGCTTCAACATTATTATTACCCCCGTTTACTGGGCCTTAAATAATTCCTTAAACCATCTCAGCTCCCTGGGGGGAGTATACAGTCTGTGCCCCCAAATATGTAAGCTAATCAATCACAAGAAACAACTCTGCCCTCACAGGTAATCATTTATCCATGTGTGGAGCGAAGATACCTAGATATTTCTTTGTGTATCTTGCACGGGTATGCCCCTGTGGTGATACACTTTTCACCCATTAAAAAGAGGGACAGAAAGTAGCAGAAATAATGCACCCCTTATCCCCCTTATGCCATATCCCCAGTTCCAGGACTTTTGTTGTCTGTTTGTTATACAAACGTGGCAGACAAGACAGGCTGCACTATAGTTTCTCATTGTATTTGCATAGTTGGCTATTGGAAACTAAAGCATTCTGGGATTTCTACGCTATACACTGGCAGATTATTTATCTGCTGTGGCTAACAGCCGAGGTTCTGCGATTCATGGTCGGTGCCTTATGCATATTTTCTCACAAGACAACAAGAAATCCAAGTGTTAGACTGTTTTGCTAACTTTCCTTTTGTAAAGTCAAGGTTTTATTGGTCAATTATAATTTCAAAGGCAATCCCTCAAATGTGCAAGATAATTTGGGTGGAATACTGACCTAAAGAGGTTTTGATTGGGAGGGGGAATGCAACAGATACCCCCCCCCCCCCCAACCCAGATTTAATCAGAAGTATTGTTTATTAAGACTACCAGCACCATGCAGTGACTATTATAAATAAATTTAAAAAAGGGTACTAGGTCTAGCAGTTTAATATTTGCCTAAAATTGACAAATTCGAGAGCTTTTCACCAGTTTTATCAAACTTGTGCCATCAATTATTTGAGACTTAAAAATGCATGGCAATGGAAGGTGATCAGCCTTTTTAGCTAGATGAATTTAATCTGGGTGCTAGTTCTATTTAATGTGGAGCTCCATTTACCAACACATCCTTCAAAAGCCAATCGTTCAGAATTATGTATTACCTTTTAAGTTATAGGCCTTTATCATATTCAGATCATTATGAGCTTGTTACTGGTGATCTTTCGACATCTTCATAATGGTGGCTGACAAACACTACAAAAAAAAACATTTTAAAGGACAAAATAAGTTTGCATATAAAAATTTTAAAAATAATATAAAAATTACAAGGGGTAAGTTCGGCAGTTTTATCGAATTTGGGCCTAGAGTTTAAATAATAACAAGAGGCAAGTCCAGCAGTTTAAGCAGATCTAGACCTCACATTAAAAAATAACTAGGGGTAAGTCCAGCATTTTTATTGAATTTAGGCCTTAAAATTGAAAAAAATCACAAGGGGCAAGTCCAGCAGTGCTTAAAAGCACAATTGGACCTAAAGTTAAAATAATCACAATATGTAAGTCGAGCAGCTTTTTCAAATGTTGGCATTCAAATTGAAAAAGTCACAAGGAGTAAGGTCTAGCAGTTTTAGCGAATTTTAGCCTAGAATTGACAAATCGGAGGGCTTAGTCAGTTTTATCAAACTTATGCCACTAATTATTTGAGGCTTAAAATGCATGACATTGGACGTTGATTAGCCTTTTTAGCTAGATGAATATAATCTGGATGCTAGTTCTATTGGATGTGAAGCTCCATTTACCAACTCATCCTTGAAAAGCCAACAAAAACAATTGTTAAGAATTATTTATTTACCTTCTTAGGTATAGGCCTACATCATACTCAGATTCATATGAGCTTGTAACTGGTGATCTCTTGAAGTCTTCATGACACTACAAAGAAAAACATTTAAAAGAAAAAAATAAGTTTGCATCTAAAATTTTAAAATAGCAAGGGGTATCGCTGTAATAAACAATAGTTACAGCCATACAATGTCATCATGAAATGGTATCATGTGATTGTACAAGGTAGCTAAATGACTTGAGCAGTTCAAGAGATGGCACAAAACTAAACAAAAAAGAAGTCATTGAGCAAGACATTGTATGGCTGTAATTTACCAATAATTACAGCCGTACAATGTCAACATGAAATGGTATCGAGAGATTGCACAAGGTAGCTAAACGACTTGAGCAGTTCAACATGACTTGGGTATGGTTTTAAGATATGCCACAAAACTGTACAATGGGATTTTTGACGAAATATCAAAGGCATCACAACATCAAGTGAGAATACAAATTTCAGAGTACCAAGTTTGCTTAGTTTTTGAAAGGCTGGAAAACCCATTGATATTTTCAAAAGATCGCGTAATCATATGGTCATGAACTTTTAGTGAGATGGAGATTTATTCAGCTTAGCAAGTTTTGCCTTTCAGAGATGGCACAGCTGTGGCTTGAGAACAATGTAATAAAATCAAAAGGTTCATAAAATGTGCATATACCTTAATGTTGTCAGGGCAATCTATCTTGTAGAACTTTTACCAATGTTCTTTTGTTCCAAGTTGACATGCTTTCATCATCTGTGCTAGCAGCAGCCAACCCTGTCTAAGGACGTCCTGCATGGCAACCTAGATGAAACCCAAGCATACATGATAATATAAATCACATAATAAAAATTACAAGAATGCCACATTTTTAAAAACAAAAATGATTTTTGATTAATTTAAAGACATCCCCACATCTTAGCTAGTATTTGAGGAACAACATAACATGAGTTTGGAGCTTTCCACATCGCAACCAACTTGGTGACCAATCCAAACAGAGTCAAGCAAAACATTAAAGGGTTTGTGTACATTTTGGTTTGAGAAAATTTAAGCAGCTCATGAACAGTTTCATGTTTGAAAATCAGTTAGCTGAAACATTTTGAGGGACTGCACAGAATGTGCTTTTGGAAAATTAAAGGGTTGATACAAAAAGTATAACAATTACTACTTCTTGAGGGTCGTACAAAGCATCCAATCAGTGTTCCCACGATTGTTTGAGGCAGTTGTCTTGATGGGGACTCTAGACGTTGTGTTCATCACTGCTGTTCTCATTAGACAGTTTCTGTTCAATCTCTACCATCTTGAAAGCAAGAAGGTCCGCTTGGAGTGTTCTGACCCTCTTCAAGAGCCTCCTCGATCTGAAGTAGTTGAAAAATAATAAAATCAAGCATTTATAAAGTCATCCATTCATTTACTGAGAGCAGAAATGTTTAAGACAGTAATGCTAAGTTTTTAAAAATACAATACCTATACATACTACATGATTTGCCTAACATGCCGGGAAAAACCAAGGCAAACCCTTCTGGTGAACCCTTCTCTCAAAGGTAAATAAATCTAAAAAGAACTGCAGCTTTGATAGGCGTGGAATTTTTATTTAAGAAAACAGATACAACAAAATTAGTCCTTGAAAACGTGTGACCTAAGTTTTAAAAAGATATTTGAATTTTGTGGTACAAAGACAAGATCTAAGATTGAGTGGTAGAGAGTTCCAGGTATGTGGCACAGCGGGAGAAAAGACCTGTCACCCCAGGAGTGTACAGACTTAGGTTCAATGTGAATCTGATACAAATTTTTAGTTCACAATTTGGCAACAAATAATTTGAATCAGTTACCTTGTGCTCAACTCCTGTGAAACGTTCAGGGTACAAAAAGGCACAGTGACGTCAAAATTCATATCGCATTTGCAAGTATGAACAAGTAAACAAAGTTGATTCTTACTTGTGGAGAAACAGGAATGTAGGCGTGCATACAGTGTTACCATGGTAGGAATATGATGATCTCTGGTTAGAGCGTTGTCTTTGCTCCTTTCTGCGATTGCAAACTGTGGTGTCGCTGTTGTTTGCAGCGCCTCGAATCAGACCAAGGATAAGCATGTCCTTCTCCCCTGCAAGTATGAAAATACATGAATGAATAAATTGACAATTATAACTTGTTTTGGTTTCATGTGTAGTTTAATAACATGTGAAGAATATGATTTTAGTTGCAAGTGTTTGAGGATTTGATCAGGTAAAAACAATGGAGAGAGATATATGGCCTCAGTGTAAGGGAAATGTCTTGTTTTAAGAGACAAATTAAAATTCAATTTAAGTAGATACAGGGTTTAACTTCAAGACTTGCCATTGAAGAAAATAGTTGTTTGTCATATGGATAGCCTTCAGTGGTTGAATTGCAGCAGTGAGTTTCTAGATAGCACAACCTGCATCATCACTTGGATAACCTGCCGTGGTTGGAGTGTAGCAGAGAGTTCTAGACAACACAGTCTGTGTTGTCACATGGATAGCCTGCAGTGGTTGGAGTGAAGCAGGGAGTTTTAATACAAATCAGCAAAAGATTTTTTTATAAATCTGCTTAGAACTAGATGTGATTAAACTTCAAGACTTGCCCTCTGAAAATAATTGCACTGACATAGATGACCTACAGTGGTTGAAGTGAAGCAAACAGTTTCTAGATAGCACAACCTGTACAGACACATGAATAGCCTGCAGTACATTTCTAACTGTTAAAGGCAGTGGACACTATTGGTAATTGTAAAAGACTAGCCTTCACAGTTGGTGTATCTCAACATTTGCATAAAATAACAAACCTGTGAAAGTTTGAGCTCAATCGGTCTTCAAACTTGCGAGATAATAATGAAAGAAAAAACATCCTTGTCACACGAAATTGTATGCGGTGATTTCGAGACCTCAAGTTCTAAATCTGAGGTCTGAAAATCAAATTCGTGAAAAAATTACTTCTTTCTCGAAAACTATGGCACTTCAGAGGGAGCCGTTTCTCACAATGTTTTTTACCATCAACCCATTACTCGTCACCAAGAAAGGTTTTATGCTAATCATTATTTTGAGTAATTACCAATAGTGTCCACTGCCTTAAAGTTTGTGCCATTAAAAATAGCACAAACTCCTAGTAATGCTTCATGAGTGACACAAAATCAGCCTTGGAACAGTTTAAAAGTGAAAACAATATAAGTTATCGAGCCGAAGGCCGAGTTGGATATGGGACGCAGACACGCCGCGAGTGCGCATGTGATAACAAATTTCTCTTCGAGCAAACTTGGCGCTTGACATAGAACACACAGTACGCAGGTAGTGATATTAGTCGTGCAATATAGGTTTTTATCACGACTTCATTCTGCAAATCTGATTTGAGGATTATCTCGTACTTGAAGAAATGTTTTAGTTGCAAGTGTCCGAGAACTGGATCAGGCAAAAACAACGGTGAGATATGACCTCAGTGCATGGGACAACTTTTGTTTGATGAGACAAAGTAAAGTTCAAATTTAGTAGATATTGAATAAAACTTCAAGACTTACCCACTGAAGATAACAGTTACCGTCACATGGATGACCTACAGTTGTTGAAGTGAAGTAGCGAGTTTCTAGATTGCACGACCTGTACAGTCACATGGATAGCCTGCAGTGAATTTCTAGATATGTTCCAAGTTGTTAGACATGTTCATCATCTGTGCAGTCGGCAGCCAACTCTGTCAAAGAAACAACCAGCATGGCAACAGAGACAGAGTTAAAACATACATGACATTAAAGCCGTTGGGCACTTTCGGTAAACGGTATTGTCCAAAGGCCCACACTTCTCACACACAGACTCACAACTTATATATATAAAATAACAAACCTGTGACAATTTAAGCTCAATCAGTCATCGGAGTTGGGAGAAAATAACGGGAAAACCAACCCTTGTTTCCGCACGTTTTCGCATGACATGTGTTTAAAATAAATCCGTAGTTATCAAGAAGTAAAACATTTCATGGAATATATTTCAAGAGAAGTCTTTCACCATTACCTTCTGTAAACCCTGTAAGTTATTTGTAAATCTGTGAACTTTTTGTTTTGTTTTCTGTTCCGAAATTGTACAATAACTTTGACAACCACATTATTTAAAGTCACAAGACAGTCAGCAAAACAATACCAACTTGTACATTGTGTAAACTGTTTAAAAAGCACATTTGCTTGGGGGAAAATATTTAAGGATTGAAAAACATTAGGTTAACAAGTATCGATAGACTTGGCATTATTAGCTTTTTTTTATGAGACAAATCAAAGTTCAATTTACATGTAAGTAAACATGGGATGACACTAAGACTTTCCCATTGAAGAAAATAGTTGCCGTCACATGGATGCAGCAGTGTTCCTAGCAGTGTTCCATCACTTGAATGACCTGCCATGGTTGGAGTGTAGCAGTGAATTCCTAAATAGCACAACCTGTGGCGTCACTTGGATGACCTGCCATGGTTGGAGTGTAGCAGTGAGTTCTGGACAGCACAACCTGTGCCGTCACCATGGATGACCTGCCGTGGTTGGAGTGTAGCAATGAGTTCCCAAATAGCACAACCTGTGCCATCACTTGAATGACCTGCCATGTTTGGAGTGTAGCAGTGAGTTCCTAAATAGCACAACCTGTGGCGTCACTTGGATGACCTGCCATGGTTGGAGTGTAGCAGTGAGTTCTGGACAGCACAACCTGTGCCGTCACCATGGATGACCTGCCGTGGTTGGAGTGTAGCAATGAGTTCCTAAATAGCACAACCTGTGCCATCACTTGAATGACCTGCCATGGTTGGAGTGTTATTATGTAGCAGTGAGTTCCTAAATAGCACAACCTGTGGCGTCACTTGGATGACCTGCCATGGTTGGAGTGTAGCAGTGAGTTCTGGACAGCACAACCTGTGCCGTCACCATGGATGACCTGCCGTGGTTGGAGTGTAGCAATGAGTTCCTAAATAGCACAACCTGTGCAATCACTTGAATGACCTGCCATGGTTGGAGTGTAGCAGTGAGTTCCTAAATAGCACAACCTGTGGCGTCACTTGGATGACCTGCCATGGTTGGAGTGTAGCAGTGAGTTCTGGACAGCACAACCTGTGCCGTCACCATGGATGACCTGCCATGGTTGGAGTGTAGAAGTGAGTTCCTAGATAGCACAACCTGTGCCATCACTTGAATGACCTGCCATGGTTGGAGTGTAGCAGTGAGTTCCTAGATAGCACAACATGTGCCGTCACTTGGATGACCTGCCATGGTTGGAGTGTAGCAATGAGTTCTAGACAGCACTGCCTGTGACGTCACTTGGATAGCCTGCAGTGGTTGGAGTGAAGCAGAGAGTCCTAGACAGCCCAGCATGTGCTGTCAAATCGATAGCCTGCAGCGGTTGGAGTGAAGCAGAGAGTTTACAAATCAGCAAAATCGTGTTTAATAAATCTGCTTACAACTAAAAAAAGATTCAGCCAGATATGAAACATGAAAAACGATATAGTTTTTGGATTGCATGTTTTATTCAATATCAGTTTTAAATTAAAGCTGGTGTAAGACAAACTGTTAGGATTCCATTCAGGGTTGTCTGATTATTTAGTTCTTTAACCTGTCATGTTTCATTCCTAACTAAATTGAAACAATTTGTTTATGGGGAAGTGGCACTCGTTGGCCCTTAATTAATATCTTGTCAATTTTGGAGTGAAAAAGAAATCAACTTCAAGGAAGAATCCAAAGAGTTTACTGGGGATTTGAAATTTTTTTAAGAACAGCACAAACTTTGGTAATATTTCATGAACGACACAAAATCAGCCTGGTAACAATTTAAAAGGGAAAAATATCATGATATTAGTGTTCGAGGACAAGTTTTGTTTGATGAGACAAATCAAAGTTCAATTTAGGTAGATACAAGATACAACTTCAAGACTTGCCCAATGAAGAAAATAGTTGTTTGTCTTAGGTGGTTGAGATGCAGCAGTCACTTGGATGACCTGCAGTGGTTGGAGTGAAGCAGTGAGTTCTAGGTAGCACAACCTGTGACGTCACTTGGATAGCCTGCCGCGATTGGAGTGTAGCAGAGAGTTCTAGACAGCACAACCTGTGCCGTCACCATGGATGACCTGCAGTGGTTGGAGTGTAGCAGAGAGTTCTAGACAGCACAACCTGTGCCGTCACCATGGATGACCTGCAGTGGTTTGAGTGTAGCAGAGAGTTCTAGACAGCACAACCTGTGGCGTCACCATGGATGACCTGCAGTGGTTGGAGTGTAGCAGAGAGTTCTAGACAGCACAACCTGTGGCGTCACATGTATAGCCTGCAGCAGTGGTTGGAGTGAAGCAGAGAGTTTACAAATCAGCAAAACAATTTTTCATAAATCTGCCGACACCTGAAAAAATATTCAGCCAAATATGAAACATGCAAATCGATATCATTTTTGGATGGCATGTTTTAAGTACAATATCATTATGGCATCAAATGGAACACAGTTTTAAATAAAAGCTGGTATGCCCTATTGAGGCAAAGTAAAATATTAGGATAACATCCAAGGCTGTCTGACTATTTACTTCTTTTACCCGTCAAACTAGCATCTATATCAAACAAAATATTTACGTTCGTAACGGAATATAATTTTTTTGTTATAGTTTTTGGGAGGAGCGGCCCCCAAATTGTGTATGGCCTACCTCTTAAGAGCGAGATGCAAGCAGCTCTTTCACCGAATGTCGGGTTGAGCTAGGGGTGCCGTTAGAAAGCTTGCAGTTGCAGAGGAAGTCTGCTGCCTTCACTTGCTCGGTGTCAGGATCGGCATCACCACCAGCATTGCCAACATCTTCAGGTAAATCGGCAACAATCACGGCTGGTCTGTCGTTGCTCAGGCGTTCGTCAGTAGAGGAATCGTTTACTGCTTCGTCGTCCAAACTGTCACCATTTTTGAAAATATGTATCTTATATAAGTAAAAACAAGTAAAAAGAAAAAATTCTCCCCAAAACGACCCATTCCACATGTGTAACCGTCCATTACAGGCTAATGTATTACCAGACATCTGACTCATTTTCACAGCGCGGGTCACAAATAACACAAAATCAGCCTGGGAACAATTTATAAGTGAACGAATATAATGATTTAAGTTACAAGTGTTTGAGGATTGAATCAGCTAAAAACACAGGAAAGAGGTATGGCCTCAGTGTAGGGGACATGGTTTGTTTAAGGAGACAAATTAAAGTAGATACAGCAGATAACTTCAAGACTTGCCCATTGAAGAAAGTAATTGCTGTCAAATGGATAGCCTGCAGTGGTTGAGATGCAGCAGTGAGTTTTAGACAGCACAACCTGTGACGTCACTTGGATGACCTGCAGTGGTTGGAGTGAAGCAGTGAGTTCTAGACAGCACAACCAGCATGGCAACAGAAAAAGAATTAAGAAATACATGATATTATCAGACAAATTGTTGAAAATCAAGAGATTTGTACGTTTTTGAAAGACAGTCAACAAAACAGCACAACATGTACATTGTGAAAAAAAACACCAAAAAACATCTGCTTGAGAAAAAATAAAGATAAACACGAGGTTCATAAGTTTCAAGGGAATATCTTTTTAAAAACAATTTAAAACCGAAAACCAATGATTTCAGTTGCAAAGTCGAATTTTATCGAATATCGCGATATTAATTTGGCAACGATTTCGATATCGGATGGATTTGGTTTTAATCGAAATATCGATATATCGCGATATATTGCGATAATCGTGATATATCGCCATATCGATTAAATATCGCGATGTATTTGCTAGCTTAGACATCTTGCACCCCATGGGTTTGGAGTAAAACCAGAAGAATAGGTCATTAGAACACCTCTCTTATGCTATGACTGTCTCTTCTACAACTTTCACTTTGAGTTTGAAGACTGATGATGTCAAATTTAATTAATCGCGATTATATCGAATATCGCGATATATTGTCGGCGATATATCGTGAATAAAATAAATCAATATCGCCCAAGCTTAGTTCTTAATCTTTTACATGCGTTACACAACAAATGGGACCAATGGCTTTATGTTCCATCCGAAGGACGAAGCACTGGTTAAGTGTCTAGGTTAAGGACACAAGTGTCACGGCTGAGGATTCGAACCCACACTCTGCTGATCAGAAACACCAGTGTTTGAATTCGGTGCTCTGAACAACTCAGCCACGACATTGCTACCAACTTGTACATTATGAACATAAAATAAAAAAATTTGCTTGGGGAAAAATATTTAAGGATTGAAAAACACCAGGTAAAGAAGTTTCAAAGGAAAGAGGCAGCATTAGCTCTTTACATCTAAGCTTGTCTGATTATTATGTTTGTTAACTTCTCAAACTGACGTCGATAAAAGAATGGCACAAACTGGTAATATTTCATGAATGACACAAAATCAGCTTGGGAACAATTCATTTTTTTTAGTTGCAAGTGTCCGAGGACTGGCTCAAGTAAAAATAAAACAGACAGATATGACCTCAGTGCATGGAAAAACTTTTGTTTGATGGGTCAAAATAAAGTATAAATTTAGGAGATATGGGATAAAACTTCAAGACTTGCCCATTTAAAATAATAGTTGCAGTCACATAGATGACCTACATTGGTTGAAGTGAAGCAGTGAGTTTCTTGACAGTCACCTGTACAGTCACTGGATGGCCTGCAGTGAATTTCTAGACATGTTCCAAGTTGCTGGATTTCCATCATCTGTGCAGGCAGAAGCCAACTATCAAAGAAACCCTCATGCAACAGAGACAGAATTAAGAAATACATGACATTATCTGACACTTTGTTTAAAATCACAAGATTGGTAAGTTGTTGAAAGGCAGTCAACAAAACAGTTATAGTAAAATCAAAATTGAAGCCTTATATAGCGCATGTATGTACCAAAAAGGGTACTCAAGGCGCTGAGTAAATTCAAACTTTCAGAAAGATAGGTTATTGCAGTGATTTATTCTGAGACCCAATTATTTAGCATACTTGGTTATGAGTAATGGGGAGAGGTTGATAGTATAAAACATTGTGAGAAACGCATCTCTCTGAAGTACATAGTTTTTGAGAAAGAAGTAATTTTCCACTAATTTGATTTTGAGACCTCAGATTTAGAATTTGAGGTCTCGAAATCAAGCATGTGAAAGCACACAACTTCGTGTGACCTTGGTGTGACAAGGGTTAATATCTCGCAACTTCGACAACCAATTGAGCTCAAATTAATAATAATAATTTGGGGGGCTAATCGTCCTTACTCGCAGCTAAGAGCTGAATTGCGAAGGACGCGGCTACAACGTGTTCGAGAAGCAGGCATGCAAGGGCGCATTCAGCTGCCAGCCACATCAACCCATTATGACCACGAAGCACAGCCAAGATCGAAAGTGTTTGATTTTTTCCTGAGGGAGGAAAACCGGATAGTCTGGAAACCCCTCGTGGCACAGCAGAGAACCAACGCACAACTCAACTCACATATGGCCCCGACCGGGAATCGAACCGGGGTCACCTTGGTGAGAGGCGAGCGCTTTACGCACAAGCCGACCGTGCCAAATTGTCACCGGTTTGTTACTGGTCTTAGACAATTACCAATAGTGTCCACTGTCTTTAAGAGTTGACGGGCCGGGGGATGGAATGGCCCACGTGATCATGGGCCTTGGTTATTTTGACATAGTTGAAGAAAAATTCAATTGTAAAAGAAGGACCCCAAGATTGTACAATTTATTAAATTTTAAACAAATGGGAGTTAAACGATCATTAGATTTGCATTTTTTTTTTTAAGAATGGCACCAACTTTGGTAATACTTCATGACACAAAAACAGCCTTTGAACAATTTAAAACTTGAAACAGATCTGGTTTAGATAGAGGACTTGATAAGGTGAAAAAAACAATAGAGACATATGACTTTAGAGACAAAGTAAAAGTCAAATTTAGTAGTTTGGCTAATGGGATAAAACTTCAACGCTTACCCAATGTTGATAATAGTTGCTGTCATATAGATGAGCTTTACAGTGTTTGTAGGATCCATCAGTTCCTATATATCGGCCTTTACAGTCACATGGATAACGTGCAGTCGGAGTTTCTAGACATGTCCCAAGTGGTTAGACTTTCATCATCATGTGCAGGCAGCAGCCATTACTCTGTCAAAGAAACAACCAGCATGGCAACAGAGACAGAATCAAGACATATACAAAATCACAAGATTGGAAAGTTTTTGAAAGACAGTCAAAAAAACAGTACCAACTTGTACATTGTTATTGTTTAAGTTAAAAAACAACAACGTTTGCTTGAGAAAAATATTTGAGGAGAATAACACTAGGCTAAATATATTCAATGGACTGGGCTGCATTAGCTTTTTAAATCAATAGTTGTCTTATTTAATGTTTAACCTCTCGAACTGGCGATGATTTCAAGCAAATTTTTTTTACAGTTTTTACTTCAAAAATAAAGATTTTCTTTTTTGAGTGGGGGGGGGGAGGGGCATAGCCCCCTTGTGATCAACCCTTGATTATAGTGAAAATCTTGAAGAAAAACTCAGTTTTTAAAGAAAGACTCCAAGAGAGTACGATTGTTTTATATTATTAACTTGAACTATCATTTGCATTTTTTTTAAGAGAAAGGCACAAGTTATAACTGGAAAAAAATATTTTTCTTTGTATTTGTATTGTATGTTTGCATAACTTTTTTTATTATAAATAACACTAATATAACAACTTAAAAACTATGACACAGGTCAAAGGCAAGTTGTAAACGATCTTTAAAAAAACCCAAGTGCCTTTAAGTATTTCCATTGGGCAAAAAACGTGTGTATGGAAAATAAAATCCGGGAGGTGTTATAAATAAAGAGAGGAAAAAGTTAAGCAGTGGAGATTTAAAAAGAAAGATTATGAACCAGTTATTGAACGTGCCGTACAGATGAGACTTTCTCCAACTTTCGAGGTAGAAACATCGTTGTTTTATACCCCAGATGCAAATTGGAGCACGCACCGATTGCGAGGTTTAAAAAAAACTCTATAGAACGATAGACGTGCACTTGCTTTGCATGCAAGAAGAAACAAATCAACACAGCCTTAAAAAGGGTGCGACCCAATTTCAAGGCAACTGTAGAACGTATGCGGTATAAGGTGCCTTGCCGTGACGTCATAGTAGGCAAATCCTATGGTTTTAGGCGGGACTGTAGTGATGAGATTGGTACCTAGAACAAAAACGCGTTTAAATTCGCTGGTTCGTGTTTTTTGGGTTGACAAAAAATTCACAATAAATAAAAAGAAAAACACACGAGAAGTTCTTCCCCCAAATTAAACAAAGACGAATAATCACGATTATTATGTATATCGTATTGATAGCGTATCGATAGCGATAGCGAATCGGTGGCATAAAAGAGTGTCAGAATTTTTCGATAGGATGTCGATAACTGATCAAAACATTTTCTTGCAACTTCAATTACCAATTGAGTCCAAATTTTCACAGGCATAATATTTTATGCATATGTTGGGACATAATGTTGGGACACGGCAAGTTTGAATACTAATCTTTGACAATTTTAAGGATGAAAAAACATTTGGTGTAGAAGTTTTGAGGGAGAGGCAAAAATTAGTTTTGATACAGATTGAGAGATTAACAAAATCAACATGTTGGCAAGTCTTTGAGAACTGGGGCAACATGCAATGGGGAAATTAGAGATTCGATTCTGAACAATATGGGAGCTAAATATCACAGTACATTGGCAACATGTGAATTGAAATGTGAAACTGAAATTGAAATAGAAATCAAACATTTTGAAAAATAGATATCATGCGACTCGATATAAACACCAACCAAAGACAGGACAACATCAGTAATAAATTGAACATTCAAGAATTTTAGATTGGCAGGTAAGTGACAGGATACAAATGAGCAATTTATCGATCAATAAAGGAAAGTATACAAGGTTGCAATCTGTTTGTCTTTGAAATGTGCTAGAGTCCCAGACATCACAACACTGGCTTCACTAGCTTCACGGGACAATTTATCCTTAATACTTAAAAACTTTTCAGGTTTGGCAATTCTGAGGAACCGAGAGATTTACGCAGCCTTAGCCCACAGACAATTGAAGCGGGTTCATACTTCCTGTGAATGAGAATCCAATAAACGAAATATGTTGACGTCACAAATTCACAACAAACAATTCACAGGGGTTGAGTTGTGCTCAACCCTCTTGCTAGTATCGCAGCGAAAACAGAGTTGTGACGTCAAATTAATATTCGCATTCGCAGGAAGTATGAACCGGGCTTACAAGAGAAAGCACAACACCCATTTTAAGATGATATCAGAGTTGAAGAACATTAAAGGCAGTGGACACTATTGGTAATTACTCAAAATAATTATTATTATGAAACCTTTCTTGATTACGAGTAATGGGGAGAGGTTGATAGTATAAACCATCGTGAGAAACAGCTCCCTCTGAAGTGACGTAGTTTCCGAGAAAGAAGTAATTTTCCACAAATTTGATTTTGAGACCTCATCTTTAGAATTTGAGGTTTCAAAATTTTAGCATCTGAAAGCCCACAACTTCGTGTGACCATGGTGCGACAAGGGTGTTTTTTTCTTTGAATATCTCGCAACTTCGGCGACCGACTAGAGACCCGGGTTCACAGGTTTGATATGTTATGCATAACACTAACTGTGAAGACTAGTCTTTGACAATTACCAAAAGTGTCCAGTGTCTTTAACTCGGCAAGTTTTGATAGATTGGGTAACATGTTTTGGTGAAATAAAAAGATGGTGTAAAAATTGGCTTTTGAGAGTTGGGATACAGTTTAAAAAGTTTAAAAAAATCACTAGGATGGCAAGTCTTTGAAGGATGGCACAACAAGCATGGAGAAAATACTATATCCACTTGTGAACAATTTGAGGGCTGTTATATCGGTAGGCCTTAGAGAAAGACTTCATGAGCCTCGAGAAACATCAACCAAATTCAGCTCAACATCGGTAATAGTTTGAACATTGGGATAGATTTGCAGGTTTGTAAGTGACAGGATAAGAATTAGCACAAAAATCAACTCTGTACATATATCTGAGTAAGGACAGAGAAACACGAGTCTTTTAATTTCACCGGGTATTGGACGTGCTTCTGGGCGGGTTGGCACATAGTCGGAGGGTACGCGTTGTCGTTGCGAACAACAGCTCGACGTTAGCTCTCAGCGAATCAGAACCCCACAGTCAATTTAGATTTTTTGTAAAAATGGCTTCCCGTCTCTATATAAACGCATCTCGGAAACATAAATTTTTAATCAAACAATAATAATTAAATTCTGTTGAAAAAATTGTTTTCACTATTAATTTTGTGGATATGATCAACTAGCGTAACTTACGGTTGTTTAATGTTGGGGTGCGTCTCTGAACTGAATACGCAGCAACACCGGCACTGGAGATACTTGGTAGCCTACTTGGTAGTTATCCTCCTGAAACTTCCGCTGTGGCTCTTGACAAGGAGGTCAGATAGGAAGATAACACTAATAACTCTATTAACACTACAAAAATAACATAGCCTCAAGAAATCGCTCATGAAATCTGCTATAGCTGCATGAGTTGCCGATGACGATGTTTCAGAGACACGATGCTTGACGCCGCTCACTACAAAGAAATACCCGGGTAAAACCATGGCGCAATGGTAAAACCCAAACTACACCGACGTTCTGAAAAAGTAGTCTCGGTGCAAGACCTCCCCCACGCACTCAACTATCGCTCGCTCGAAGCTAGCCGCATTTCTGGCCTGGAAAATTGGGGGAAATAGAACCCATGCAGTAAAAGGCACTGGAATTTTCGCCTATACCATCCTATCTTATGTTAACGATTTTTTTTTGTATGTCATAAAGGGTAATTTGTTTTCACACAGTTCTTATTTTCACAGTTTTGAAAAAAACAAATCAGTAGCAAACTAACAGGTAGAATAAGATTAATTGGTTGCATACTTAACCAGTAGGCCTAATTAGCCGTCGTAATTAAGACCTCATCATCCAGGACCATAAAAACATAGCCCTGCTAAAAAACTTGCACTCAACCCCAAAGTAAATGAACCATTGATGAAGTTGCATAAAAGATGAAAATGTACTACCTAATTCGATAGACTATACTTTTTCCATGGGCAGACTTGATTTTGGAGGAAGCTCAATTGGTCCACTAATTAATCCCAAATTAGCCACTAGAATACACAACATTTTCTACGGGATGTTAATGGTACAAAAATACTTACTCCTATAAATGCACCAGCCGTAAAGTAAATGTACCCTTCATGATGAAGTTTTATATTCCATAATCTGACAGACCATACCACTAGGCACACTTATTTTTGGACCAGGCACCCTTCATGAAGAGTCTATACCCCTATGTAAATAAAAACAACATGAATACAAAAAGCATACCATCAAGTAACTTTTGCTATGAGGGCTGCCAATTGGCAAACTTCACAAGGAGTTTATATTCAGATCATGTGTACACTACAGAGTGTAAAGTGATCACAAAAAGACATAAAGTCACTTCTAGAGAGGGGTGCAAATTGGGAAACTTAACGAAGTATCCATTCACATATTATTATATACGGAGGATAGATTGACAAAAAAGCATACCATAGAGTAATTTTTGGTTATGAGATGTGCCAATAAGCCATTTGCGAGTTGGATTTGAATAATGTCTGGTTCAATACTTGCTTAGTTACAATGCACCGCTTACATTTGAATACCTCAGACTATCGAGTCAGTTGCTACGCCACGTGATAAGGGGCAAGCTTTTGTATAGCAACCTCCTGGATGAGCAAACCCTGGTACCTTTGTGCCATACACATCCATTCACAATTGTGTATGGGTGTTCACTGTGTCTCTTACGTAACTACGCAAGGTGACGTTTTCCAAAGCTGCTAAGATACCACTACCATGGCTGTGGTGTTTGTAAAGGTAAACACATAAGAACAGAGCATATGCTGCAACATTAACTTTTATTAATACCTGAACTCCATGAAAACATGGCGCCCGCCTGAGAGCGTAACAAGCAGTCCGTAAATGGCACCCTCATTGTTACATTAGAGAAAGTAAACAATACATGTACATGGAATAATAACGAGTTTGTAAACACAACATATCCCCCCTCCCCTTTTTCAAAGTTCTGAGAAGCTAGGCAAAGTCTGATTTATGTAGTCAAAGTCTTTGAGATATCGGGGCTGGGTCGTGGCTCGCTGAGAACAACGCGTGGCGACAAAAGGAGACAAAGGGAGACAAAATGGTGCATCACATGTTGGTCAGTAGGGGGATAGGTAGGAACAAACTGTGGCCCTGTCATCACTTAGGCCACTCTGTTTGGAGAAAGTGGCACACTTGTTAAAGCAAAGGGTCTTGCTGGGACTCATTTTTCAGTTCTGAGCAAGAGACGAGACGTCCAATAGACTAACTGATGACAGAGCGAACATACGTGTCATCATCATGAGTACACAAGGCTAAGTACATTGCCTTGTGTACATTTTAGGGACAAATATTGGACTCGTACGCAAGGCTGTACCCTTGTGCATATTTTCAAGCAAAATTTGATAAAATACACAAGGATATAGCAATATGCACATTTTAAGGCAAAATTTGATAAATACGCAAGTAAAACAAAGTATAAGCTTTTCGTTAATAAATTTTCTTCCAAACTCCAACTCAAAACAATACTTAAATACAAGTAGAATCAAATTCATGTTATTAAGTCCAGTTTTTAGGGAGCATTAAGAAAACTGATTTGTGCAAAAGATGCCAAACGCATTTCAACATGTAGAACAAATTTGTTGGGCAGCAAAATTGTGTCGAACACAATTGAAAACTACAGAATGTATAAGTTCGTATCAATTTTATATGAGCCTTCAGATTTAAAAGAAACTAAGTATTAAGACTCTAACCAAAAACTGGATGCCTTTGAATGGATTGTACATGTTTGGTATTGGAACTCACTGTCCGTTTAAATCCCACAATATTTGTATATACCGTATTACTAAACTGTGGAAATTTCATTTCAAAAGCTGGTAGGATTTTTTTTAAATATTGCCGAAAAATCAAGAGTGATCTTTGAACTCCGGAGGGTGTACCATTACTGAAGGGGTGTAATAATGATTAAATTCTGTTTAGAAAATAAATAAAAGAAACCGTGAATATGACAGGAGTCTGGCAATCTCATTCTCTTCTGGTTTGACCCTTGACCTTGTGACATCATATCTCCATCATCCTGTCTGCGTCACCAATGACCTCATTGCTGTATTTAGCTGTAATAGGGAAAAAGGGAGAAAAGGGAATGGCTTATAAAATATGTCAGCCTACACAATGAACAGTGGTGAATGCATCTACACAGTATACAGTCAACCCTCCTACTGTCTGACCATTCAATATTTCATACTGTGGTTTTTAACGGTCGATAAAAATTCCAGCCTGCCGCATGATATCTTACGCTACACACATTTACGTGTACACAACACACTCAACCCTCCTACTGTTTGACCATTCAATAACACTTATACTGTGGTTTCCAATGATATATAAACTATGCCAGTCTGCAATATGATATGTAACAAATGTGCCTTACACAGTACACAGTCAACCCTCCTACTGTCTGACCTTTCAATAACACCCAATGTAGTTTACAATGATAAATAAGGTATGCCAGCCTGATATATGGTACCATGGTGAATGTATCTACAGTACACAGTCACCCCTCCTACTCTATGACCATTTAATATCACCCCTCGTGGTATTAAACAGTAGATAGTAAAGTACATGTATCTACCATAAGGAAGCCTGTACTATGGTAAAATGGTAAATACATCTAAACAGTACACAAACAGTAACTGGTGTTTAGCAACTATTCCACGACACACAACCCATACATGTAGTACAGTTGAATTGTTTCAAAGGACGATCAACTTAGTAGAAATAATGATCAAGAGTAAAGTAGCAGCTGATATGGAATATGAACAATATGTACTAATGCAGGAGTCACAACTTCCATATTCAATCATTTTCCCTAATTGCAAAGCTCACGGCGAGTTGAACATCCTTGATGTCCTGGACTGGACCTCATATCTATGTAAGAGGGGTGGGGGTCAGCTCTCAGTTTTTTTGGTTATGCTGGGAAAATAATCTTTGCCATACCCAGCGTACAAAATGGCTTAGCATGAGAGTCAAGAGAGACCACGCACATCCAACCCTATCAACTGCCGGTGATAAAGTATAACCATTCCAGCCGTCTGTTTATTGAATAATGATGTCTGGCAAACCTCAAAGCAGATTTGCCGCTTCCAACTGCCCACTATTCAATTAAATGTGACTGTAACCAGATGACCCTAAACTGTCGTGGCCGAGCGGTTAAGAGCACCAAATTCAAACTCTGGTGATTCTGATCAGCAGAATGTCGGTTCGAATCCCCAGCCGTTACACTTGTGTCCTTAAGCAAGACACTTACCATTGCTTCATCCTTTGGATGGGACGCAAAGCCGCTGGTCCCATGTGTTGTGTAAAGCTTGAAGAGAACCCAGTGCACTTATCAAAAAGAGAAGGGGTTCGCCCCGGTGTTCCTGGCTGTGGCTGCTGTATGCGCCGTAGCACCTTGTAAACCCTTTTTAGGTGCTAACTAATTGGGTTTAAGAGTTGATCACTGCTTTAACCTATCTTTCTGAAAGTTTGAATATACTCAGCGCCTTGAGTACCTTGTTTGGTAGATACATGCGCTATATAAGACTTTGATATTAATATTATTATTATTATAAAAAACTAACCTTTAGGTGAGAGTTTCTGTGAGCTACCAACAAGGCAGTCTTTCATCTCAATGCTCTCTCCTATGTGTGTGTCTCCACAGATAACACTGCCCTGTATGGTGCACCTGAAGCGAATCAGAAAACCATGTCAGAAACAAACAACCTCAAACCTAAAGAGTGTGTTCAGGGCTTAAAAATTACAATGGAGTGCAGGCCCGAGGCCAGTGGTTTTAGCGTCGGCCGGTAAACTCATGATAGGACAGGTCTGGCCATCTTGAGGCTTGCCTTGTCCACCCTAGTAGAGTCTTTCTAGAAAGCTAAAGGCATTAAAGGGACAAATTTGGACAAATTTGTGTGCTTTCAGATAGGAATAAAAGACTTCTAGCTAGAAGTCTATTATTATTTTAGTGAGAAATTCCCTCTTTCTCAAAATCTATGCTACTTCAGAGGGAGTCGTTTTCCACAATGTTTTATACTATCAACAGCTTTCCAATGCTCGTTACCAAGTCAGTTTTTAAGTAAGTATTTGTTTTGAGTAATTACCAAACGTGTACCTTCCCTTTAAGTCTAGCAGAGTCTATTAGAGTCTTGTAGAATCTTACTAGAAAACTAAAGGAATTTAGCTTAACATAGTATGTACAGTTTTTCTAGAAGGTTACAGGCATTCAGCCTAGCAGAGTCTACCAGAGTTTTTCTAGATGGCAAAAGGCAAAAGTGATAACCAAACATATACCTTCCCTATAAAGGCACTGGACACTATCGGTGTTACTCAAAATAACTGTTAGCATGAAAACATACTTGGTAATGAGCAATGGCCAGCTGTTGATAGCAAAAAAACTAAGTGCGAAACTGCTCCCTCTGAAGTAACATAGTTTTTGAGAAAGAGTCACACATTCTCACTAAAATAATAAAAGACTTCAGTCTTGAAGCCTATTATTATGCATGTGAAACGACACCAAGTTGTGCAACATGGGTGTTTTTTATTTTAATTTTTCTCTTGCAACTTCAATGACCAATTGAGCCCATGTTTTCACAGGTTTATCATCGTATGCATATGTTGGGATCCACCAAGTGAGAATACTTGTCTTTGACAATAACCAAAAGTGTCTAGTGCTTTATAGAGAGAGAATGCAATGTTGAAGTTTACTCAAATAGATTTTAACTCACCCCTCGCCGATGGTCACATGATTCATGAGCACCGAGTTGATAATCTTGACTTTGTCTCCGACGGTGCAATGCTTGCCGATGATAGATCGCTTGATTGAAACTTTCTCTCCGACGCTCGACCCTTCCCCTACCATGGAATCTTGTCCCACCTGTTCAATTCACAAAGTGTCTTTTAAAAAGAAAATTCAGTTTTGGGCTGTTCACACCACAGAAAATATCCAAGGCATCAACAGAGGAGGGCTGCATGCAAATTAGGCCAATTAGAATCAGACATAATTTTACACACGCATGACAGAACTTGGGCTGAGATTTTGCAAAAGGCGCCAATATTTAATTCGTAGAAATCCAAATCCGAAAGAAAATTGGCAAGCAACGAATGGAGACAGTCGGCACAGAATGCCTTGGTTGCATTGGTGTTGAAGTGGGATCACATAAATAATGTTTCATATATTATATTTTTCTAGAAGAGGTGGCCAACCATCACAAGGCGTGCCGGCAACTTCAAGGCGATGGTTACACTCAACTGATTTGGTCGATGTCACCAGGGTCATGTTGTCACCTACATGTACTCCTGGAGCTGAACAGGGTTATCCCTTTACAGTCTGTAAGGATGTAGGTATGGGTATCTTGTGCGCTAGAAGCCTGGTTGGAAATACAGAAAGCACTGTACCTCCCCAACTTTTACAAAACAATTATGCCTAGTGCCTAGCTCAAAGGCGCAAGTGTCATGACCTGGATTCGAACCCACACTCTGCTGCTGACCACACCAGACCTTGGGTCCGGTGAGCTGGACCACTGGGCCATGACATGCCATGATACTTACAGATCAAACTCAGTTTTGTGACAAACTCATTTGCCAAAGGATACAGTTCTCATGAAAGTTGAAAGAAAGTTTTTAAGTATTTGACTTCAAGTGAATAAAGTGCAAAACCCCATCATTTTTTACACCCTTTCAATGTAAAAAATGTTGATATTTTGAAAACACCAATCGGCGTCACATATCATTTATATGGGTCTTACCAATTTGAAATATTAGAACTTCCACCATGTTCAATAAAAATAGCATTTGAATATGACCTTTTGACCTGAAGAACAAATTCTTTGTGGAGAGTACCAACACATTTTTTTGTCAATGACATTGTGTTTCATATTTCACTCAAAAATAGTACCAAATGAAATGATATTTTGACGTTAGATTACAGATTTTAAATATTTTTCCCCCTTTCATAGAAACTCTATTAGTCATTGAGTTCAACACAAAACTGATTTTGACCGTGGAGCCCCTCTTTATCATTAAAATACCAGTTCAAGAAAGTAGGTTCTTACTTGACTCTTAGCCTTGATGGTTGCTGTAGGGTGGAACAACGGGTCATCACCAAGAAGCTGCTTTTGTTGTGGGATCTACATGATGATGGACAAGAAACAGAACATTAATGGGAAGGTACACATTTGGTAATTACTCAAAACAAATATTAACTTAAAAACTGACTTGGTAATGAGCATTGGAGAGCTGTTGATAATATAAAACATTGTGGGAAACGACTCCCTCTGAAGCAACGTAGTTTTTGAGAAAGAGGTAATTTCTCAGATGTTAAATTTGCAAATTTAACATCTATTAAATCGTTTGCAGTACCCGCTGCTAAAAACATAGGACTCGAACTGCCTCTAGCTACCGGGCAATCTCGGTGGTCTAGTTGGTATGACACTGCTCTAGAATTGCAAAGGTCGTGGGTTCGAATCCCACCCGAGTAAAATGCCTGTGATTTTTTTCACAGGACTCGGGAAAGTACTGAGTATACAGTGCTTCACACATCGGTGTATATGGGTAAAAAACCAAAAGTTAATATAGGTAATTTCTCACTAAAATAATAAAAGACTTCTAGCAAGAAGTCTTTTATTATTATCTGAAATCACACAAACTCGTCCAACAAGGGTGTTTTTTCTTTCATCATTTTCTTGCAACTTTGATAACCAATTGAGCCAAAATTTTCAAAGGCTCGTTATTTTATGGTTATGATGGGATACACCAAGTGAGGAGACTGGTCTTTGACAATTACCAAACGTGTACCATCCCTTTAAAGGGCCGTGTCACACAAACTGGCCAATTTACAGGAATCCAGTTCCAGGCGATCTTCATTGAGAAAAACACTATAACCGTTTCAATCATTGGCCAGTGATTAACCAATGGTCAATTCAAACGAAACAGTTGTTGGTCAAAACAGCGCCCTCAATGAGTTCAACAAAAGACCTTCCCGTGGCTAAAAGCTATGTATACCATTTCACATGTACATGTATACACATATTGACTGGCAACGAGGTAACTAGTATACGTCTATTCCCACGAGGGACTTTGAGTGACCAGAAGAGGGACCTATTTCCCCTAGGCCGAAGGCCGAGGGAAATAGGTGGCTCTTCTAATCACTCACAGGCCCGAGGGGGGATAGACTTACACTAGTTACCGAATTATGCCAGTCAATATATGTTTTATAACACAACTAGGTCTTAAATGTCAAATAAGAACAGAAAAAGGAGTTTTGTAGTGGTTTTTTACGGTTCAAGTCAAGAGAGGGCGCTGTTACCGCAGGTACTATATTCAAAGACTATTGCCCGCTCTGGTAGTATTCCCGCAAAACACGCGCGCGCGATCACTAGCCTGTATTAGTTCATCCCATGTGACCGTGTTTCAGCCAACCAGAATACAGAACAAGCAAGAGGTGTGTCACAATACAAACTTGAGTCTGTGCAAGCCCAAAGTCCCAACCGTCACTATAAAGAGCCGACAATGGAAACATGTGAATTCTCCCGAAGTGTTCCACGACATAGGCACTCATTTAGCAAATCTAGAAGTTGATCATGACTGCTTGGATTCCTATGTCAGCCAATATGAGAGTACAGTCAATGACATCTTGGATAAATACGCACCTTGGAAAACGAGATCAGTCAAGGTCCGAACTGAAGTCTCCTGGTTCAATGATGATATTCGTACAGCGAGAAAGATCTGTCGTCAACTGGAGCGGAAGTGGCGGAAAAATGGCAAATTGGCAACACAACGACAAGAATATCGCAACCAATGTAAAGTAGTTAGGAATTTGATCAACCAGGCAAAGATCATCCATTATTCATCTCAAGTACAAGAATCCTCAGGAGATCAAAAGAAGCTCTTCAAGATAATTGGTAAGTTGTTGCTCAAACCCAAAACCCCTGTCCTTCCATCCACCTACAATAACCAGGACTTAGCAAACGAGTTCCAGAAATTCTTTGTCACCAAGATTTCAGACATCCGCTCATCATTTTCATCAGTCCCTTACAACGTGCCGCAGACATTGCCACATCTTCAACCAGAGTGTAGACTATCTGTGTTTGAGCCTGCCACTGTTGCTGAGATTCAAAGGGTTATTATGAAATCTCCTTCAAAATCCTGTGAGCTAGATCCAGTATCAACATCCATGATAAAGCAAAACATTGATATATTTGTACCCTACATCACTAAGCTTGTAAACGAATCTCTCAGTTCCGGTTGTTTCCCCGATAGCCTCAAAGTTTCCTACATCAGGCCGCTCATCAAGAAACCAAACCTGGACAAGGAGATATTTAAAAACTACAGACCGGTTGCAAACTTAAAATATCTTGGAAAAGTCATCGAACGAGTAGTGTCATCACGTATTTCTGATCACATTCATACTTTCAACCTGTCCGACGTGTTCCAGTCAGCATACAAGCCTTTCCATGGGACCGAGGCTGCACTAGTCCGTGTGAGCAACGATATTCTCTCTTCTATGGACAATGGTAACCTTACAGCACTAGTCCTGCTAGACCTGAGTGCTGCTTTTGACACTGTTGATCATAACATCCTTCTCTCTCGGCTCCAGAATCACCTTGGCATAGAGGACACAGCCCTAGCATGGTGCAAATCATATCTCCACAATAGAACTCAGCATGTATGTATTGGCACTGCGATATCCGACCCTGTTGTTTTGAACTACTCTGTGCCACAGGGGTCGGTACTCGGCCCGCAGTGGTTTACGCTGTACACTTTACCGATTCGTGACATCATCCTCAAATTTAATCTGAATTACCATGTGTACGCAGACGACACTCAGCTATACATCACGTTTAAATCTTCTCAAGAAAACGCCAATGCATCTATTGCAAGACTTGAGAAATGCATCCAAGAGATTCGACGTTGGACACAACAAAACTTCCTGAAGTTAAATGATGATAAGACAGAGTTCCTTTTATTTGGGTCACGTCAACAGTTAACTAAGGTTTCAGTGCCATACATCTCCATCGGTGATGCTCGGATAGCTCCCTCGCTTAAAGCTCGGAACTTGGGGGTTATTTTTGATTCATCGATGACACTTCAGCCACACATCAACAATATTGTTCGTTTATCATCATATCACATCAGGAATATAGGTAAGATTCGCAAGTACTTGGATAAAAGTGCCACTGAAAAGGTCATTCACGCATTTGTTACTTCTCGTCTTGACAACGGCAATGCTCTTCTATACAGTCTACCTAACAACCAGATTTCCCGACTTCAACGGCTCCAAAATACTGCTGCCCGCATTGTGACACTGTCTAGAAAATCCTGTTCTATCACCCCCATTCTGAAACAACTACACTGGCTCCCTATCTCTCAACGAATCATCTTCAAGCTGATGCTCATTGTCCACAAAGCTCTAAATGGCAAGGCTCCCCACTATATTTCTGAACTACTTCAAGTTTACACTCCATCAAGGAATCTTCGATCAAGTTCCATGCTTCTCCTCATTGAACCCAAGTCTCGACACTCATGGGGTGACAGGTCTTTTTCTTCAGCCGCGCCACGCATCTGGAACTCTCTACCACTTAATCTTCGATCTTGTGTTTGTACCGCAAAATTCAAGTCTCTTCTCAAAACTTATCTTATGTCACAGGTTTTCAATGACTAATTTTGTTGTGTCTGTTTTTCTTTGTGTTTTGTTTTTGTTTTTGTTTTTGGTTTTACTGCGCCTTGAACACCCAGCAGGGTGGATATGTGCGCATTACAAGTCTTATTATTATTATTATTATTATTAATCATTCATTTTTGGCATGGAGGCAATCAGCTTTGTTGCCTCTGTGAAGAGTCAAGCCTGCTCAAATCCGTCACTAAGTGACGCTCATGGCACTCTAAACTCTGATCCCTGGACCATTTATTTGACTCCTTATTACATGTATTAAGTAATGGTTTCTTCTTAAGCAGCTCTATGAAATTTGGCCCAGAGCTTTATTCCAATGCACACATGTATGTAAGTCCGCTCGCCAGAACACTCTAACGAGAGACTTTGGAACAATAGGTGGCAGCAGACTTAAATGGTAAATTTCCATTGTTTTCGCTGTTCTGAGCACAATGCCGAGAACAATGCCGAGAGCAAAGTAGTTGCTTGGTAAATCTGCTGCCACCTAGCGTCCTAACAGTCCACCTTGTACCTCCGTTTGTACGCCCAATTTACGAACCTGCCTATTAGCCTCACAGTAAGCTGCCATTGTGTTTGCTCTGATACAAAATCCACTGTCCATGACGTACGTGTGACAGCGTAACGTGTCTCCCTCTTGGAAATAGTCGGACATCGCCCCCGTGTGTTCGTTCCATGACGACATTGTACGAACTTTCTTGGTCATGTCGTCTTCTTTATCATAGTTGAAAATATCTAAGGAAGCAAAACATGTCACTCTGTTAGTAAAAGTTTAAATAACTGCTTCTTATAAACATGTACCTCTCAAAGGCCTGCATGCTTCGTTGTTTAAAGGGGCAAGGGCACCAAGGCATTTTCTTTATGAGGGCTACCTATGAGAAACTTGTAAATTTCTACTTGATCATTTCAAGGGCACTAAGGTAATGAACAGGGGGAATGGAGGCAATCGCCTTTGTTGCCTCCAGGAAGTATCAGCCTTGCTCTCAAACAATTGACTCCCAAAATGGTGACTGGGGCAGACATAAGCTACGTTTGACATTGGTTTGCACCCAAGGGATCAATAAAGAATAATTTCTGACGCGACACATCCGGTTTTTTTAAAGTCAAGGGGAATTGAGGATGAAAAGGGAGTCTGGTGGAAGTTTATTTACCTTCAATCTCTTCAATGTCCAGAGGTTCTAATGAGTCAGGTTCTGTGGGAACTTCTTGATTTGTCTTGCGTCGTGAGAACTGTTTCTTGACGAGGTGGGGTATCAGTTCCCCCTTCACCGTTGAGTAAGAACTGATGGAAGGGAAAATCCAAAACAAGTAACAAGCAAGGGTTTTTGAACTTTTTAACAGTGCACAACCACACTCATTGGTACACTTTTAGTTACAAAGACACCAGTTGCAGAGCTCCCAACACTTGTAACTTGCAAGCAGGTAGACTGTGTACACCAATCAGGGAGATGTTTAGAATTACATTCCACATAAGGCCAAGTAAAATAAATAAAATGTTGCTAGTCCCAGCCCACCTCGATTTTAGCGCCCGCACCAGTTTTTTTGTTATTTGTTATTTAAAAAAATAATAATAATAAAAATAAAAAATCATTTTTTTAAATACATATTATTGATAGCTATTTCAATTGTACCCTTCATTTTTACTGATCAATTTCATCATCTTTCTTACATGTAGGCCTACAAAAAATGCTATCAAAACGCATAATGAGAAACTTGGTACTTTGAAACGTTTTGCCCTTCACGTTTGCATGCCACAGTTCTATGCACCAGGGCGTGATGCCACACACACAAAATAACTTTGGAGCAAAAGCAAGAGTAATTCTTTGGAAAGAATAACAATGTATCAAAATAGACACAGAAACACACACAGAATTTCAAGACATACAGAACATACTCATAAAACCATAAAACCATCTTCAAATATGATACCGCGGCCATCTTACACATGGTGGCCATCTTGGAAAAAATAACAAAAAAATTGAAAATAACAAATAACAAGGACGTCCCTCATCAACTTTTTCAAAATGTCCGGACGAGCAACATGTTATTTATTTTACTTGGCCAACGGGGAAAGTATCAATAATCAGGTAGATTGTCAAATTTGTTCATCAGAACACGGAAAGATTTGTTTATTTTCAGGGAACTTTCTGCAGAATCAAGGAGAGTTGGCAGCTCTGCAGTTGACCCACAGATAAATATTGAGTACCTGTTTGCAGATCTTGTGTTTGACAAACTAAAGCACTTTTCATTCATCATTGACATGGCAATTGCTTATTGGTATATCAATAACATTGAGACAACTGAAATACATGTATGTGTACTAAGCTTGGGCGATATCTCGATATAATCAAAAATCGCGATACAGTTTCTTAAACGATTACCATATCGTCTTGATTTTTTGTTAATCGAATTATCGGCATATCGTGGTTTCGATGAAGTATCACGATGTCTTCCCTAATTGAGACGTCTTGCAACCACAACGGGCTGTTAAAAAAAAATATAAAGTCCCAGAACCAACGCCAAGATTCCCCAATTGAAAACAAATAACATCAAACACTTTATCGACCAGGCGTCTCCCACAGACACTTCAGTAGTAACACAATGTATCAATTACCTCCCCTGTGTGGGAGCCTTGTGCGCCGCCTCGCAGCCCAACTGCAGACCACAATGGGATCATATTACACAAACCACAACCCATCCACAACTGTTTTATGAATGAGAGGTCACCCCATGTGCATTATGGATGCTTATTGGTTAGCTAGAACAAGATGGGCAGGATATACACACATGTAACAACAGTCATGCGCAGTAGACACTTTAAAAGACACTTTATGTGTGTGTAACTCATAGAGCTACAACACCATGGGTAGACAGTACACCTCACAGAAGCTTAATGTGTACCGATGGCTGGGGCTGTGCATCTTAACGTTTGGGTGGAACAATAATAATAATAACCCATTTTTATATAGCTCTTTTCACACCCGGAGGGCATTATTACCCCTGGTCACTGGGCCTTAAATCACTCCTTAAAGCATGGGAGTATGCAGCCTGTGCAACATTAATATGCGCTACTCGGCTAAATCAATCACAAGAACCATCTCTGCCCTCATAGGTACCCATTTACCCCTGGGTGGAGAGAAGCAATTATAGTTAAGTGTCTTGCTCAGGGACACAAGTGTCACGACCGGGTGGCTGGTGCACTCGCCTCTCACCACAGTGTCCTGGTTTAAAAAACATTGACTAATTTGTTACACTGTACATGTAGCACCTAACTCTCATTGTTGTTTACAAAACACTGGAGCCTCTGTCAATCAATCAATCAATCAATCAATCAACATTTATTTCCATACAAACAAAATATACAAATACAAACAATAGGATGTTACAAGACTGAAAACTGTATGGAGGCATGGCCCATTAAAGCAAAGCTTGTAAGCTGGGATGCCTTTTATAAAACAAAGGAAGGTAATAAGATCATTTAAATTATAAAACAAAGCGTATAGTAATAACAATAACATCAAAACGAGACGGATAAACGAAACGCAAAAAACAAAACACCCAACCAGACAAACAAACACCTCAAACTAACACCTCAAACTAACACCTCAAACAAACAAACAATACAAATACCACAAGACGGCCACGACGATAGAACTAAACCAAAATAATGACAGAATCACAACTATGTTACATAATGGGAGACAATGTGTTTTTTGAAGGAGGCTTTGAATCGACCAACAGAGGACTGCGAGCGAATTCGCCTATCAATTGAATTCCAGAGGCGGGGCCCATGATAGCGAAGAGTGTTCATTGTGTAAGAAGTACGTGCAAAAGGGATATAGAGATTGTTACAGGAGCGTGTGTTATAAAGGTGCGTGTTGCTGACAGAAGGAAAGTAATTGGAGAAAGTGTGGGGCAGAAGATTATTTGTGTATTTGAACATGAAAATGGCTGTTTGAAGTTTGTTGATATCCATGAGTGTGAGTGTGTTCAAGTTAGCAAACAAGGGCGCGGTATGATCACGACGATGAGACATAGAAGCGATACGGATAGCCCTTTTTTGGATTAAGAACAGAGAATGAAGTTTGCTAGTGCTTGAATGAGCCCAAACAATGTTACAATAGTTAAGATAGGGAAGAATAAGAGTGTTGTAGAGAGAAAGTAATGTGTGTGTGGGAAGAAAGGAACGAAGCTTAGACAAAATGCATGTGTTGCGAGAAACAATTTTCGAAACAGAGGATATGTGATCTTTCCAGGTCAGCTTATCATCAATTAAAACTCCTAAAAACTTTGTGGAGTGAACCTGTTCGATTGGAGTATCATTAATACTGATGGTGAAGTTGTCGTTAGCGTTGCGAGTCCTGCTGAAAAACATGTATTTAGTCTTGCTCGAATTGAGTGACAGCTTATTAGATCTAAACCAAGACGAGGCCAGACTTAGTTCCCTGTTGATGATATTGCTTAAAGAAGATGTATTAGAGTGAGAAAAAAGGATAGTGGTATCATCAGCAAATAGAATAAAAGACAAGACGGATGAGCAATGATAAAGATCATTTACATACAAAAGGAACAGTAAAGGTCCAAGAATGGAGCCTTGTGGAACACCGCAGTCAATTGTCTTTAGAGGGGAATCACAGTTTTTTAAAACTGTATTGTTTCCTGTCAGACAGATAACTAGCGAACCATTGGTTAGCCACACCACGCACTCCATAGTGATCTAATTTGGAGAGAAGAATGCTATGGTCAATGGTGTCAAAAGCTTTGGAAAGGTCTATAAAGACACCAATAGTAGACATTTTCTCAGTGAAAGAGTTGTTAAGATGATCAACAAGTTTAAAGAGGACTTTGGAGTATAAAAAGGGAAAATTAATTATTTTTGGAGGAACTATGGTGGGATTCTTACCTTCCTACTTTGTTGTCTGCCAAGAAGTCAATGACCCATTTCTTTAAGATGTACATGTGAGCATCCATCAACCGTGTCTTCACTTGTATGAAGGGATACCTAAGGAGTTAAAAAATTAACGCTTTGGTCAACACCCTAACTAAATCTTTCAGTGCTGACATTTTGTTTGCGTTTTGAACCTGAAATGCCCATGTTATCGAAATTATGTATGAACGAATAAGTAACCAACAGATAAGAAAGTATACAGAGTATACTGTCTTTACAAACATCAGTGTAAGGCTAAAACCAAATAGTACTCTAATCTTGTTCTTATAATTTTGCCACAATTTCTCAGCATTCGCATAAAGTTGGGGAAGTAGTGCTTTCTGCTCTACCAGCCAGGCTTCTAATGGATGATACCCAAGCCTACATCCATATGGACTGTAAAGGGGGTAACCCTGTTTCAGCCCCAGGAGTAGGTGGCTCCTAGTGGATGATACCCAAGCCTACATCCATATGGACTGTAGAGGGGTTAACCCTGTTTCAGCCCCAGGAGTAGGTGGCTCCTAGTGGATGATACCCAAGCCTACATCCATATGGACTGTAGAGGGGGTAACCCTGTTTCAGCCCCAGGAGTAGGTGGCTTCTAGTGGATGATACCCAAGCCTACATCCATATGGACTGTAGAGGGGGTAACCCCGTTTCAGCCCCAGGAGTAGGTGGCTCCTAGTGGATGATACCCAAGCCTACATCCATATGGACTGTAGAGGGGGTAACCCTGTTTCAGCCCCAGGAGTAGGTGGCTCCAAGTGGATGATACCCAAGCCTACATCCATATGGACTGTAGAGGGGGAAACCCTGTTTCAGCCCCAGGAGTAGGTGGCTCCTAGTGGATGATACCCAAGCCTACATCCATATGGACTGTAGAGGGGGCAACCCTGTTTCAGCCCCAGGAGTACAATGTAGGTCGCAACAGACCCTGGAAATTAAGTCGATTGTATCCACACCTTGGAGTGGCCTTGTGTGTCTGGCGACTTGCATAAAAAAAATCAGCCAAGTTAAAGGCAGTGGACACTATTGGTAATTACTCAAAATAATTATTAGCATAAAACCTTTCTTGGTGACGAGTGATGGGGAGAGGTTGATGGTATAAAACATTGTGAGAAATGGCTCCCTCTGAAGTGCCATAGTTTTCAAGAAAGAAATACTTTCCCACGAATTTGATTTTGAGACCTCAGATTTAGAACTTGAGGTCTTGAAATCAACCATCTAAACGCACACAAATTCGCTTGACAAGGGTGTTTTTTCATTCATTATTATCTCACAAGTTCGATGACTGATTGAGCTCAAATTTTCACAGGTTTATTATTTTATGCATATGTTGAGACACACCGACTGTAATGGCTAGTCTTTGACAATTACCAATAGTGTCCACTGCCTTTAAAGAAGAATCCTCAGTCTAAGAAAATGTACCAAATAAGCTTGGGCGATACCACAATATTATCGAATACCGCGATATTAATTTGGAAACGATTTCGATATCTGATCGATTTGGTTTTAATCGAAGTATCGATATATCACGATATATCGCGATATCGATCAAGTATCGCAATATCGCGATGTATTTCCTAGCTGAGACATCTTGCACCCCATAGGTTTGGAGTAAAACCAGAAGAATAGGTCATTAGAACACCTCTCTTACATGTATGCTATGACTGTCTCTTCTATGACTTTCACTGGGAGTTTAAGACTGATGATGTCAAATTTAATTAATCACGATTATATCGAATATCGTGATATATTGTCGGCGATATATCGTGAATAAAATAAATCGATATCGCCCAAGCTTAGTACCAAACTCCAACCTACCTTCTAAGAACTGATTTCCGGACAGAGAGCGCTTCATCGATGTCGGCTTCAGCTGCTAGTAATAATATTCTTCCCCCTTTCTCGTCTAAACCAACGATGTCTCTTTGTTCTGTCACAAATAATAATGGTAAAAGTAATATTGGCTTCTTATACAGCGTTCATATCTGTCACTCAGTGACGCTAAAGAGGGCTTGGTACTTTTTGCAGGAAAAAAAACACAATGTCCACAGATTTCCATTAAACTTATTAAACAGTTTGAAGATAATGATAGTAGAAAGCTTCCCTAAAAATATTACTTGGTGAGGTGCTGTAGTTTTTGCGAAATGAGTAAAACAATGTCATTAAAATCATTTTTGTCTCAGTGATCTTGAGACGAAAATTATTTTAGCGTGTAAAAGCGTGTTTTCATGACATTGTTTTACTCATTTCTCACACCTCAGCAACTAATATTTTTAGGTAGGCTTTCTACTATCATTATTTTCAAACGGTTTAAGTTTAATGTAAATCTGTGGACAAAGTGTTTTGTGTTAACAAACCCTTTAAAGGCAGTGGACACTATTGGTAACTACTCAAAATAATGATTAGCACAAAACCTTTCTAGGTGACGAGTAATGGGGAGGGGTTGATGCTATAAAACATTGTGAGAAATGACACCCTCTGAAGTGCCATAGTTTTTGAGAAAGAAGTCCTCTTCCACGAATTTGATTTCGAGACCTCAGATTTAGAACTTGAGGTCTCGAAATCAACCATCTAAACGCACACAACTTTGTGTGACAAGGGTGTTTTTTCTTTCATTTTTATCTCGCAAGTTTGATGACCGATTTTCAAATTTTCACAGGTTTGTTATTTTATGCATATGTTGAGATACACAAACTGTGAAGGCTAGTCTTTGACAATTACCAATAGTGTCCACTGCCTTTAAGGTGACGCTTAAGGTGAAACAGGTTTTTTTGACCTTTTGTGGACTTGGTTCCTACATGTATGTGCATTACAGAAAACACACTGAACTAACCTCTTTACATCGCATACGAAGGGTTTAGATAAATAACTATGCCGATTATGAACAGACTAAAGGCGTTGGACACTATTGGTAATCACTCAAATTAATTATTAGCATAAAAACTTACTTGGTGCAATGTAGTTTTTGAGAAAGAGGTCATTTTTCACTTATACTTAAAGATGTCAGGCCTGAACCCTTTTTTATGGCATCTGAAACCACCACATTTGTGCAACAAGGGTGTTTTTTCTTTCACTATTCTCCAGCAACTTTGATGACCAATTGAGTCCAAATTTTTGAGGATTTGTTATTGTATGCACATGCCATGTATGCTGAGATGCACCAAGTGAGAGTACTGTTCTTTGACAACTACCAAAGGTGCCTTTCAGTGTCTTGGAAGTGTTTCTTCTATGATGCAGGGAGATGAAGGACAACCCAACATGTCTTGCTACAAATGCCAAAGATCTGGGAACAATTTGATAACTTTGCTTACTGCGCAGTTCTGTACTTGCTAATATACATCATCCACTTACAGGTCTACTGCCAAATTAATTTTCTCATTGCGTAAGCGAAATTGCGAGCAAAAGATCTGGGAACAGTTTTATAGATTTGCTTCTGTATGCAAATCTGTCCCTACAATTTAGTATTACAGTATATTCTCCAGGTTTGCCGCAAAATTTCCGTTCAAGCTGTATAAGCGAAGATTTGATTGCTCAGAACTACACACACACTCTAGCAAGAAATTCCTTGCTACATTGTAGTCTGCAGTAAGCGTTTGATCATATATACCGTAAACAGAGCCGTGACAATTGGCTGTGCACATCTCATACACACTCGTATGGGTCATGGACTTGTCTGTAAATACTTTTAAATAATCTAAATCAAACCATCCCGTTTTCAGCATCATGAATTTCGTCTCCAAACCCACTCACCCGTTTTCCTCTTGGATTTTGTTCCAGGAACCGAAACGCCCTCGGTGGACTGCTCGGCCATTGTGTGCAGTAATACTGTGAGTGAAGCGTCGTACGTTCTGTGCACATCCGCTAATAGATGTAGTTCTACATCAGTGATCAGATCACAGCTGACTACGAGCACATCAGTCTGCAAAGAAAATGGCAAACAAACAATGAAATAGAACTTAGCCTAGTTTAGAATACTCAGTTACAGTGCAACAGTATACACATAATGAATGTTTATGAGTGCAATGGTGCGAATATGTTCATGAGTTGAAAGATGGAATGTTCTATTCAACGAGGCGGAGCCGAGTTGAATGGAACATTCCAGCTTTCAACGAATGAACATATTCGCACCATTGCACGAATGAAAAACATTCATTATTTGTTTTATATAACATCCAAGTAGATCTTTGTCATTTTGATTGAAAGATCCAACTTTCAAAACAAACGATTTCAACTGTAGAAGCTGAATGCTAGTAATTTTACTATGCCTTCTTGCAGTAACACCTGCTGCGTTACCAAAGACACGCGCACGCAGTGATGTTTTTACTCAGCTTTTTCGTTCCATCCGAAAAGTACCATTGCACGCTGCCAGCGTGCAATGGTACTTTTCGGATGGAACGAAAAAGCACGGTGAGTGACTCAGCGTGCAATGGTACTTTTATTTGCTATCATGTGACGGACAATCCTTCAATCAAATGGCAAGGATCTGCTTGGGTGTTATATAAAGACCGACATCCTAAAACAGGACTACTGAACTACCATAGTAAACACTAACTAAGCCTGGGGTGACTATATGTAGTGCAACTAGTGTCCAAGTTGCGACAGTTGATTGCTTAGTTGAGTCATGACTACTGCTTTTCAACTACTCGGTCAATCGTGCGGCCAAGACTAAGACAAAAATAGTCGCGACTACCTGCATGGTGAACCAATTGTGTCGCTCATGACTATTCACGACCACAAAACTTAACTATGAAACACAATCACACATCAGTGTCACAATCTGGTACCCTGCTAAATTTTGCTTAGCAGGATAAGGAATATTTAAGGAATATTTTCATAAGCAGCTCCATGAACTTGGGCCCTTGAAACATTTTACAGTCGATTAGACATTGAAGAATATTCAACCTCATATGTAGGCTTTTAATTAGGTGGCAAAATAGGACTCTTAGAAAAAGAACCAACTAGACCATGGGATGGGTATTGAAAAGGGGCCTATTTTTTGGGTTCCGTGGTCCCCATCTCCGGACCATGAAATGCATGAAATTTGACGCACAAGGGTTTGCAATGGTACTGATTCCGAATTTGGTTGTTGCTAAGCTCTAAAACTGCACAGATCGTGGACAGACCAATTTTTGGGTCATTTTAGGTCAAAAACAGTATTTTTGTATAACATCTGTATACACTGGGACTATTTACCAATTGTTCACGGCACTGCAAGAACCTATTCTAAGTGTTTAATGCGAACGATGTCAATTTCCCCCTTTTCTGTCCGATTAGCATGCAAAGGCCTACATAACAACAAAAACCCATAATTTGTATTGATTGAACATCAAGTACAATGCCATGTGTTTTTCGTTGCTACGAAGTACGTGTGTCAATTTTTTATTATCACACGCGCGGCCGAGTAAGATGGGGACGCAGACGCACTATTTTGTTCGTATTCCACTCGCGCTTGTGTGATAACTTATAATTTTGTCGAACGAGCCTGTGAATCGGCATCCTTTTGTTCAGGGGTTTGAAGAAGTACACTGTATGTTATAATGGTACAGTGTGGAAACGAAATACGATAATGCTTCGAATGACGTCACCCATATCGCAGGCTTCCGAGGATTTTTAGATCACTATTTGTCGCCGTAATTGTTTCTTTTCGAGATTTGGTGCAGGATTTTCGACAAGCAACAGCAAATAATGGATTTTCTGTATTTTATTTCATACCTTCATACAAAAATTGCGTGGTCCAAAAGTGGGGGCTACGGTTTTGAACAATTCTAGCGATCATCCCATGGTCTAAACTTGACCCCGAGCAGATAAATTCACAATCTCGTTAGCCATAAACCAATCAGTTATATATTTTTTCACACTATTTATTAGTTATTAAAGGCAGTGGACACTATTGGTTATTGTCAAAGACTAGCCTTCACAGTTGGTGTATCTCAACATAAGCATAAAATAACAAACCTGTGAAAATTTGAGCTCAATTGGTCATCGAACTTGCGAGATAATAATGAAAGAAAAAAAACACCCTTATCACACAAAGTGTTGTGTGTTTAGATGGTTGATTTCGAGACCTCAAGTTCTAAATCTGAGGTCTCGAAATCATATTCGTGGAAAATTACGTCTTTCTCTTGAACTATGGCACTTTAGAGGGAGCCGTTTCTCACAATGTTTTATACCATCAACCTCTCCTTATTACTCGTCACCAAGTAAGGTTTTATGCCAATAATTATTTTGAATAATTACCAATAGTGTCCACTGCCTTTAAAGAGCAATTATGTGTTTTATTTCTAAACGCACCTTAATCTTATCCCGTATGAATCTCAATGATTCTGCTGTCCCCCAGTCGTCATCGCTGGGTATCGTCACGATGTCCAGCCGGATGGAGAGCTCACTGACGGACTGAAGTGCTTGGATGAGGTCACGTTTTACCGACTCAAATGTGATGATGATTACACCTACAGGTTTCATAAAGGAAAACGTGCAGAGCGTTAAAACGCAGGCTATGGAGGCCATGCCCTCTAATACATCTTGTCTTGGCCTTGGTGCCCCTTCAAAAGTTCCCAATAGACTTAAAGACTGTCCAATTAAAGTGCCCTTTGCAAAATAAACACTGACCTTCTGCCCTAGTCAAAGACGAAATTCCAGGTTGTCATTATCTTTGCTCTGGGAGTGTCGTGGCCGAGCGGTTAAGAGCACCGAATTCAAACTCTGGTGTTTCTGATCAGCAGAGTGTGGGTTCGAATCCCCAGCCATGACACTTGTGTCCTTTAAGCAAGACACATAACCATTGCTTCGTCCTTCGGATGGGACGTAAAGCCGTTGGTCCCATGTGTTGTGTAAACGCATGTAAAAGAACCCAGTGCACTTATCGAAAAGAGAAGGGGTTCACCCCGGTGTTCCTGGCTGGATTGGCAGCATTATTGCGCCTCAGCACCTTGTAAACCATTACATTGTGCTTAAGAATTAGGTCTTATAGGCCTACTTCAAAATTCTCCCCACTCCTTGCAGTAATAATACCTGGCGCTTTGTATCCTCTGGCAAAAGGCGCGTTATAAATACGGTTATTATTATTATTATTATTATTATTATTATTTCATTTTATCACAGCATGCAAAAGAAAGATCTCATTTTCCTTTGTGCCGGTAACTCCTCGAGCCGGGCTACGTCCCGTAGCCTTAGATCTCAAGGGTCTTTCTCAGGATCCATTATTATTATTATTATTATTATTATTATTATTATTATTATTATTATTATTATTATTATTATTATTATTATTATTATTATTATTATTATTATTATTATTATTATTATTATTATTATTATTATTATTATTATTATTATTATTATTAGTCAGAAACAATTGAACCTGTAACTGCCATGTGCATATTGTACATTTTATATAATATATGTAGCCAGGGATCAAACCTAAGATTAGTTACAACCTAAGAAGCATCAGCCAAGGGATCACCTAAAGAAGATGTGACTTTTTACAACAATGCTACTGATATATTATTGCATGTTCGGACAGTAGGAGACTTGAAGTTTTTTTCCCCAAGTCACAAACTCTATGATATAATAGGACCTAGTTACCTGGCAATCTCAGTGTTCTAGTTAAAGTAAGGCACTGCTCTAAAATTGCAAAGGTCAGGGTTTTGTATCACACTCGAGTAGTATGCATGTAATTTGTTTCACAGAGCTCGGCAAAGTGTTGAGTATACAGTGCTAACACACATCAGTGTACAGATAAAAACACAAAATTAATCTTTATCCCATATATGCAAATTTCCATCTTCTAAAATCTATGATACTCTCTGACTTACTCTCAAAGCCAGCTTTCTCCAGCATGTTGACAGGATACCAGATCACTGGCCTGTTACCAACCGGAAGAAGTGCCTTGGGGACGCTTGCTGTTAGGTCAGTCATACGAGATCCCCGGCCCCCTGCCATTATAACTGCTTGAAATTCCATGGCCAGGTTGATGGCGAGTATCGCAAGAAATCTAGAGCCTTGGAAGATATTCACAAAAATTAATGTGTTGTTGTCAAAGATCAGTATTCTCACTTGGTGTAGGCCCTGTACCGACCCCAAAAAATGCACAAAATAACGAAAAGTGTTCATACTAATTAAAATACTATTATTATCATTATTAATCGGTAAGATATAATGAGGCATCTGTCGACACCTCAACATGCTCAAGGTTGAATTGCAGACTTTGGCGCCCAATTTAGCCCGAGTTCAGGGAAATACAGTTGTTAGAACAGTGCCTGTCTTGGAGATTGCTGTCACAATGCAGTATTTAATGGTAAAAAAGTGTTTCATATTATTTGTTTCAAAAATTCTATAGTTACTATCGACATCTCCTCAGGATACTTATAGCATCCATATTTGTCCACATTTTGAACTCAGTTATGATAATGCAAGAACCTCATTCATAGGGACTGCAATCACCAAGCACCAAGTCAATGTGCGCAAAATGTAGGGACGCTGTTTCCAGGGTTAAAGCCATTATACACTTTCGGTACAGAAAAATAATAAAAGTTTACAGATTTACAAATAGTTTACAGGGTTTACAGAAGGGCAATTCCATGGTTAGTTTGATTACACTTTTAGCTGCTTAGCAAAGCTCTGTGGTCTCCAATATTAACATGAAAGCCTATCAAGTCTCCATTTTTGTACCATGGCTACATCTTGGCTAGACCTAATATACAAAAAAATTACAAACTTCTAGACACATTTATTCGGTTGTTATGATCAGTTTAATTTTGGTTAGTTACGTTACAAAAAAGGGACATGGAAAAGAATTGCATGTCTTTGAACTAAAAGTTTCCTCAAACAGGGTACAGCTGAAAAAAAATGTACTATTTCTATAACTACAAGGGTACTAGCAAGTGTTTTTGTAGGGACAAAAATTAAATAACTCTTATCAGTTCCAGGCATTGCCCCAAAATCATGGTTAGTTACGTTACAGTTAGTTACGTTACACTTTGTCCGTGACTAATATTATTTGTGATACACCCTTTGTACTTCACTCACAGCTCTTATCTGGTCTATATTAGTAACTAGTATGCAATACTACACTATATACAAATCAATTAAGCAAAAACAATGGAATAAAGTAATATTTTGTAATAGAATTGCAAACAAGTAAAAAAAGCCATTACCTCGCCATATCATTAACCCGTGTCACATATATTACAAAATGTTTATGTCTGTAACATATAAACTTGTTCCTTTACATTCATAAGCCATGCAGTATTTTAAAGTCACAATAAACCAAGTGAATTTCTCTCTTACATAGATACCAAGGAAAACAAAACAATAGAAAGGATGTTGAATGAGTTCCTTGTCTTGACTCTTGGTCATGTACACTAATCTTAAAGTTCAACAGAAATTTTGAAATGCTCGCGAGTGTTGACATTTTCTGGCACATCTAGCTTGAAAATCATTTTGTCCCTCGTATAGAAGATACATGTACAAACATTTTGAGTGGGCCATTTTACATAAGATGTTTCACTGCCCCTCACATGCCATCCACATGACCTTTGCCATGGGAGGTGCAGAAGAAAGTCCAGTGAATTTCAATCTTGTGCTGCTCTTGAAGTACAGCTATCCCGCTCCACAATGCTTTTCAGCTAAACGCTTAAATGGGCAGTCTCTCTCTCTTCATCACACCCTCCCTCCTTTCCAAACCCCACCCCGGCCTACCAACACCAGTTCCTCTTTGCCCTTCTACTACATACATGTACCCCCTCCCTAATTAAGAACTAAAGCCTTTGATTCTCCATGTACAAAGGAAGACTTATTATAATATTCAACCTTTTGAACACGTTCCGGTCCTACTATTTTTGTGCTTTGTCCTAAACAATATCTCGATGAGATGCACATCAAAATGTTTTTTTTTTTTTTTTTGGTCACACTATTCACATCCCATGGTCTGTTTGCACAGGGCAAAAAGCTTATAAATATATGAGTTTACTTCCCCCTTACACACAAGCTGATATTGTTGACGATTAGACAGCAAACTCTCTTGCTGTTTCTTATGTCACAAAATGTCTTGACGGCCACTGCCTTTTTCTCCTCGTATTTTTCGGAGTGACTAGCTGCCTTTATCTTTTCTTAGTGTTGCTGTTGCTTTTCCTTGTTAGACAATGGCCTGTTTGATCTATGGACATAAAATAAGGAACATAGTCAATCAACTTTTTTGAAAATTGCAATTTCTATAACTACACAATGTACCTGATGAACAATGTTAGAATTATACATGCAGCACTTGTACACAAACTCTCATTAATTTAGTATATAGAAGAGAAATACAACTTTAAGATAACCCTTTAAAATAAAATTCATATGGATTACACCATGTCACTTTATTGTCATCAAACTTACCCCAAAAAATTCACCACAAAAGTTGAAGAAGATGAACTTGTAGGACAGGTGTGTTGCGCATGGATCTTGCATACATAATATGCATACACACAAAATGAGGCACATGGCAAACAAAACATGCTAGAAGTTGAATTGTGGGTCAAAGAATAGTATCATACTGCCCTAACTTGTTTAAACTTTACAACATGGCTGAAAACTTATGCTTGTGTCAACTTAGCAGCATCTTAATAGTCTTTATGTCGGTTAGTTACGTTACACTCAGGTTAGTTACGTTACATAGTTAGTTACGTTACAGTTTTTGACTGCTTCTATTTTCCACATGGTACAATTTTAATGATTTGTCTTTCCTTATTTTAACTAAGGATTGCACCAAGTAGGAAAATTCAAGATATAAACATTTTAATTGATTGCCTTCTCTAGAGGCGGAAACAATCGGAAGTTTTGGTTAGTTACGTTACATAGGCTTTAATGGGGTACAAGCTTCACAGATTGATGGTCTGAATCTATCACAAACACACATTTTGACGATTGCAGCCAAGTGTAGGTCGAATCAATGAATAAATATGACTAGATTGATTTGATACCATGTAATCTTCCCCATTCAGTAGTAAATTGAAGTTGCACAACTTTTTTACACATAATTTCATGATAAAACATTGTTGGCACAAAACATTTTTTTTTATGTATATCCTACCATACAAGCCCAATTTTTACTTAAAAAACACAATTCTAAATTTTGAGGTCATGTCCACTTCTTCATGGAATTGCCCAGAAGGTGAATGGTGAAAGACTTCTCTTGAAATACTGTTCCATGAAATGCTTTACTTTTTGAGAAAACATTAAAACAATATCAATTCTCGCTAGCGAGAATTCGTTTTATGTTTATTCTAAACACATGTCATGACGCGGTGAAACGCGCAGAAACAAGAGTGGGTTTTCCCGTTATTTTCTCCCGACTCCGATGACCGATTGAGCCTAAATTTTCACAGGTTTGTTATTTTATAGATAAGTTGTGATACACGAAGTGTGGGACTAGGACAATACTGTTTACCGAAAGTGTATAATGGCTTTAACCCATGATAATTCAACTGAAACAGGTAAGATTGGTTACAACAGCTTGAGCGCACCCCACGATAACCTAAGGTGCATGTACATACATAAGGTACATGTACATCGGAGCATTGTTTCTCTAGTCAACCTGAATAAAATAAAAATAGTCTTCATTAAAATATGAAACATATTTTTTTACTTTTTAGGATGAAAAAAAAAAGGGTTGCATTTGAAATGCTGCGCATGTTGATTGTTTTAATAAAGCATTGAGGAAGGTAGTTTGCAATAATTTAACGTAACCATCCTCCTGGCGTTACAATTATCGCAACTGGGGGAGAAAGGAAATACCCTCCATTGATAGCAAGAGCGGAACCCTGCAGCTGTGGACGATAAAGTTATTTTAAAATCTAGTGTTTTTCCATAATCAGGGCCTATTAGTAAATAATATGTGTATCATATAATATTAAATTGTTATTGGGAATATTGGCCTTTAAAAAAATGTCAATCAAATGAATCAAAGGACTAATAAATACAAACAAAACAAAAGTAAACACATAAATATTTCAAAAAATTTCAAATAAATAAAACACAATCAATAATAAAAAACATTTCTTTGTCAATTAACATCAATCAATTGCAAACAAAAATGCTCACTGTTATAAAGCACAAACATCGTATTATTTCGCAAAACTGAGGCCAGGAAAAAAAACCTGGAGTTTCATCTATGAGTATGAGTATCAGAGAGTAGCTAGGCCATTTTCATTTTACAACGGGCACTTGCAATGGGAATCTGTATTATTAATTGGAAAAATTTGATGGCTAAACAAATTATACCCCAATCAGCAGCAGACTGGCAGAGCTTGGCCCAATAGACCTTGGATAACTTTCCGTATGGCGCCACCACTTTTTCACTAATTTTTACAAAAAGGGATATATCAATCAGGTAAATTAGATACTATATTATTTTATTTCGAATGAAAAAGTGGTGGCGCCATACGGAAACTTTTCCTAGACCTTATGCACATGACGTCATTTCAGTACGGCGCCCCCGCATTGAGGTCAAAAGGAGGTTGTTCATTGGCCAATCTATGTGCGTTTCGATTGTTTCGTCACCGTTTGACCTCAAAGATGGCGGCTGGATGCATCAATTGTAATAATAGGCAAGAGACTCTGACTGAGAGTACGAGTACGATGTTTATTGTATCAAGACTAAATCCAAGATGGCCACTTACACCAAGTGTTTATATGTGACACCTAACCAATACTAGTCACAAGAGGGCGGTATGACAATATACAATAGATGTGTATATGCTCATTCTACATCAATGCATATCATAAGGTCTATTTCATAGAGCTGCTAAGCAGACAAATTTGCTTAGCATGAAATTTATTCTTTGTTGATAAAAACAGGATTTATACCAACCGAATTTCCATTTGTTGCATATTGCTTGTCACTAGTAATCAGCTGTTGTTTGCTTATCTTGAAAATCACATGGAAATTTGGTTGGTAATCCCTGTTGTTATCATGCTACATTTCGTGCCTAGCAGCTCTCTGGTTAAGAAATTGGGTCCAGATGGCAGGATGCCAATTCCATGCCTATATGGATGCTGTAACTTGTACACATTAAAATTTAATATACTTACAATTACAGTGCACTACTGACGACGACAGTAAACCAGTAAAGAGTTACCAGTTTGCACATCAATATTTTACTTTGAACAAAGTTTAGTTTATACTTTGTGATGTGATTGCTGATTGTAGCATGTGTTCGTCCATTCGTCTGATGCTGAGTTGAGTGTGTGTTGATGTTTTTGCAACTTCGGTCGCACAGCAATCTCACTCCCCTATTCAAGTTTACGTAATTGGCTGTGGATTTTGAGCAGCTGTGGATTTAAGGTTAACTAAAGTCTAAGACCTGACCGTCGTTTAATGTAAAGTATACAGTGACATGTACCGGTGAACTAGCTAATCATTCAACTCGTCGTCAATGTACACAAATTTTGAGGTAATTTCGGTCTCGTTTTTACTGTCAAATTTTCAGGTAAGTATTGACTTCCAATCTAAGCTGCCAGTAATAATTATTAGTCGAGTGTGATTAGTATGTATTAAGAGCTGTACAAGCAAATCTACTCAAGGTCAGTTTGGTTCTGCACATTGTTTACAGTTTAGGCTTTAATCTTGAATTGAACTTGAAGTTATTAATTAAATATTCTGAATCTCATATTTTGTAGACTGACGTTTCGACCGTATTGATTTATACATGTGAATGTACGCCCGTTTATTACTTCTAGCCTAAGAGTACGCCTATGAGTTTCGTTCCGCAATCGTGTCCACGTTCAGACGATAGCGGAACGAACATCGTAGTTCTAGAAGTACCCGTTTATGTAGGCTAGTTCGTTATAAAAAATGATATGTAATTTATAGATAGGCATTTTTAGCAGCGCTGGCTGGACTACAAAAATAGGGAGTAGGGGACTAGGTTACGGTACAGTTATTAACTGTAAGTACACACTACACAGTATAGCAAGCAACAAGGCATTTTTCAGCGACTCTGGGTTCTGTGATTATAATTTTAAATGCAAAAAGGAAAGTTTCTTGTTGGGATAATCTTTAGAAAAAATTGACGATATTTTTTTCATTCGTGTTTTCTAGCAACGCCAACAGTTTAAAAGACAAACAAATATTTTAAAAACTTCTTTTATTTTAAACTAAACCTTAAAAAGCTAAGTGAAAAATCAGTTGTGATAAGTGATCCCCCCATCCTACTAATAGAAACTAGTATAAGGCTCCCCTGTGTGAGCCTTTATAGGGGTCTAATAATATTTTGGGCCTCCTTATTAATGCTTTACGTTTTTAAAATCAGCGTTGATAGGTGAAAGTTTCATGACCGAGTACCACCAATAACTGAAGTTTCTTTTGTACTACACTACCAAAACTTTCCCAACATACTAAATATACATTCATAATGCTTGTATTTCCTTTTTGTTGAGTGAAATAAATAAAAAAAATGCCATTTTCTGCTCGGTACTCACTGTTGTTTTTCTGCCGCATCGCATAGGAGTAAATAAAATATTAGCAAGTTTTACTACTTTCTTTGTTTTTCCTTTTAGTTGTTTGATGCAAGTTTACCCCCAAACAAAAAGGGGCTTGAAAAGAAGAATATTATGATGAAAATAATCCAGTGGAGCTGAAAGTAGGAATTGATATTCCTCTTTCAGTCTACTCTAAATTGTATTGTAGGATGGAGGGAAACATGCACCAGGCAAGGAGTTCCAAGGAGATGCAGTACTGTACCTAGGAAAAATGATGCTGGAATGGCCCTTTTTAAGCTACATCTCAGCATTGATCTCTTTTTCACATTATTTCAGTTTGGACAATAATAAACAAGTGCAATGCACAGAGAGTCTGCTTGATGCTCCACTGATGACAATCACCGTACGCTATGGCACTACATGCACTTTGACCTAGATGCCATGGCAATGACACCACCATTCGTCATGGAGGCTTACACACCACCTGAAGCCCTCTGGAGGCTGGTAGAGGAGAACGTTGCTCCAGGAGAGCAGCAAGAAATCCGAGACATTCTTGGAAACTCCATGGTAGAACAGAGTCTTGAACTTCGTAATGAGGTAAAATGTAGAAATAGTTCTAGGAGACTTAAAATAATTCATCGAACATCTTTTGCGCAGAATCCTCCTCCAGAGTATTGCAGTTGAATTGCTAAACAGACTTTTATTCAAGCTATGCAACTATGTCGGGAACACCAAAAGGTGAACACCAAAGTGATTGTATAGTAACCCACTGTTTAGTCCAGCATTCTCCAGAAGACGATCAGAGCATACTGATAGAAACGTCGAGTTAATCCAACGGTTCTTTTCAGAACCACCCCAACTCATTTAGAGATTGTTATTACATGGTGTTACCGCAAACTTTTCTATATCTTACTTCCACCATGCAAAGTTTCAAATCCTACTTAACCCACTGTTTGTTTGATGTAGAATAATACCTTCAAAATAACCTGTGAAGATTTCATTTGAAATGGTGGAATTTGTTTTAGTTATTGCCGCAAATCTTGGGTGGTTATTTCCGTGCAGGAAAAAAATCTGCAATGTGCCGTATCTACATAGGGTATTTATGTCTTATCCGCAGGACTAAGCAATAATAGTGTCAAGACAGGGTTTTTCCTTGACAAAGAACGTTTGAAGCATAGACCAAGGCCAAATGTCATGGCTTTATTTATTGTAAGTGAAAAAACAAAACCTGAGTCTTTATGTTTCAGGTTGAAGCGTTGCTTGACATCTGGAGTGAGTATAGACAAGAGACAGAGTCGCTAGCACCATCCGTCCCGGTACTCCCTGAACCGCCACTCCTCAGGAAGAGTCTTAAAGGCCAGATCAGAATTCTTGTTGAGAGTCTTAAGGAACGAGCAAAGGAGAGTGGAAGGTTAGCTCTTCATGTATATTGAAGACATGGATTGTAAAGAAAAAGTAGCAGATGTTGGAAGACCAGGGCCCGATTTCATAAGGAGCTTTAAAGCAGAAAATATTGTTTAACAGTCGTCTATTAAGCAGAAAAAAATCATAGAAGTTTGGTTGGTAACCTTATTCTGGTAAGCGTACATGTAGTTTTGTTGTGCTTAGCCACTGGCTCAGGGCAACTTGGTTTCTATCAAAACTCGACAGATGAGGTTTACATGGTTTACAACCTGAAACCAGCTCGTACTTGTTTGTCAAACAGAAACTTGTATTTGTCGATTTTGAATCATTTTTTTGGAAATAAACTTTTGATAATTAGGAATATAAAAATGCAAGAACTTTTAGCACTGAGGCGACAAAATTACACCGTTTCTTTCCAATAGGGCAACACTTGAAAACTTGCTTTGTGAGAAGGCATCGTTAATCAAACATTTTTGTAGTTTGTATTTTTTGGGGGAGATATCTGTAGCTTTATGTCAACAATTTTTTGTGTGTGTATTTACAACAGAGATTCCGGACTGAGTCTGTCCAGGCAAAGCAGTAATGATATTCTAGAGTATGCTCTCGATGATAGTCCTAGAGGTAGGTACACTGGGTCACTGTTGTGATAATACTTACGAAGGACTTGTACAAGTCTACACTCATGTTTATCCATATAATGCTAGTAAGCCCGGTGGATGTCACACAACCAGTTACTCAATAAACCATTGTGTTCAACTTATAACAACAAGTCCCCAACCTTGTAACTATTACAACATACATAACCACATTACTTCGTAGTAAAACCATGGTAAAACGTTCTGAATTTATGCTGTAATACTTTTGAAAGCTGATGTAGGCTTCAAACCGGAAGTTTTTTAGCGCCAAACATTTTAATGCATGTGGACAACATTGGTAGTTGTCGAATACCATATATATCTTGACCTAAACAAACATGAGTGTAGACTTGTACAAGTCCTTCATAAGTATTATCACAACAGGTCACAACTTCCCTTACACACTGTCCTGATTTGCATCATCCAATCCTGTACTTTTAGGGAGACACAATATCCTGGCCAATGCTAGGAAATATTGACTCGTCAGTTGGTAGATTCTCCTAACCTTGCTTATGATGCCATCAGAATATTGTCTATAGACCAAATGGTACTCATGTAAAACAAATTAATAATCACAAAAATTCAGAGTCCATTTAGGCCATCCCAAATACAGCACATGTAGCATGGACAATTTTAAATAACCCATGATTGATTCTTTGACTATAGGAATCTACATCAGTGACCACCTCTGTAAGAATTCCAACAGGATCAATAGTAATTGATTGTAATTAATAAGTCTCTATAGCCAATCCAATCATGTATTGGACAGATGGCTCACAGATGGCTTGACAAGTCCCTTGGTTAAAGACATTGGAAACTATTGGTAATTTTCAAAGACCAGTCTTCTCACTTGGTGTATATCTCAACATATGCATAAAATAACAAACCTGTGAACATTTGAGCTCAATTGGTCATCGGAGTTGCGAGATAACCATGAAAGAAAAAACACCCTTGTCACACGAAGTTGTGTTTTCTTCAGATGCTTGATTTCGAGACCTCAAGTTCTTAACTTGAGATCTCGAAATAAAATTCGTGGAAAATTACTTCTTTCTCGAAAACTACGGCACTTCAGAGGGAGCAGTTTCTCACAATGTTTTATACTATCAACCTCTCCCCATTACTCGTACCAAGTGAGGTTTTAGGCTGATAATTATTTTGAGTAATTACCAATAGTGTTATCTGCCTTTAAGTCCATTTGGAAAGGATCATGCTCACTAACAAAATATATAAAAAAGGTACACTGTCAGCTACATGTAGTAACAGTTTTGGTGGTGCAAGTCTATGTTGTCATGCAGTGATTTAAGACCATCGTTGTTTTCTTTTGTCATTAAAGACTGTAGCTCTGCGGGCAGTTTGAGAAGGCCCTCTACAGCCATGAGTTCAAGGGATGGACGGGATACACCAATGAGAATGACGCCCTCTAGTGACGGGGATGAGTAAGTTTAAACTCAATGGCCTGAAAGTCGTACAGGACACACACTACACGGCTCAGTATAAACTTTATAGAAGTCACTGTTCGTTGCTTAAACTACCGAAAGCTGCCGTACATGTAGGCTTGTGACAAAATATTGTTGTTGCCATTATTTTCAAGAGTGATTACCAAACCGATACCTTCCCTTTAAATGCAGACTTAAAAGCTGCTTCTTTATTCTAATATCTTTCAACAGGTTATCAGCGACATCAACAATGAGTGACAGAGTGGATTCAGTGAAGGATCAACTTAATGTGTTGAAAATTGATGAAGTTGTACAAGAACTGAGGTACATAAAACTAATAACCTAGGAATTTGTAACGTGCCAAATCAATCTTTGCGACGCTAAGACAATGTTAACAAAACAATACATTTTGCATGAACCTCTTTTAAACAAAGTTTTTGATAAACAGAAAAGTAATCCCAGGTCGAAATTCCAGTTGAACCTAGTTAAACTGGGTTTAACTGTTTAACTGGAACTAGTTGAAACCAGTTGATAAACTAGTTAAACACAGTTAAAACCAGTTGGTTTAATATGGAAAATGGACAGAGACCAACTGGTTTATAATTTCAACCTAGTTGAACACAGTTAAACCTAGTCCAAACCAGTTGGTTAATATGGAAAATGGACGAGTTTGATCACTATCCAGTTGAACCAGTTGACCCCAGTTAACTAGGTTCAACTGGAATTTTGACCTGGGATCTGAAGGCAGGGTATACCTTTAGTAATTGTCAAAGACCAGTTTTACTTGGTGTATCCCAACATTATTGTAAACATGCCTGTGAAAATTTGAGCTCAATCGGTCATCAAAGTGGCAACTAAATCATGGACGAAAAATATCCTTGTGATGATTTGAGATGCCTGGCATGAAGCTTTTTTTTAGAATTATAATTTGTGGGTTAAAACAATGTTTTATATTATGTGTTCAATGCTATTTAGCAAGTTTATTTTCATGGTAAATAAATAAATTAATACAAATGTCCACAGAAAAATTCTTTGCGTTTATGATATTTAAAATCACAGGATTGGGACGAGTCAAGCAAAGTAAAATCTGTGGAGTGCCTTTGATTCTGTCTATGACTTTTTTTTTTTCAAAGAGATTAGTTTCCCTTTTTTTTACTTTAGGAGTGCCCTTGAGGAAGAGGTCAGCCAACTCCTACGTGACATCAGTTTCTTGCAAACTTGTCTTGAGGATGAATCAGACTATAGAGGGCAGTCTAGAATGGCCATCCACCCACAAGAACCATCTCTTCAAGGTGACGATTAAGAAAATTCCCTGAACTTGAGGGCAGGAAATTGATCTGGCCACAAAACACTGATTTTGTTTTGTCTTTTTTTTTTAAAGCCTGTGACATATTATACATCTGACTTAATAGAAAGTTGTGTATAGGTCCAAAATTGTGGTGGTTTTGCCAAGGGTTAGGTAGTTGAACAAAAACATTCACATACATACTCGGGTGGGATTTTCACAGAATTCGGGAGAGTACTGCGTTCACAGTGCTTACACACAGTGTAAAAGTAAAATCAATTAATATTCATTATCCCCGATGCAAGTTTAACTTCTATGAGAAAAGGCATGTTTCCGATAAATTGATTTGAAGAGAACTTATGACCAATAAAGTCTACTTATGAGCCCGGGTCTAAAATGTCCCAATCAAAAATATGCACAATAAATATTTAAAATCCATGCAATGCAAATTTTACTAAAATCTGAGTTGACAAAGTATGAAACTGCAAATTAATAAGGACTTCTTGACCTGTTGAGCTGTTGATTTTTTGATCTCTCCTTTTTTTATCTCCAAAGAATTACGTGCTGAGAAGCAAGCCTTGGAGAAGCAACTTGAAGAAGTGTCGTCGTTTGGCACAATTAACATAATAAATTCCATCAAGCCTAAGTCTTCAGTACTATCGTCCCCCACAAAGTAAGTAACTGAGAGACCTATTATAACACTTAAAAAATATTAATATTTGTTTCTTATAATAGTGTTCATGTCTATCACTCAGTGATGCTCAAGACGCTTCAACGTGCAGTACTTTCCTGTAAGGTATTGTTGAGGTTGAAGTATGAGACCTAATCCTTTGCAAAATACTATGTCATGGTTTACAAAGTGCTTTACGTCCAATCCGAAAGACACAGCATTAATGTTTAATTGTCTTGTTAAGGACAAAAGTGTCACGACCGAGACTCAAAGCCACACTACTGAACAGAAATGTCAGAGCTTGAGCCTAGGGCTCTTATCCGCTCGACCATACACATGCCAAAAAGAGGCGTTCCATAAAAGCTGGCCAATAACACATACAATAAAATTCTTCCCTTTGAGGTACATGTACAGTAAACAGAATGTTTTATTTACAACTGTATGGAAAGACTGGATTGGACGAAAGTGTACAAATATGTCACACTTGGCTAACAAGAACAGCAGACAGTGAATTATGAATGACAACTTTGATGACCAATTGAACTCAAATTTTTACAGGTTTGTTGGGATTCACCAAGTAAGAATGCTGGTCTTTGACAGTAGCACAAAGAATATACCCTGTCTTAACAGCACGGGCAATTACTTGGAACACTTTGCTGTCTTTAATTTGTTTTGCCTGCATCACCCTGTGTCTCCAACAGGAAACTTCCAAGCCCTTTATTGCCTTCAGGACGAAGCCCAACAAATATACGGCCATCCCCACCACCCTCAGCGAGCAGCAAGGTCCGACAGGGTCCATTTAAGGTTCCCCATCCTGGAGGGAGAGTCAGACCCTCAGAAGGTAGCACCGCGATGAAGAACGGGAAGCGCCCTAGCAGTGGGGGCGACGACAAATCCACCCAGAGGACTTCAACCATCAAAACAGTAAGTACCAACAGTGTAGTTTTTATCATAGTACTATGAATTATTGTTTGTATCTTGCATGCATTGACTTTGCTAAAGAACTTTTTTGCCACTCATCAATAACCTTCTTGATTTGTATTTAATTTCAGTAGACAACATTCCAAAGATAGGCCATGTTCATTTTCGGATTGCAGTATCAGGAAAGCTCCATTAAAGAAGAACTTTAAAGACAAAACATCTTTTTCATCTGACAACTCACACCTGTTAGGGGCCTGTCTCCATATAATTTCTTTGTCAAACAGTACACTACAAAATCAGACCCCTTCCTGGGTTAAGACACTTAGTATAGAATGCAAGCATGGTACACGTATTTTCAGTCATGCCTTTTGATCTCATCAAAGTCCCCCATTCCTTTTGTGTGCATTGCTAGAGTTTTTACTTATTTTGTTTGCCAACAGGGTGCCTCAAACAAATCAGTTGCGAAGTCTAGAATTAGTACATCCAGTGTGAATCACCAATCTTCCAAAAGCACTTTACCTCGGAGCTCCAAGGCTCCAGCCTCGCCTCCCCCTCGGCAGTTGATTCCATCCCCACCATCCTCTGCGAGACCCCCTCTTGGTCGACCGAGCTCTGCTCAGCGCTTCAGGACAAGGGTGTTGGACTCCAGACAAGGTGGTTCATAGTTGATCAGATTGGCACATTGGTGCTTCCCCATTTCCCACAATCTATGTGGCCTAGGTTCGAATCTCACATGTGAATTCACATTTGTGACTCCAGAAGAATGTTAAGACTCAAGGCAGGGAAGTTGAGAGATGGTTGTATTAGCCCGTTGGTGCTTTTCATTTACCACCATCTCTATGGCTGAGGTTTGAATCTCACCAATGCACTCACAGTGGGTACGGTGGTTTATATTTGGTCAAGTTGGGACAGTATTTCTTTCCATTTCCCACTGTATATATAATCTAGGTTCGTATCTCACCAGTGGGTACACAATGGTGACACCTGGAGAATACTTTGTCTCAAGACAGGGCGGTTCATAGTTGGTCAAGTTGGCACATTACTGCTTCCCATTTACCACTATCTCTATGGCCTATGGTTTGAATCTTACCAGTGGGACTCACAATGGTCACTTCAGAAAGATTATTTAGACTTGAGGCTGGGTGGTTCATAGTTGGTCAAGTTGGCACAATGGTGCTTCTCAATTACCACCATTTCTATGGCTTAGGTTCGAATCTCCCCAATGGACTCACAGTGGTGACTCCTGAAAAAAATATTAAGACTCAAGGCTCGGTGGTTTATATTTGGTCAAGTTGGCACAGTATTCCTTCTCATTTCCGCCCGTACCTATGGCCTAGATTCGAATCTCACCAGTGGACTCACAATGGTGACGCCAGAAGAATACTTTGTCTCAAGTCAGGGCGATTCATAGTTGGTTCAGTTGGCACAACGGTGCTTCTCATAACCCACCATCTCTATGGCTTAGGTTCGAATCTCCCCAATGAACTCAATGGTGACTCCTGAAACAATATTTAGACTCAAGGCTAGGTGGTTTATATAGTTGGTCAAATTAGCACATTAGTGCTTCCCATTTCACCCGCACTCCATTCAATGTGGCCTAGGTTCGAATCTCCTCCAGGTAAAGTCACCAATGGACACTCGATGAGAAGAATGCTGAGGACTCCAGGCATGGTTTCATGGCTTTTCCAAGATGACATGGCCGTACTTCCCTGTACTTTCACGGCTTGGGTTCAAATCTTACTGAGATTTTTTATTTATTATTTAAAATCCAGTCAAGGTTGTATCCTGTGCTTGATATTGTGTGGTTTGCAGCTCTGTTCTCATTGCAAAGGTCTTTGTAGAAATCTATTAAAGATGCTATGTCAGAATTTTTGCCGATTTGACCCAAAAATTTGGATTTAAAATTCAATAGGTATTTTGATGCGGGTCGAGAAAGTTACAAGCTTTCATTTGAGCCATTGCTCAAAAAAGTCCGCCAATTATTAGTAGGAGTTAAGTAAAGTGCTCAAAATTAGTTTTTGTCAGGATCCCGACAATACATGTATATCACTTGACCAATTCTTATGTGTTTTATAAGAAACGTTTACAATTTTTGTCATGGTTCCTGACCATTAAAAGTAAAAGTTAAACTTTTTTTCGTTAGAGCCGGTGATACTCTTTGAAATACCATTCACTAAAAAAATTTTTTTTAATGTCTGGGGCCAAAAATCTGACATCGCATCTTTGACTGAGAATATTGCTCATCAAATGTATTTCAAGTCACAGAATATTACCCGACAAATATGTCTTCAAATCAAAACATAGTTTGCAGGTTTCAGCAAGTCCCATGATTGTTTTAGTCAGAGCATATTACTTGTTTCCTTCTGTGCAGTACGATTTTGTGTTTGTATTACAATTATGATAGCATTAAAGGGAAAGTAAACATTGGGTAATTAAATCTTGAAACTAATGGCCAAAGAAACATGCTTGGTTAGAAGTCAAGCAGCTTGCGTTAGTATAATGCATTTTGAGAATCACTTCACTTTGAAGTAATGTGTTTAAATGGGAAAATATATAAGTATATATTCCCCAAATTTTAATCGGAGAACCGTTACTGGCAGTTACGTCTCTCAGATTGTGTAATCCAATTGTGGATTATTTTTCCTGCATGAAATTATGAAGATACAAATAATTCAGTAATGAATTCAGTAACAAATCAACTTGATGATATTCTTTCTATTTTAGTCTGATTTCTGATTGCTTGATCATTGGGAAAAAGTTATAAAAATTGTGATTAAATAGCCTGAAATGTCTATTCATGCCTGGCATGTAGGTTAAAGGCAGTGAACACTATTAGTAATTACTCAAAATAATTATTAGCGTAAAACCTTACTTGGTAATGGGGAGAGGTTGATAGTATAAAACACTGTGAAACACGGCTCCCTCTGAAGTAACAGAGTTTTTGAAAAAGAAGTATTTTTCCACGAATTTGATTTTGAGACCTCAAGTTTTTGAATTTGATGTCTCGAAATCAAGCATCTGAAAGCACACAACCTCGTGTGACAGTTGTGTTTTTTCTTTCATAATTATCTCGCAACTCCGACGATCAATCGAGTTCAAATTTTCACAGGTTTGTTATTTTATGCATATGTTGATATACAGCAAATGAGAAGACTGGTCTTTGACAATTACCAATAGTGTCCACTGGCTTTAAGTTGGCCCTTTAATTTGAGCATATTTTGCTACTTTTTATAACGACCAAATATATCGCCTATTGGTAGCACATGCTAATTATTTGTGGAGTTACACGAATGGGTCTTCAACCTTGAATAAGTAAAGAGAACTGCAGCTTTTTATTGACGAGAGATTTGTTGCAAAGTTTAGGTGCACATGGTGCAAGGGCACGATCGCCATAATTCATAAGTCACAATAAACTTCCATTTGACTCACAACAACTGAAGAGGAAAGGTCTTATTAAACTCACAAGACTCCATGAGGTTAAATTCTGACAATAATGTTCCTATCAGGGGAACGAAGAGTGTGCTTAGGGGGTTTGGTTACAATAAGATTTGCAATGTAAGATGGGGCAAAACCGATCTCAGATTTAAAGGAAAAGTATACCTTTGGGGTTTGGAACCGTTCGATTGTTTTAATTCTATATGAATGTAGACATTATGCAATAAAAGTAACATGTTAAAATTTCATTTCAAAAGGTGGTAGGATTGTCGCAAAGCTTGAGCGGTAATGTCCATGCAGGAAGAATAATCCGGTTTTTAAAGGCAGTGGACACTATTGGTAATTACTTAACATAATTATGAGCATAAAAAATGACTTAGTTACGAGTAATGGGGAGAAGTTGATAGTATAAAACATTGTGAGAAACGGCTCCCTCTTAAGGAACGTAATTTTCGAGAAGAAGTAATTTTCCACGACTTTGATTTCGAGACCTCAGATTTAGAATTTGAGGTCTCGAAATCAATCATCTGAAAGCACACAACGTCGTGCAACAAGGGTGTTTTTTTCTTTCATTATTATCTCGCAATTTCGACGACCAAGTTAACTCAAATTTTAACAGGTTTGTTATTTTATGCATATGTTGAGATACACCAAGTTAGGTGACTGGTCTTTGACAATTACCAATACTGCCACTGTCTTTAATACATCATCTTGGATTACAATGTTTTTGTAATCCCTCTTTCTCACTAAAACCACATTTCCCATCGTGGATAATAAAGTGAATTGAATTGAATTCATTTGAAGGGAATCTTTCAAAAAATGTACATTTTGAACAGCCTAACGAAGTCAGATTTATGGACATTCATTTTTGGAGTAACTACCAAAGTAAAAGGTATAAACTGTAAACTCCTTTAAAATCAATCAAAAACTGCGGTTAACCATTATCAACGCTAAGGGATCTAATGTGCTAAATTTCACAAGTGTATGTTCCGTAATTTGGTAATTGTTTTTAATTACTTCTCATTTGACATTGATGGACGTACTATCAGGATTCAATTATCAGTGTGTGCCCCCCCCCCCACACACACACACACGACACACAAATAGATCAAACACATTTCAAGTATTAAAGTTAGATTGTGTCGTCTTCAGCAATCTTTTAATTAAGGTTGTAATTTTTATGTTTTGTAAATATTGTATATTTTTATTTGAAATTGTATTTGTATTAATTGTTTTCTCCAGCCAAGAATGGAATGTATAAATTATTAGCGACTGTGTTTCTGCACAAAGTGTGAGAATAAACCATTTGTGGTTTAAAGTTGAATTAAAAACTTAATCTTATTAATCTGCTAAAAATTACTTTCGTGTCATCAACTGAACAACAAGGCCGTGCCCGGATTGGCAGCTACTGTTACGGCTAAATGTCCATGTCATCATGCGTTGAGTCTGCATCAAGTCTGGATGGCGCATCGCTTTGATGACAGCTTTCCCTGCCTTAACCTGGACGGCCCCTGCCAACAAAGAGTTATGTCAGAAAGTATAAAATAAAATGTATATGACGTCCATAAAGGAACACGTTGCCTTGGATCGGACGAGTTGGTCTGTAAAAAAAATTTTGAAACCGTTTGTTATAAAATGCATAATGGTTAGAAAGATGTTTTAAAAGAAGAATATAATGATCCACTCAAAAATTGCACGGTTTTCCCTTTTACGTCGCGAACTGAACACGGTGGACTCCTGTCAATGGCCGATTTAGTCGACGAGGTAGAAATAAAACCACGCATTCGAGGCTTGTTTGTGTAGATCATTGTATTCTACTTTTACAACATCTTTCTACCCATATGCATTTTATAACAAACGGTTACAAACGCTTTTCAACTTGAGACCAACTCGACCGATCCAAGGCAACGAGTCCTTCTACCCATATGCATTTTATAACAAACGGTTACAAACGCGTTTCAACTTGAGACCAACTCGACCGATCCAAGGCAACGAGTCCTTCTACCCATATGCATTTTATTACAAACGGTTACAAACGCGTTTCAACTTGAGACCAACTCGACCGATCCAAGGCAACGTGTTCTTTCTACCCATATGCATTTTATAACAAACGGTTACAAACGCGTTTCAACTTGAGACCAACTCGACCGATCCAAGGCAACGAGTCCTTCTACCCATATGCATTTTATAACAAACGGTTACAAACGCTTTTCAACTTGAGACCAACTCGACCGATCCAAGGCAACGAGTCCTTCTACCCATGCATTTTATAACAATACAAACGCTTTTCAACTTGAGACCAACTCGACCGATCCAAGGCAACGTGTTCTTTCTACCCATATGCATTTTATAACAAACGGTTACAAACGCTTTTCAACTTGAGACCAACTCGACCGATCCAAGGCAACGTGTTCCTTTAACACACCTACAGTCGTAGCCGTAGCCATAGCCGTGCTTCCAACTCGGATACGGCCTCATTCTTGTGAAATACTCGGATGAAAGCCTGTTTTGCCTGTTTTAACTATACGTGGGTCGATCGGGCCAGCTCCTTTATACACAGCACCCAATGATAAACTTTCACAAATTTGCTGAGCATTGGACATTTGGCTAAATGGAATACCAGCCAATTGAAATTATACTAAAAATTCTTGCTCGTGACTGGTTTGATGGTTTCCAATAAATACAAAACGTTTTTTTTATATTAATTTTGTTGTTATGAGATATCGCCCAACTAACAAGGACAGACGGCCACTTCAAGGTACACTTAAAGCCATTGGACACTTTCGGTAAACAGTATTGTCCAAGGCCCACACTTCGTCTATCACAACGTGTATAACAAACCTGTGAAAATTTAGGCTCAATCGGTCATCGGAGTCGGGAGAAAATAACGGGAAAACCCACCCTTGTTTACGCACGTTTCGCCGTGTCATATGACATGTGTTTAAAATAAATCCGTAATTCTCGTTATCGAGAATTGAGTTTGTTTTAATGCTTTCTCAAAAGTAAAGCATTTCATGGAATAATAATAATATTTCAAGAGAAGTCTTTCACCATTACCTTCTGTAAACCCTGTAAGTTATTTGTAAATCTGTGAACTTGTTTTTCTGTTCCGAAAGTGTATAGCCTCAATGGCTGTAACTGATTTGGGCTATCGAACCAAATGTCACGCAGCAACCCGTCGCCGTCTACCCCTGGGGTTGAAACAGGGTACCGATCCACAGTCCATAAGGATGTTTGCATGGGGTATCATCCACCATAGGAACCTAGTTGATTGAGCATTGCACAACATTCCCAACTTTACGAAGCGATTATGGTTAAGTGTCTTGCCCACGAGAGCACATGTGTCATGACCGGGATTCGAACCGACACTCTGCTGCTGTCAACACGAGCTTGGGTCCCGTGATGAGACTATAGCTGGGCCATGACACGCAAAATGTTCATTGTTCATGATGATTGGCAAAGCACGGTACCCAGTGCCATGCCAATTGGATGAATTGATGTGGTCGAGTTTGCCTTCGGGTGAAAAAAGTGACAGTTAGTAACTCATATTTATTTAACCTGTAAACATGGTAAATGACGCCCTTTTCGAAGTTCCTTCAGAAATGTTATGTGCGCTTTCGGTGCAGGACTTTACACATTAGTAGATGGGAAGCCGAAGATGGGAAGTCATGGCTTTCGTAGCCTTGCTCAAGGCAGTCGAATTATTCACTCCGAAAAAAGACCGGCGCTGTATAAAAATCCACCCGACTGTGCGTAAAATGTGTGTAACCACATCGCACGACACGATGCCCCCGTACACTATCCGCATGCGTCCGCCGTCAGGCCTGACGGCCTCCGCATGCGGTTAGTGGTACGAGTGCGGATGACTTGGGTGCACAGTAGTCGTACGAGGTGACAGTGTGCATAGTGTATACGGGTGGGTCATAATGCGGTGTGATTACACGCACCACGCACAGTGTATATACGGGTGGGTTTACAGCGGCGTCTTTTCGGAGTGAATAATGCGTCTGCCTTGAGCAAGGCTATGGCTTTCGAAATTCACAGGAAAAAAATCCCATTGAAAAAAAAACCGATGTGATTTAATGGGATTCCCATTAAATCACATGTGTTTCCTATTACACCGGCCAAAAAATTAGGGTCCGTAGGGACGAAAACACATTTTATTTTGTTGAATTATTTTATTGCTTCAAAACTTAGGGCAGGAACCAATGTTAAAAATATTTTTGCCCTTGCATGTAAATTTCATGTAAATTCAACGATGTCCAAGTTCGACTCGAAAATCTCTTAAAATGACACAGAAAATAAGCCCCAAAAAGCAACCGTTCCGAGGTCTGTAAATTTCACGTAACACAAAAGCAGATTCTACGCCTGTAGTCGTTGTAACTTTGCGTGCGGCAACAATATACAAGAAACATTGAACGCTAGAGGTCGTTTTGGAACAATGCAATACAGTGAAATAAAACGCCCTCTATTGGTAAAATCTACGCGAACCGGCAATAAACGCATTGAGACAAGACTCCCCGTGTCACGTGGGAATTTCAGCGGGTTTACAGGCGGCGCAAATGCGAGGGCGTAGCGCAGCTCGTTGGCGTACGTCGCTCAATCAACATCTGTTGTGCAATCTCAAGATTGAGCAGCGCAATTAACAGATTGCTAGCATTACGAACTCGCCCGTGTAAATGCATGCTGCGACCTCCCAACACACGCTACACACGTCGTCCGTCAGTCGTTGCAATACTAGTACTTGATCAACCATGGATCAACGACGTCTTTTCTCGTAAGAAAATGTGTATTTTCTAATGCTTTATTTTAAATGTGAAAACATTTTAGAAAAAAGGAAACATCAAATATAATAACGTTAAAATCGTGCAGTATTTTGTCAAACGGGGAGTGGGATCGGGGTTGTTTTATTTTATTTTGTCTGTAAATTTATAAAATTCCGTAGGGTCGGCGTGTTTTTCTAGGGTCGGTCGGGTAACCGGAAACACACATATTATTTTGTTTGGCCGAATCCCTTGCGAAACCTTTATTCAACGTCCGGGTTTTCCCCATTTTGTTATTGTTAAACTTTGCTCCAGGAAATGCCATACACCATTATTGGCATGAATTCAAATAATACGGCGACTTTGTATAAACGACGTTAGCTAGAGTAATATGTGTTATGACATTTATAGAGCCATTAAAGGATGATCCCAATATTTCAACTATTACCTTTTTATGGCCAAATAGACATCGTAGATACCGGTTAATAACCATTTTACTCGCAAAAATTGCTTCTATTGATCTATTTTAATGACCCCTTTACGCCAGTGACGATTTTCCCCTAAATTGGGTTTAAACAGAGTTCTCCAGCTTTGGCAAACTGAGGGCGCTATTTTCCACATCAAATAATAATGGAAATTGGACCATATCCGCCACTGACGTCACGATTCCTTTGTCGCGCGGGTTTGTTTGACCCCGCGTTTTTCAGAAATTTGTCTTGTAGCGTTCTGGAGAAAAACCCATTTTTAGCATGTTTTAACGTGAGGTAAGAGACTCGTTATATTTTTGATGTTTCCTATGGACTGCAGCTGTTAGAAAACTGTAATATCTATATATTTTAAACCATCCTTTATTGGCCTTTTAAAGGCAGTGGACACTATTGGTAATTACTCAAAATAATTATCGTCATAAAACCTTTCTTGATTACGAGTAATGGGGAGAGGTTGATAGTATAAAACATTCTGAGAAACAGCTCCCTCCGAAGTGACGAAGTTTTCGAGAAAGAAGTAATTTTCCACGAATTTGATTTCGAGACCTCAAGTTGAGGTCTCGAACTCAAGCGTCAGAAAGCACACAACTTCGTGTGACAAGGGTGTTTTTTCTTTCATTATTATCTCGCAACTTCGACGACCGATGAGCTCAAACTTTCACAGGTTTGTTATTTTATGCATATGTTGAGATACACCAAGTGAGAAGACTGGTCTTCGACAATTACCAATAGTGTCCATTGTCTTTAAGACACTGGACACGTTTGGTAATTATGAAAGACCAGTATTCTCACTTGGTGTATTCCAAGAGATGCATATAATAACAAAACTGTGAAAATGTTGGCTCAATTGGTCATCAAAGTTGCAAGAGAATGATGAAAGAAGAAAAAACACTGCATAACTTTGTGTGCTTTCAGATGCATGATAAAAGGCTTCACAAGCCTGAAGTTTTGTTTGACTATTTAGGTGAGAAAGGACCCTCACTATGTGGTTCCCTCCCTGAGTGGCACCCATACCTCAAACTGACTACTTATACGGCAAGATTGTCGACTCCAGACTGAGGTGAAGACGATCATAACACCGCTACATCACATAGTATGCAGGACACAATAGGGAGGTATCATAATATATAAAAACATGACTGTGTTTCTCTTTAAATTATAATAATAAACCACTTGCCAGGCCTCAGGGTTGCAAAGACATGTTGCGTTCAATAATAATCAATTAACATAGTCTAACGACCCCCCCCCCCCCTAAAAAAAAACACCCACCCAAAACCCCCACACAAGTCGATCCGGTTACGCCACTGCTGTGCCCCCCCCCCCCCAAACCTCAACTTGAAGGTGATGTAAGCTCACGTGACTGCCCACTATCTCGATATTTGTTTGGCACTCAGCTTCATACATAAACACGTAGTGGAAAAATCTCGGGTATTTTCCTGTATATCGTGTGATCACGTCATTTCTATTTTAAGAAAGTCCCATAAAGGGTGCACACAATTTATTACAATAGAAACTACCGTTTAAGTTTGTTTCTCCTTGAGAGGTATATACGATTGAATTTCGATTTCGCAATTCCATAACCATGTTTGAAAACAGTGTTCACAATTTTGTTGTCGAACTTTTATCCTTGGCCTTATTGCGTTTGCTATGATTGTGTCGTAGGCCTATATTTGGGAAACCCACTTCCTCATAGTAACCATTCAAGTTTAGTGTACACAATCAACCGACACTATCTGATCACGAACTTACACTTTCTGTCTGCGAAAGTATATCATACAATCCGGCAACTAGTGACCTGCTTTGCAGCTGGTTGTAATCATAGTACACCAGTGAAAGTCAGATGTGATGTTATTTTCGGTTCCCGTTTATGAGAAAGATGCAGCTTTCAACTCAACTTGGGTTTCGTGGAATAAATCATTAAATGGTGCCTACATGTAGACATCCATGGTTTGTTGCTGTTAGTGTGTACCATAACGGCGTAACCACCACTGCAGCTTTGGCGGCCTTGGGATGACGAAATGCAAACAATAATTGCGTATCAAAGAAATAACGGAGAAGGTTTTTAAAGAGGAAGAAAACAAAGGTAAATACATCTTTATCTGCATGCCTTCAGTGGTATATGAGAATGCTGTATTTGTCACAGAGTGAAAAGCATGCGGTTCTTTTTGTATATATATTTTTGTGTACAATGGATCCGTCCTAGTTGAAGTGTGATGCTTCAAGTTGGTTGCAAATTTTGATTTCTCTTTTCGATTTTTAAGAGAAACCATGCCATGTATGCAAAGACACGTTGCCTTTGAATTGAGCACTTTTAGCTATAAAAGTGCGTTTGTTATGTTGACATGATTGGAAAGATGTTTTAAATTTAGTACAACAAATATTCACATCCCTGAAAATAGTGTTGTTTTCCTTTTGTGAAGTAGCACAGTCTGCCATTTTCGTATAGATTTAAAAATGTGGTTCATACGCTTTTACGTTGAAATGTATTCTGCGCGCAGGCACCGATTGTTTGCTATGGATGAAGAGCCGTGGGCAAATTTTGCTCATTTTACACATTTTGCCCAGCAACGAAGAAAACAGCAGTTTGATTTTAAAGGTCTGCTACTAGTAATGACTCTGAAAATTAATGTCAATAAAAAATCACGTTGAAAGATCAGCTTTGATTACAGTAGTACATTTTGAGAAAACAATTCACTCCGAAGTAAAATGCAATTATGGAAAAATACATCACTTTTTGTCGCTAGAAATTTTATTATAAGAAGCGTTGCCGGCATGGTAATGCTTCTAAGATTATGAATATTCTTATCTTCCTGCGTGAACATTATATACTCGGGTTTTTTGGCAATATCTAAAAAACGGGACCCTTCTAAATGAAATTTTCATTGGTTAGTTTTAGTGTGTTTAATTAATTTTATGTAGGATTGAAACTTTGGAAGGGTTCCACAAAATCACGGGTATACAAGATCCTAAAACGCACTGGCCTCTGTCCGGAAATCTAGCCTGTCGGCCCATTCACTTTCGTATTATACAGCCAAGAGGAAGAGTTCCCGGCTGCTACTTAAAGATTCGGGTACTTTTTCAAAATGTCCGCAGATTTACATTAAACTTACAGGGTTTGAAGATAATGATAGTGGAAAGCTTCCCTTCAAATATTACTAACTAAGGTTGTGTAGGTTTTGAGAAACGAGTAAAACAAGTCAACAAATAATTTTTGTCTCGAGACCAAAATTATTTTAGCATGTAAAATCCCCTTAACCAGTTATGATATTGTACCAAAACCATAGCATAACTGGTTAATACGTTTTTACATGCTAAAACCGAGACGGAAATTATTACTTTTACTCATTTCTCAAAAACTACAGCACCTCAGTAAGTAAAATTTCAAGGGAAGCTTTCTACTATCATAATCTTCAAACTGTGTAAGTTTAATGTAAATCTGTGGACATTGTGTGTTTTGTTAGGAAAAAGTACATATACCCTTTAAGAGCCTATAATACGCGTGTGTTTTTCCCTCAGACAAAAACCGATATGTGTGGGTCAATAAGCCACTTTGAGATGTTGACACATTCAACACTGTTTTGGTTTGGATCAAATTTGTCTGTACACCAAAACCAAACAGTGCACTCCTGTAGTGGCCACCATGCCTAGCAATACTAATAGCATAGTACGAAGTGAACACAACACATTATGTGATTTTTACAAGTCTCACAATGGTATTATTTTTGCCTAACCAGCCGTATATCCGCACTTTAGGCCTAATGTTATAATCTATACAAAAAGTTCAGGAATAACAAACCTGTGACAATCAAGCTAAATTGGTCCTCGAGTCACAAGAATTGAAACCACTTTAATGTTATCGTTTGTTGTCGTTTATAAAAAAAACTTTAGCACTTTAGCAATTCAGGGAGGGGGGTGGGGTTCTACCATGACTATAGTAGTAAAGGCTTATGTGCAAATCTGTGATATTTATGTTTTCAGTCTGACTATATATGTCATGCATACCCCTTTCAAATATTAAAACAATTAAAGGCCTATAACAAACACACATTCTGCCGTTCATGAAACAGTCACCGTGCGATTGCACATTCATGCAGAGATTGGTGTTCGGCAGGCCCTCGGTATTATATAACGCTCTGGTATAGTTTAAGTGCTTGAAAGTTTCCGGGAAAATAAACGGCAAGTTTACACATTGTCTGACAATCGTCCCAAAGTGCAAAGTTTTGACATTTTTGCACTTATATAGTCAGGGCTTTATACGATAGATCGGAGCCTGAAGCTAAATCCAAAGCCAAAGCGTTGGATCATTATTCGAAATGGGACCACAGACCATGGTATTTGTGTTCTTTTCCTACCAAAGCCATACGGAAAAGAGAAAGGTCAAAAGGTTGCGGACCCAATCTTTAAGTTTTTAAAGAAAGTATGTAAATTAGTTGTATCCCGCACAATGAGCCACTAACTCAGTTTTGGGAACAAATGTTCGCCAATTACAGCACAATATTAAAAAAGAACATAAGTATCTCACAATAAGTTGTTCCGATATTTTCTGATAACATTATAACTTCCCTAGTCTTCCTTTACGTATTAATCTCCGACTATCATAAAACAGCCCGGGCTTCCTGTTTTATGAAATGTTATGCTCAGGACAGAACCGACTGTCGGAAATGGTATGTGGCGTTGTATGTTAACAACAGTTTAAAAAGGAAAGGCAATTTTTAAAGAATCTCTACCTCAAGCATCATGTACACATTGTCAACTCCGCGGTCAAAGTGTACGTGAACAACTAGCCAGGTAAGGACGAAATTTCTTAGTGACGATTTTATATTGACAGTATGTAGGGGAATGCTGGCCCTAGTTGCATTTAACATGATCAGGTGACTTGAACACCGGGATGAGAACAAAATGAAACACTTTTGCTAGAAAAAGCCATTTTAATGTTGCAATCGAGCATGTTTTTTAAAGAGTTTAAAGGTTCTATGTACTTTTTGTAGGACAAACAACACAATGTCCACAGATTTACACTATGATTACACAGTGTGAAAATGATGATAGTAAAAAGTTTCCCTGAAAATATTACGTGCTGAGGTGCTGTAGTTTTTGGGCAATGAGTAAAACAATGTCATGAAAGTAGTATTGGTCTCTTGAAACCAAAATTATTTTGAAGGCAGTGGACACTATTAGTAATTGTCAAATACTTGCCTTCATAGTTGGTGTATCTCAATATATACATAAAATAACAAACCTGTGAAAATTTGAGCTCAATCGGTCATCGAACTTGCAAGATATGAAAAATGAAAGAGAAAACACCCTTGTCACACGAAGGTGTTTGCGTTTAGATGGTTGATTTCGAGACCTCAAGTTCTAAATCTGAGGTCTCGAAATCAAATTCGTGGAAAATTAATTCTTTCTCGGAAACTATGGCAATTCAGAGGGTGCCGTTTCTCACAATGTTTTATACAATCAACCATTCCCTATTACTTGTCACCAAGAAAGGTTTTATGCTAATAATTATTTTGAGTAATTACCAATAGTGTCCACTGTCCAAGCATTTTACAAACGTATTTTCATGACATTGTTTTACTAATTTCTCAAAAACTACAGCACCTCAGTAAGTTATATTTGAAGGGAAGCTTTCCACTATCATTATCTTCAAACCCTGTAAGTTTAATGTAAATCTATGGATATTTAAAAAAAAGTACAAAAATCTTAAACTCCATGGATTTTTTTCTTCAAAAGAGCACACACGCATTGACCTATCTCACGACGCGTTAGAGCACACACGCACCTATTTTGGGGCGTGTCAAAGGTACGTATAAACTAGACCGTTGCGAAGGTGTGTTCCACATTTTGCGAGAAGGTAATTATAGTATGCAGTGTATCGAATGTTGAAGGCACTGGACACCATTGGTAATTATCAAAGACCAGTATTCTCACTTGGTGAACATTTGGACTCAATTTAATTGGTCATCGAAGTAAAAGTTGCAGGAGCATTGTGGAAAAAGGAGCCTTTTTGGCACAATGTGTGTGCTTTCAGATCCATAAAAAGGGCTTCAGGGCTGAAGTCTTTTAATATTTGAGTGAGTTGTTGGAGCCGTTTCTCACAATGTTGTTTACTACCAACAGCTCTTTTTACGCCTAACAATTGTTTTAAGTAATTACTAATAGTGTAAGTGCCTTCAATGCACATTATTACGTACATGTATCATGCATTCTTGCACATTGTACTTCCTGTTACAAGACACCACCAATACCAAGCGGATGGGCCAAAGGCACGCAGAGGGAAACCGCTATGTCATAACATGCCTGTTATCATGCTGCCTCCATCTTGATCATGTTCCTCGTATCGATCAACAATAATGAATGCTAATAATAATTTTGCAATTGGGAACCAGACTATTTTGTTCTTCCAACCTCGGTTTGGTAACATTGCACCGGAAAGGTCTATAGCGACCGGGCTTTGGTGTAATCTGTCTCTCTCTCTCTCTCTCTCTCTCTCTCTCTAGTCGACCGGGGTCGGAATCATGCTAAGTTTTGCCCATCCCTGTCGATCTCTCATTAAGTTGGGAAGATCAGCTGGAAGCACCCCGATGTCCCTGGCAACTACATCTGTATAACTGAGCTGTTGTCTTCCTCTGTTTCTCCTTCCATGTTTCGGTGACCAGGTGATTAGCTGAGAGACAGGTTCTTTGGTGCTTCTGTATGAATGCCCTGCTAGTCTCAGACGATGATGTTGTATTTTGGTGGATAGTTTGGTGTAATACCAGGGCCCAATTTCATAGAGCTGCTAAGCACAACAATTTGCTTAGCATGACATGTTTGCGTTGATAAAAACAGGATTACCAACCAAATTTCCACGTGATTTTCAGGATAAGCAAACAACAGCAGAATACCAATAACAAGCAATATGCAACAGTTGGAAATTTGGTTGGTAATCCTGTTTTTATCAAGGAAGAAATTTCATGCCAAAGCAATTTTTTGTGCTGAGCAGCTCTATGAGATTGGGCCCAGGTTTGTTGAAAATAAAGTGTTTATGTGATTGGAGGTGAGGTATCAATGCATCTATAACTTGCTGAGAACTCTTCCGAATTCAGAAAAATCTAACTCCGTGGTGTAGTAGAATAAAAACGTATAATATCAAGACGGTCATTTTAAAGGAACACGTTGCCTTGGATCGGTCGAGTTGGTCTTTGAAAAGCGTTTGTGACCGTCTGTTATAAAATGCAAATAAGTAGAAAGATGTTGTAAAAGTAGAATACAATGATCCACACAAAATTAACATGCCTCGAAATTGCACGGTTTTCCTTTTACCTCGTCGACTAACACGGTCGGCCATTTATGGGAGTCAAATTTTTGACTCCCATAAATGGCCGACCGTGTTAGTTCGCCCAGTAAAGGGAAAAACACGCAATTTCGGGGCAAATTTGTGTGGATCATTGTATTCTACTTTTAAAACATCTTTCCAACCATATGCATTTTGAAAAAAAACCGGTTACAAACGCTTTTTATAGACCAACTCGTCCGATCCAAGGTAACGTGTTCCTTTAAGATTGCCCGTCAAGCCGTAACAAGTAGCACAATATTTGAATACCGGACAATCGGCACCCACAAAATCGGTATCCCACAAACTCGTCACCCTGCAAACTCGGCTCCTTGCAAACTCGGCACCTTGCAATCACTACCTGTTCGCTTGTCATGAAGGGTCAAGTTGAAATTTCGCCCCATGATGTTACCATGAATTAATTTTCCCCCTTTTTATCATTTGCCTTTTCAAGCCATGGAACCGAATCAAAAATTGACGTCTACAACAACCTGCCAGACAACAGCCGTCGGGAGGGCTCTCTTTCAGTTTTCTGACTTTGGTGCAGGAAGTAAAAATCTGAGTGTACTTGTTAACGATAAGGGCTTGAGAAACGCCTACTTGGCCGCAGAGGCAGAAGGTGAACTTCCTACCAACCGGGCACGAGTGCTAATCTTGGGAGAGCCCCGTGCCGGTAAAACAAGCTTGCTCAATCGTCTTCTTGGGAGAGAGTTTGACCACCTTGAGCAGCCGACACACGGCATTGAGACGCGTATGTGCCACGTCACCAATGTGGACAAGCAATGGAACGAGTCGGAAGGTGCTAAGGCAGATGACATTCGAGAATGCGCTGCAGCGGTGACCGTGCTCAAGGAAGCTTCCGCAGAAGGATTTAAAACAGACAAATTTAAGAAAGATTTCCGCAAGTCCCCGTCCACCTCATCAGAGTCCTCTGAAACCCCTTTGGGAGCGGACAGCAGTCTGAGGAAAATCCTGCCACAGTTCTTCGTCGTTATCAATTTGATGGGCACGTTAGCTGTGTTATATTTGCTGGGCGTGTTCCAATATGGCTTTGTGGTGTTTGTGTGGATTTGCATCAGCATGTTTTCTTTATCGGTTGACTATAACAACGCCTATCGCTTTGCCACAACTGGCTCTTTTGTGTGCGTTCTTTTTGAAGCCACCATAAGAATTGATCAACCACTGGAGAAGCTTGCTTGTGATGCTTCAGAAACAAGCCCGTCTTCTGATTTGCTGTTTCAGTTAAGTAAAAGAATCTTTTTGAATTTACTACATACCTCCATAGTTGGGATATCATCAGGGCTTGGCTTCCGTACAGGCATAGCTGTTGCTTTGGCCATGTGTGTGCACCCGTGGGAAACAGAAGGTACGCCAGTCCAAGACATGTTGTCCTGGAATATGTTGTTACTATTTCTGATTTGTATCGCCGGGGGTTTCTTCATTTTGCTCAGCTATAAGTACTGTACAATTAATAACAGATGGCACATAAGGAGAACCATATTTTGTTGTGCCTTAATTACCCTGACATGTGCATTGTTTTGGGGATCTGGTTGTTGGTTCCGAACTTATTGGTTCATCTTTCTGAACTTTTGTGCGATGGTATTTGGAACAACGTGGGGCTGCATCTTCGGTCGTCGACTTGTTCTTAAGTATGGATTTCAAGCAAGTTATGTCATCAAGAAAGTTATTGGATTGTGCATTGGTTTTTACTTTGCTTATATGTGCGGCTGGTCTTTTAGAGTACCTGAGTGTTCGTTTGTGTCTCTGGCAATTTACATTGTTTCTGTCAGTACTCACCCATTGTTCGATCTACACGTTGCTTATAAGATATGGCGTGCCAAGCAAACATTCCCCGTGAAAATGATCAGAGAACAAATGAAAACTGCGGTCCAAGGACAACCTCTCCTTGAGACCAAACTGAGTCTGTGGGACTTCGCAGGAGATACCTTGTACCACTGTACCCACCATGTGTTTATGCCCGATAGAGCCCTGTACGTGATTGTCTTCAACCTAGAGGCAGCTGTCTCTAACGAAGACGTCCAGCTTCAGAAACTTCTCTTCTGGCTTCACTCTGTTTGTGCCCACGCGCGGCACCCAGACGCTGTCATCATGATTGTTGGTACCCATAAAGACAGCGTTCCACAGTCGAAGATAAAACGTTTCACTGACAAACTCCACGATCGCATCACTCCCGAATTCTGCCACCGTCTTGTACTAAATCCAGTCGACGACAAGCCGCTGTTTCTTGTTGAGAATTCAAAGCCTCTAGACGAAGACTTCAAACAGATGAGAGCAGAGATATTCAAGCGGGTCGAGAGTGCAGAGTACGCCCAGGAGAAATATCCAATCAAGTATTTGCATTTTTATCGGGAGATCCAAAACCGCCGGAAACTCGCACAGACGTCAGATTTTGCTAAGAACGTAGCAACACTACGAGAGATTCAAGAACTAGCAAAAGAAACATGCGACGTGGAAAGCGAAGAGCAGTTGAAGAAAATGCTGAGATATTTCCGTGAGGCAGGAGAGATCATCTACAAAGAGGAAGACGAAATACTGAGAAATCATGTGGTACTCGATCCCCAGTTTCTTGTAGACGTCATGAAGAAAGTAATGTTCATTCCACGTGGATCCCATCGCAATCATCGCTACGCCATTGAGTGGAGAAACTATGAAAACACTGGGATTCTTTCACAAGAACTGCTCCTACACATCTACTGTGAAATGTCTCATCTTGTCCCACTGTTCACCAATCTGCTTGAAGCCTACGACCTCGTGTGTCCCATTGCGCCTGTTGTAAATACAAACTGTCGCCCGAATTCACTAGTTGTACCTGCCATGTTGCCTTCATTCCAGGGCAACGAGACGCATTTCTGGAAATCATCGAGCACCGAGGAGGTCTTCTACTTTGACTTTGGCTTCTTCGATCCCAGAATCATCTACCACCGTCTTTTGACAAGATGCCTGACCCATGCCTGCCTGGATAAAATGAAACCCGACTCCAAACCACTTATATTTGCAGATCGTTGCCGATTCCACATCGGAACTAGTTTTGTCTTCAAGCTCCAGTTAGAGAGGAGGTTCTCCCACCAGCAGCTTCTCTCGGTCGCTGTTGTGACATTTGAACCTGATAGTTCAAAGTTACTGAAATTCTTGGTTGGTGCTGTAAGGAGTATCGTTCTGAGAGACTTTCCAGAGCTTCACTTTACATTTGGTCCGCGGTGCTTCTTGTGCTCTAAGACGGGAACAACAAGAGATGAACACCACAACGTGAACCCGGATGCCATACATGTGCTCAAAATGGCCGGCAACGACGAGCCTTTTCCTACAAAGTTTCCAGTCGTGATGCTTTGTGGACAGCAGAGGTGTGAGGTGTCACTGACTCGTCAAACAACGGTAGGTAAAACAAAACTATTGAATCTTACCTCAAAAGTGAAGGTCGATTTGTGCCCAAATGAGATTCTGTTTCAAAAGTTTCTTGCAGTAGCCCACGATTTTAAAAGTATTTTACTCTCACACAGGAGCGCTCCCCGAGCTCTTCACTACCGCCAAGGAAGGTCACATTCGGCCCAGAGACACTCATCACCAAGATACCACCGGATATTTTTGGTAAGGTATGCGGTTTTCTCAACGCATCAGGACAAAGAAACTGGAAAATGCTAGCAGGTGAGGAAGTTTTGACACTTTGAATAACTCTGTTAAAAGTAGACAATCTTTTTAAGAGCGGTTCGCTTGTCCACTTCGATTGTTAGTCTGCCAGCTTGCCCATCATAATAATCTCTTTGATATCTTTCTTGCTGAAGGTGAACTGGGTAAGGATGTTGAATTCGTAGCTGCATTGGACAGTCAGAGGGTGCCCAACCCCAGCGAGTCTCTCCTAAGGGATTGGGCGATGAAAGGAGGCGTCACAGTGGCTGATCTTCTTGAGATTCTTGACAGAGCGTCTCTCGAGAGGAAGGATATCATCGAAGAAGTCAGAGCTGCAATGCAGCAGCAGGACTCAAACATTTGACTTCCATCGACCGAAGCATATTATATTATGATCACCTGGCTCTATAACCACGGTGCTATAACTGACGTCTTTTAAAACAAAGCAAGAAAATATATAACGTTATAATCAAAGAAATTATTATTTTTAGAGAGATTTCGATGGAAATCCTGGCCTTCTTGCCGAGGAATTGTGTAAAACAACACCTGTTTAACTTGCATTTTAAATTGATCCCATGTTTTTCAAAGACATTTCCGTGTCGGGAGCCGGCCCAAAGTACCTGAATAATAATTGAGATAAGTATTGAACTAGTGGAGAATAAGTTAAGGATGAAGAGTAATAGACTGGTCCACTTTCAGGTACTTGCTTTTCAGCACCAATGATTTCATCGGATACAACGATTTCATTAGGTGAACGTGCAGTGACGAAAGCTTTCCAAAGCTGTGTTTTGATTGGTCTGAAGTGATGTGAGTGCGTCTGCCAAACGTCACCTCGGACCAATCAAAACACAGACATTGAAAGCATACTTTCGATCGTCTACATGTTGTTAGCACGACAGTAGGCCCAACTTGCATAATTAACGTTCTTATGTATGTAGGATTTCACTGCATATCTCCATGTGAAATTAATGAAAGGTGAAAGGTGATTAAGGACGGAAATTGACGCAGGCTGGAGGCCCCTTTCTGGCGTAATTCATGAGCTTTGAAATGTGCCGTCAGATGTTCAGGCTAAGGTTTTTTATCTGTAATTGATATCTTTTCCTGTGTATATAGTTTCTGTTTATAGTTGGCTTTTAAATTTTGTAATTTTCAATACATGCACTAGTTTTACAGTTATTTTTCAGATAATTTAGTTGTTTGTAGTATTTTTAATGGTTTAGTTTAGGGAACAGCCGGTCTGGCCCAATTTTATAAAAATAATTGTGGGTTTTAATTGGGTAATTTATATCAAGTTTTATTGTCTTAATGCTTTCCATTTTGCTGTTAAGCGCTTTGAGGAATGTTTATTGCTCTGTGAATACTGTTTTAATATTATTATTATTATTATTATTATTAAGGCTAAAGCTGCAAAATCGAAGATGTAGAGGTCGCTTTTGTTAACATTGATCAGAGCCGTATAAGTTGTGAGAGTTAAGACAACTTGCCATTGTAAGCCCATTGTGTTCCCCAAGAAAGGCATTGGCAAACACGGGGGTGCCAGACTAGTCTGCCCATTGGGTTGTGCTGCGTTTGGAGACAACATGGCGTCCAGAAACCACGTGACCAAAGAAAACTGATCCCTCCATGTTGCAACTCTCTTAATACATTGATCTGACATTAATGTCACAGTGGGGCCTATGGGTGAGTCTCTCCATTTTCATAATTTTCAGAGATTTTTCAAATGATTTGTCAGTGTCCTTGGTGTCTTAGTTTACCAATTAGTAATTAAGAGCGCATCTGGCGACTGACATTGATTTTTGACCCTTGCTTTAATTTCCTTCATTCGTACGTGACTCCGAAGCTTAAACAGCGCCATTTGTGGTGTCAAAGGAAGACAGTCATTATGGCTTAGAGTTGTGCGTTGCAAAAACCATTAATGTCCACAAGTTTTCCTATAATCCTAAGAGAAAATAAAATGAGCAGGCATTTTGAAAACAAAGAGGAGTCCGACTGATCTATACAATCGCTTAAAGGAATCGTATACCTTTGGTTTTTGAAATCGTTCGATTGTTTTAATCCAGTATATGGATGTATAGTTTTATACGATAAAATTAACCTGAGAAAATTTTATTTCAAAAGGTGTTCGCTTTTTAGATTGCCGAAACTCCAGAGCGAATAACGTCCCCGCAGTAATATCCTAAATAGGAGTACACAATCTTAGAAGCGGTTATCCGCGATAACGCTTATTGACATTCAAATTTTGGGGGATGAAATAATGATATACTTTTAAATATCACAGCCAAAATGTTTCTCAAAATTGTATTGTATCCAAAGCTGCTCTTCCACGTAAGTTTTCATTGACATTAATTTTCAGAGTCACAACCAACCGTATATTACACAGGCCCTTTAAATGGTGTCATTGCCCCCCCCCCCCGCCTTCGATATATAGTAGAGCAAACGTTTCTTGTTTCAGTACCTTCCAAAGTTGCTTCCTGGTTTTGCCACGCTATGATGAAAGTCTTATTGCAAGTTGTATTCAATTTGTGAAATTGAAACTTGAAACAAGTATCAATACTGTTATAGTAGGCGTATGACATTGGTCGCCATTTTTGTCTCAATGTGAAAGGATAAATCAGAAGCACTTAAACTGACTGCGCACGCGGCAGTTAAGACTTGATTTCAAGTTTGGGATCGCGTTTTTTTTATCTGCTTGTGCAGCCACGCAAAACACTTCCACATTGGGTAGTGAGACTTAATATAAAGCCACGACTTCCCAAGTGACGGCAGTGTGCAGAACAGTTTCCACACCGGCAGAAAGTCAACGTGATTGTGTTTGAGCACTTATACATCACAGCCAGTGTTCATAACCTGGAAAGCCTCCGAGTAGAACTGACACCACGATGGACCCCGCAGGCCCCACCAGCGTGTGACCTAGACTTGATGACAAGTCGTTAGGCGCTGCCTATTTGTATGCCGTTCATGCAACAGTCACGGTGCAATTATACACACGCAACAGTCGTAGGTAGCGCGTGGGCAGCGACTGACTCACACACACATACTGGGATCGAGGGTGTGTGTATCGTCCCCGTAGCTACACCGCGCTGTAACTACACACCGCGCTTAACAATTACCGTCTTGACTTCAAGACTACGTGTGACCCGGCGATCATAATACAGAAATCATAAACTTTCACCTAACCTTTACAGGGAAATCCCAGGCCATTTGGCAAACCGATTGCGAAACACAAACATCACACCGAGTACCGCACTTCCCTAAAAATAGAATTGCCTGTGACAAAACGTAGTGCGTGACTGGAAATGTACTAACTCAGGTAAGTGTTATTATTATTATTATTATTATTATTATTATTATTATTATTATTATTATTATTATTATTATTATTATTTATTCGGCCAAGATTTCAACAAACAGTACAAGATACAATATTGAAATATAAATAAAGAAATATAACAGTATAAGAAACAATGAATGTAAACTTATGACATCTAGAACAATTGTAAACCAATGATTGAGTGAGACAGAGCACTGGCAATCAAGCAAGACAATTATAAAAACAGACAGGACAAGCCCATTCAAAGATGGCCAGGATTAATAAAAGTGAACCTAACCACTGTGACTCGAAAGCCTATCAATCCAATCTTAAAATAGGAATAGAATCTTTAACAAACATTTAAAAACAGTAAAAATAAACTTTGGAAAATATAATAAATATTTAGAACAAAATAAATATGTATATGTTAAGAAAAACCTATTTATATGTAGCAAGATTATTTGGAAGTGCACATTTGAGTTTAAAAAAAGCTGACCTGTTTGATTTTGACAGCTCACTTGTGTCATAATAAATATTCACATAAATAATTTCGTCGGAGAGGCCCATTATGTCAAAAAGTTAGGAAAATAGCACTCAAACACATCTACCTTTTTTTTGTTTTTCGACTGCAGCAAATCGAAATAGTTTGTGTCCCTTATGGTACTGTACAAAACTAACCGTTGTCTTCTCTTTTACTGCCTGTCCTCCTTTTTTATATCTTGATGTATCTCCCTTTTTACTGTTTTCCAATCCAGATGTATATATTTATATATTTATTGTTTTTAAGAGTTTTATCCTTTACGTTTAAATTATTTGTATTTTGTATTTTTATGTGAATTGCCAAATAAATAATAATAATAATAACCTCCCGCGAAAAAAAGAAATTATTATCTTGATTAATAATGATAAACATTTGTGATTGTTTTTCAAACGTGACCATTGGTAAATTGCCTCATCAGATGATTTGTATACTGCCATGGTTTTCGGTGACCAATTTACTCTTACCAAACTATGTCAAAGTTATAACTTTTCATGCCATGTACGTTCACGTTTTTCCCTTTTCTATGAATATGACAAGCAATCCCTCCTTGCCTGATCGCAATTTGTTCTGTACGTCAAAATTGCCATCCTAAAAAAAGATCCTGATAAATAATGGGTTCCCTCTTTTTAATCGATTTATACAAAAATCCCCATTGAAAAGAACTACGACATTGGCAATTTTGATGTACAGAAAAAGAATTGCTGCCTGATCAACAAAGTACGGCGTCAAGACTGAGCCATTTGTTTTTTAAGATAATGGAGTTTTTTTAAGTTACATAGAGTGATGGGAAACGTTAACACCGCCTGGTTACACTATCCCCTTTCCATTGTCTCGCTAGGGGAAATGAGGCCAGATAAAAATGTGCATTTGGAATATACACACAAAAGCTTCCCATAGCATTTTCACACAAAAAAGGGCACGCTGACAAAACAATTGATATGTATTCTTGATTTGAGAGCGAGGAAAAAATCAAACTTGAGTCCAATATCTGCACGCTAAGTGTACTACAAACTGTACGTCTTATGTCACTTTTCAAGCAGTTGTTATTTGTTTCACTGAATTTGAGACAATCATGTTATCGCCGAAAGCTTGCTTATTTTCTACAGAAGATGTTTCCATGTGATAAATTCATCCTGTTTGGAAAACTCGGCATCCGACTGCCACTTTTATACATGAGCAATACCTCGTTGGAGAAGATACTATTTTGTTTCAAAGTAAATGAAAACAATTTGCAATCGGGTTACCATTTCATTACGTTGCATTCATAAATACCTCAGACAGTTTCGCTATTCCTATTGGTGGAGAGCGCGTCACGTGGGTGTGTATAAACCTTTGTTTATGACCGGTAAAAAATGTTAATTCATGGGCGTGACACGCGACCTTGCACCTGTTCTTTTAAGACAGTTTCTTCATTCCTATTGGTCGAGACCAACGGCTGAAACAGTGTCACATCACGCGATACGCGCGACGCGCACAGCATTCCCTAATATAAGGAGTTGTTTACCCGAGGGCGGCGGAGGGCTTTACCATTTCATAGCCGGATAGTGTTGTGTTGAAAGAAATCATTTAACAATTATAATGTTTGCATTTATTTTACTTTTTGACCAAAAAGTGATGATGTTTTTGACCGAAAAAGTATTTATGAATGGGAATCAAAGTGTGTTGAATCGGTTTTCAACCAGTGGTTTAAACCCGCCGAGGCCTGGTTCTTGGTAATTTACCTCGACTTCGTCTCGGTAAAATTATCAAGAACCAGGCCTCGTTGGGTTTAAACCACTAGTTGAAAACCTCTTTACCACACATTGATTCCTTTATTTGTGAGTGTAAATAACAGGTTCACATTTAACTGCATTTTTTTTACATTCAAATTTACTGCTTCAAATTGTCATAAAAGTCCGAAAATTTCAATCGAAACAGGATTTTAAAGCAACAAATTTGTCTTCTACCATTTTTTCCTCTAAACTGTGAAAAACATGCTCCAGATTTTAGAAATCAATCTAGTTTTGTAAAGCTAAAAATTAAAAAGTTTATAAATTACAGATATTTGTTGGCAAAATAACGCACATTTTGTCATGTTTGTAGTCCAAGGGACAAAACAAAATCTATCCCCTCCTCTTTCTTTGCTGGATATGAGGAACAAGGGATAGAAAATTCTGTCCCCTCATCTTTTTGGCTGGGCTTGAGGAACAAGGGATAGAAAAACCTTGATAGAAAAATCTATCCCTTGACCTAAATTATATCAATTCGAACCACAATTAAACTGTTATTTTTGTCAGCTTTCCAAATATTGAAGTACATAATTGTTAAAGTCACCTGGAAGTGGTATTTTGTCAAAACAAACCTTTTGTCACTAATATATGTGTTTTGATGAGTGGAATGTGAATAAACAGTTAACTAAGGTTAAAAAAATGTTCTTATCTTATTTACAAATTTAAGAGTAGGCCCCGACCCGAGAGGGCGCTGTTCGTGACGTCAATCGAGGCGCAATATTTGAAGAGAAAATGCTGCACAGCGCTGAAAAAGACGTCGGACCGGAACATAGGCACTATTGCTCTTGTGAGTCTGGCCAGCCATGCAGACTGACCCCATCTTTAGTTGTTTTGCTGCATCCGGCATTGCCGGAAAAATGCAAGAACAAAACTTTTTTTCGGATCGTACAAACCCACGACTTGGACTTGCATGTAATTTGCACGTGTGTTTGCTCTGCGCATCAAGGCAAAGTCTGCCTTGATGACGTCAAAAAAGGGGTAGGCGGGGTCAACCCCCAAACAACTTTATCTATTTTTCAAACATATAAATCTTGACAAACAATTACAATTTTTTTTATTATTGTTACTTAAAATTGTATACTCTTATGTTTTAAACAATACAAATTCTGTTTCCAGGTGACTTTAATAAAATGGTGTGCGTATTTTTGTTATTATGGTATGATGCAGCAATAAGTATGAGTACACGATTTGGCAAACTGGTTTGCTAACAAAAATGAATTAAGAAAAAAATTGTAAATAATTTTGTTTAAGTTCACCAGGTTCTAACTTTGTGCCTCATGCAATATTTTATGAAGAAAAATAGCATGATTTTAACATTTTAGAGACAACTTTAAGAAAAAAATGCTATGTATTAAAAACAAATGTGAAATGTGTAAAAGTGTAGTTTAATGTGAACCTGTTATATATGCCGTGGTCTATAATATTAATATGTAGCAAGCCTGGATAGCAGTAATCTTAATATCAGCCAGTCATATTTTGAAAATTTATCGAGTTGAGTCAAACTTATTTGGAAAAAATTGTAACTACATGTATTTACCATTGTATAAGTTGTATGGCCCTTACACATGTTACACCGACGTGTATTGAGCACCGTAAGTCAGCTCTTTCCCGAGTTCGGCTGAAAAAAAAACCCACAGGCAAATCCACGAGATTCGAACCAATGACATTTGCATTGCTAGAGCATGTATCTTACCACTAAACCATGCTCCGACCTATCCCGGTGGTTATAGGCAGTTTGAATCGTTTGTGTTACCGCAACGATTTGATAGATGATTATTTGTTCGAAATGGTCTCTTACATCTGAAGCCCATTCATGAATTCTAAATCAGAAATCTTAAGCTACAGTATACAATTGTTGCACGCTGTGACGGGTTCCATGGCGTTTTGTACACTCGAGGTGGGAAATGGCACCCGAGAGTGTACCAAACCCATGGACCAGTCACAGCATACAACACTTGTTTTGTTAAACCTTTGTATAATTGTTATTCCTCTTCTCGAAGTTCTGTCATCTTCAAACATTATTACGACGATCCATTGTTTAATAAGCAGACGAACAAGAAACAAATCCCTCGAATCCGCGGTTGTTTCGTACACAGCGCTGGAAATCGACCAACGCCGAGAACGATCAAGGTGATGTATACCGGTGTACATCACTTTTCATGTTACCCGGCCCGTCGAGCCATGTAACATGCATTTTTGTTGCGCATGATTGGTTCTCGACCAATGAAACTTCACAGATTGTTACCGAGGTATAACAATGTTGTTTGATTTTCCGTTATCTGCAGGTTGACATGGATTCAAATTTTTTGTCTTATCTCGGTGGTTTCTGTGGCTTCAGTCGCAGTTTCAATCGCAGTGTACTTGCCCTCGATCATCGCTTACACCAAGACTACCGCAAAGCTCTCAACTATGGATCCCTGCCGTGTAATCGGCTCAGAATCCTCACCATTGGAGACAAGGGTGTTGGCAAATCTAGTACCCTGCATTACCTTCAAGGAGATGTGTGTGATCCCCAGGCAGCACCACAAGCTACGGAGGGCATCGAGATCACTATTTGCGAGACATCAGATCGTGATCCGACTTGGAAACTTTGCGACGAGGGTGTGTGTACTTCGGCAGACGACCCTGGCCTGAACGCCGCTTGGTGTGTGTGTAAGAGCATAGACAGTTTAGGTGGAACTTTACACAAAGATAAACCAACTACAGTGGACTCTAAGCTACTAAGTTTCCAAAGCAAGATCAAACGCAAGGAAACTAAAAACTGCACTTCATCATGTCTTACACACGAGAAAGTATTTAAAGCAATTCTACAGCTATCACTCTGCATGGTTTATCAGATCAAGCTCTCAGCCCCAGCCGCTCTAATGTTAATTTTGAGTCCTTTTATTAACGATGGATACGGGGTTGTTTGCTGGCTCTCTGTTTTTGCTTCTGTCCCTGTTTTCAAAGGCGACTTTAATTCCTCCTATCGGTTCATAACGTCTGTTGGATTACAAATTATTGCAATCGACGTTGCCGTAACTGCAAAAGAAAACGTCAGCCTTGTTGTAGATAGCGCTCAGGTGGTCACGCCTTGTTGGTGGTGGGATGTGTTGGCCTTTGTATGCTTGGCTCCTGGCTTGTGTGTCCTAAGCCTGTTGTTTGGGCTGCTTTGTGGCACTGGCTGTCGAAGTGGATTGGCCATAGCTTTCTGCCTTATGACACATCAGTCAGTTGTCCATAAGCACACTAAGGCTGCAGTTGCAATATGCATTGGGAACCTGATAGGCTTATTAATGTTGCGTGGTGGACTCAATATAAACCCGTCTCAAAAAAACATCAGGATGTACTCGTTGATTCTCTTCACTCTGTTGACGTTCATGTGTCTGTTCATTCAACCGCACCAGTTATTTACTTACCATGTGTCTGATGTAATAATTGGTATGTTTATGGGGATCGGTAACGCCCACGGAGTTCTAAAAGGCCGCAAGATTGTGGCTAAAAGGAAGCTTAAACTTCCATACCATGTGAAGAAAACGTTTGGCTTCGCCGTAGGTATCACACTTGGTCACCTAGTTGGTTGGAGGTTGGTAATTAGAAATGGGGATGTTCTATCTATTGTCTGCTCTGTGCTTGCTGCTCTTGGGTTTTTATTTTACGACTTCTTGGTTGCCAAGAAGGTTTGGCATTTGGAAAACAATCAGGGTATTCCGATTTCAACTATCCGACACTTCCTGATGGATTCCGCAAATAAAGACAACCCTGTAACCATTAAGCTACATTTCTGGGACAATGCTGGGGACAGTGTTTACCAAACAATGCAGCAATTTTTCAGGCCAGCGGAAGCAGTATACCTTCTGGTATTCTCATTAAAGACTGCCATGGAGAACGAAGACTGGCAGCTTGATCGTTTGCGGCAGTGGCTGTTTACCTTGAAAGCTCACTCCAAGAATCCAACCACCCTGATTTTCATTGTTGGTACCCATCGAGACAGCGTCACGAAGGAGTTTGTTGACAGCTTCTCGACTCGAGTTGACGGCCAACTCTACAATGACTTCTGCAGCATATTGGCAATCAATGGTGACAAGGGACCTGTCTACATAGTGGAGAATTCTAAACCGATGGACGAGCATGGGATGATCCTACGTCAGGCTATTTTAAACACTGCCAAGACAACACCGCTGATGAACGAGTTGTTTCCTATCCGATACCTGAGCATCCTTAACAAAATCAAAGAGTTGCAATCAGATGAGTGGATCATGACCACATCTGATCTCCTTGATGAGATTGCGGAGGATGGCATGACGCTTACCGATCTGCAGAAGGTCCTGGCCGGGCTGAACCGCACGGGAGACGTAATCTACCGAGAAGATGATGAGATTCTCAAAGAGTATGTTGTAATTAATCCTCAGAACCTACTGGATGTACTGAAGACAGTCGTCTGCATTCCTCCAAAGGCTTCACTAATTTTGACCGAAGCAGATGACTGGTCTGTATTGGAAAACGAAGGTGTGGCTTCTTTGAGACTCATCAAGTCTGTAGTTGGATCTGACTCGCTTCTGCACTGCGTTATACGATTGATGAAAGCTTACGACCTGGCTATACCTGTTCCATACTCCGGTATAGAGACAGACTATTCACAGCCAGCATATAATGGTGACCTTCTCTCCACTCGCGGACAATCAACAACCACACCAGAGCTTTCGGGCTACTTCATCGTACCAAGTCATCTCCCGGAGTTCAATGGAGACAATGAGGACTTCTGGGAACCATCCCAACAGGATGAAGAGTATGTCTTTGACTTCGGTTACGTATCTGCTGACTCAATCTTCCATCGCCTTCTTGCGAAATGTTGGTGTGATAGAGACACTGGTGAACTGGTGAGTGTGACCAAGTTTCTTTGTATTGAAAATGTTGATAATAACATTTCGCTGTTTTCTGTTTCAGCTTCCCATTAGCGTGTAACTATACGTTTTCTGTCTGCAGGTTTATAACACGAGAGGGCGTTTCAGATATCAGCAAGCCAATTTTTACACTATGAGATTACAGAAGATGTCGCTCTCGCAGAATACAATACAAGTGACTATACTCTATGATCGTCACAACTGTTGCTCACTCAAGGTATGAAAAGTACCCGATTTCATCTCCCTTGAAATATAACCATTAAATACCAGTTGGAAGATAAGTGTACTGCATTTATATGGTATTTCGTTTGATGAAATTTATGCATCTCCTTTATTAATATAAAAATATTTTCAGGCCAAAGAAAAACCGAGATTCTATCTCGAAACGTAACTTTTATTTTCTTGTAAATGGTGTAGTCAGGCTGGCGTAGTGGCATCTTTCTTTGCCTAAAGCCCGGTTCATACTTCCTGCGAATGCGAATGCGAAGCGAATTTGACGTGAATTTGACGTCACACCCTCCTTTCGCAGCAATTATTCGCAAGGGAGTAGAGCAGAGTTCAACTGCTGCGAATTGTTCGTTGCGAATTTGTGACGTCAACATTCGCTTCGCATTCGCGTTCGCAGGAAGTATGAACCGGGCTTTATACTTACCTATAGGGCGCTTCTTCGAATCATCTGGGGGCACCGTGTGGATTGGGTTTTCAGTCCCTACCTGGAAAGTCTGGGTTTTCCCTTTAGAAAATCTCTGAGGTTTTCTTTCCACATCTAAACTCAAAAATATCTTCCTTGTCTTTTCTCTATGAGTATAATTACTATTAAGGTATGCGTTTGGTACACTCCTAACACTATTCAACAGCTTTCGATAGTGTAAAGCAATCTGAGGAACATTTCACCTCGGAGTAATGTGGTTAAAAGAATATCAGTTTTTAAATTTGAAACTGAAAAGCTCCGGTAATGCGGCGATATCTCAAAAACGCGACCATCTTTAAATGAAATTTCCGCATGTTAATTTTAAAGCAAATAAACGGTTCCAAAATCGAAGGTACGGGGTTAAATTGCCTTTAAGTTTATTTTCTAAGTGTCCTTGCTTTCACAGCCAGACTTTAAAAAAAATATATGAAATATTTAGGGGGCTATATATAAGACAATAAGTGATACTGTGCAGGTTGTGAATGATTTCCACTGCACAGCTACCTCTGCATTTATGTGTATGTTTTTGTTTTGTCTCCTTGCAAAAGATTCTTCGATATATCCGGCAGCATCTTGAGGAAATTCGCAAGATGGATTTCCCCAAGCTACCGTACACCTGTGGGCCAGTGTGCCGTGTTTGTAGCAAGGAGGACCGCCTGAGAGTTCTGAAGGTGTGCGGTGACGACAAGCAGTTTCCCACTGCTAATATGCAGTATGAGACGTTCATGGATCTGGGCAAATACCACAAGGTTCATCTGACGCCGCAGGTATGAACAAACTTAGAGAACCGAAACCCAGGGCAGGTTCGAGCAGCGACCATTTTGTCAGACCACTCGATGGTTACCACCAATTGCATGCAATACATCCTATGGACAATTGTACTAGGCAAAATGTCACAGTGGTCGACAATAGTCCCTCGCTCAAACTTGCTCCGTGCTGCCGCTGTCATGTTCTGATGATCCTCTATCAAAAATGCAAAATTTTCACAAACGAAGCAAAACTTTTCACTTGGAATCCAGATATTATACTCCTTGCATGGCTTGTCTGCTCTCTCAATTGTCAGCTTCCAATAACAAACACAACTTGGAAATCGGTCTGGTGTACACATTCACGCTGGTTCTCACCTCCACACGTCGCACAAATCCATCCTTATCCGGCATAGTACGCACGACTCTACCAAGTGGCCAGGAATTCCTTGAAGTAGATGTATCCACTACCAGCACCAAATCTCCAACCTTGATGTTCAACTTGGGGCGAATCCACTTCTGTCTCTCCTGAAGCTGTGGTAAGTATTCCTTTACCCATCTCCGCCAAAACACATCCGCGAGATACTGGACCTGCCTCCATCTTCGCCGAGCATATATGTCCGTATCCCGGGTGACTACTGGGGGTAGCTGATTGGCTGACCTCAAAGTAAGCAAGTGGTTTGGGGTCAATGCTTCCAGGTCGTTCACACCATCCAGACAATGTTTGCTGACTCATCAGGGAGAAGAGCACTTTTCTAACGGTTCTTATCTGCCTTTCCCATATGCCGCCATGATGGGACCCCGCGGGGGGGTTGAAGGTCCACTTAATGCTCCTTTGCAGCAAGGCGTTGTTAAGTTGGGTTTTATTCCAACCTTCTATTTCGTTTCTGAGTTCCTTTTCTGCGCCAACCAAATTGGTTCCATTGTCTGACCTCATCTCTTTCACATTTCCTCTGAGGGCAATGAACCTCCGTATTGCATCAATGCATGAATCGGTGTCCAGAGAATCTGCTTTTTCAATGTGTACTGCTCGTGAGGCTAGACAGGTAAACATGACGCCATACCGCTTCACTACACTTCTTCCTCTCTTTACATCAAATGGGCCGAAATAGTCCATTCCTACTCTAGTGAAGGGGGGCTCGTCTGGTCGAAGCCTATCAGAGGGCAGATCAGCCATCTTTTGTTCCATTACTCTGGCTCTCTGCTTCCTGCATGTCACACATTTTCCAATTATCCGCCTAACTGACGTATTGGCACCTGGCATCCAGTATTTCTGCTGTAGACTGGAAAGTACATGGTTCCTTCCACTATGCCCACACATCTTGTGAACATGTCTCAAGATCAAGGTAGAAACATGACCAGCTTTGGGAAGGATAATGGGATGCTTTGCATTATCCGACAACAATGCTCTGCTCAGTCTTCCTCCTACTCGTAACAGTCCGTCTTTCAGGATTGGATCCATTTTGTAGATGGGGCTTGTCTTTTTTACACCCTTTGAAAGTGTATTCCCATCTCCATCTTCATCATCCCTGCTCCTTAGCACTTTAATCTCATCTGCATATGTCGTACTTTGAACATATTGCAAAATTTTGTTCTCAGCCATTTACAGCTCCTTCAAAGTGAGTGCACCCTTCATATCTTGTGAGGGTTGGCCCGACTTGTGCTTTACTTTCATCCATCTTCCAAATCTTAGTATCCAGCAAACTGCTTTCTTCAATCTGAACCAGTCCGAGTAGTGCAGAATGATTTTTTCAGTACCACTTTTTTCTGTATTGCTTGGTACCAGATTAGTTGCGAGAACAACTCTTATCACTTCAGGGTCTTGTGGTGCATCAAACTTATTGAGCTCTATTCTTGAGGGCCATTCATCTTCCTGCTGATGTAGAAACTTTGGGCCATCTTTCCACTCTACCATCTGGAGAAATTGCCCAACATTTTTTCCTCTAGAGCAAACATGGCGACACTGAGTTGGGTTGGAACCATCAAGGATAACTGCTAATCTGTTAGCTACAAAAGTCTTAACTTCTCCAACATCATTCTCCAATCTCAAGTACGAAACAGTGCCGTAGCCTGACTCACTAGCATCAGCAAAGTGATGAGCGGTGACTGACTTGAGTCGCTCATCCTCAAACCCTTCTGGCTTCATGCATCTGTCCATTTTGAATTCTGCTAGCTTTGGCATTTCTGTCTGCCAAGTCTGCCACTTCTCTTCTAGATTTGCTGGGATTTTTTCGTCCCATCCTAACTTTAATCGGCACATGGCTTGCAGAAGTTGTTTAGCTGGGAGCACAGCTGGAGAGACGCATCCTATGAGATCATAGACGGAGCTCACTATGGATAAAATTCCTCTTCTTGCTGGGGGTTTGTCCTTCATTTGAATTCTGAATCCAAACTCATCGTCTTCTATGGACCACATCATGCCGAGTGCTCTCTCTGTGGGTAACTTCTCAATATCGATGTTCAAATCTCGGACACCCTTAGCACGCTCATCTTCTGGGATGTTCTCCAAAACTTTCCTTTCATTGCTCACCCACTTTGTTAGATGGAAGCCTCCTCTTCTACAACTTTCCGTTAAATCTTCCACCATCTTCACTGCCTCTGGCACCGTGGGTGTCGAACACAAGCAATCATCGACGTAGAAGTTGCGTTGAATTACTTGGGCTACTTCTTTGCCAAAGGTTTTTGCTTGGCTCTCTGCCGTTCTCTTCAAGGCGTAGTTTGCACATAAAGGAGAAGAAACTGCTCCAAAGATATGTACTTTCATGCGGTAATCTGTCAGTGGTTTAGTCACATCACCATCTTGCCACCACAACAGCCTCAGCAGGTCTTTGTCCTCTCTTGGCACAAGGACTTGAGAAAACATGCCCTCAATATCAGCCATGATGGCAACCTTGTCCCGTCGAAATCTTGTCAGCACACCAACCAAGCTATTTGTTAAATCCGGCCCCTGTAACAACTGTTTATTGAGGGAGACACCTTTGTAGCTGGCTGTACAATCATACACCACCCTTAGCTTGTTTTTTTGTGGATGCACAACACCATGGTGAGGAAGATACCACAATGTGGCCCTTGGTTAACATTGACTTCATGTAGCTGGTGTATTCACTCTGGAGTTGTGGTTGTCTCAGGAATTTTCTTTGCAAATGGGCTGCTCTTTGCTCTGCCTGCAGTCTGTTATTTGGCATTTTCACTTCTTCATTTTTCAGTGGAAGAGCAATCTCATAATGCCCATCAACGACTCTGATAGAATTTTCCACCTTCTTGGTGAAAAGCAAATCTTCCTTTGATTTCTCTGGCTGATCATCAATGAGCCTTTCATTGAAGTCATAGTTGAACAGCTTCTCCAACTTTTCTTCAACATCATCTCTGACTTTAACTTTTACTCTATGGGAGATGACTCTGTTATGTTCTTGATTTTTTGTTGACCCATAAACCTGCCAACCAAGGACTGATCGACAAGCGAAAGGGCCACCGTTCTCACTGTTGATAACTTCGAGTGGTTCTACCGCTTTCAGGACATTGTTTCCAATTAACAGTCCCACTTCTGCATCTATGGATGGCAATTCAACACGATGTAGGTATGGCCATTTCGCAGCAACTGGTCTGTCTTTCGCAGCAACTGGTATGTGCGCCTGGGTATAAACGTCTGGTAGGCTGATGACTGTTTGAGTATGCAGGTCCATAATCTCCAAATCTTTTACAACACGACCTGTCACAACCTTCTCATCAGTCAAAGTCTGTACTTGGATATTGATGGCTTTTCCTTTTTCTTTTAGCCTGTCCATCACTGCATCAGCACAAAATACTGCATTACTTCCGGAGTCCAAAAAGGCGTATGTCTTTGTCTGTATGCCTGTCCTCCGTGACCTCAAAATTACTGGTACCACTCCTGGGAGGGACTCTGCAGACATATTTTGATTGTCCGAGTTTGTCAATCCACATTTGACGTTGTCTGTTTTTACTTCATGTTTTTCCTCGTGGGTTTTTGCACAACCAGTATTTTCTGTGCTCTTTTTTGGGTCCATTTGTTGTTGGGCAGACTTGTCTTCCCACTCTCTGTGTAACACAGTCGGATGCCATCTGTTGCATTTGTTACATTTCTGCCTCTTTCTGCAATTCTTTGCAAAGTGTGTTGATCCTCTTAAGCAGCCAAAACACAAGCCTTTGGAGCGACAGAACTCAAATCTTTCTTCATATGGCTTGCTTGCGAGTGACTGGCATTCACTCAAATAATGGCTGGCATCACTGCAGAACATGCATGCATCTTTGGCTTGATCAGCAGCATCACCACTTGTGGCTGTGTAGAGACTGGTACTTGATGGTGTCTTGGTAGGTCTCGAATTGGGCTTGACATTACTTCCTTTGTCACTAACTCTACCACCGCCTATGTCTCCATACACAGGGTTGCACAGGATGCGTGCTTGCTTATTGACGAAGACGACGACGTCATAAAAAATGAAACTTCTATTTTGTTCTTCTTGAATGTCATCGGCTTTGTTCCTCCATCTATCTCTTAGCTTGTATGGCAATCTTGATGTAATCATCCGAATATTCTGCGAATGATTAATTTCTTGCTCCATTTCAAGATCCTTTGCCAGATTATGCAGCTCAGTGATAAATACTGCATAGCGGTGAAGCTCGTCTTTGTCTTCCGGTTCGGCCAGTTAACAGCTTTCGATACCATGCTGTCCATGATGCGATGTTTATCACCAAACTTCTTTTGCAGCAGATGTTTTGCCTTAAAGAGTGCTTGTGCAGAATCATCACCATACATACAACTCTTCACGATGGCATTCGCTTCCCCTTTGGTATACTGCTCTAAATAATACAGTTTATCCTTGTCATTGTTGGTCTTTGACTCAATGGTATGCTCAAATGCCCGTACAAAAGCATGCCAATCAAGCGGGTTGCCACTGAAAGGTTGTCTTTGTCTTTGTGGGAGAGATGACCTCATGTGACATTCAACTAGCAATTTCATAAGCTGATTTTGTTGTGTCATTGACTCCCCTTGTTGTTGAAGAAAAGATGAAAGGAGATTTCCTTCTTCACTTACATGTACGTGATTGCAGCAGCAGCAGCTGCTGCTCCTACTGGACTTGCACCAGGTTGTGATAGCCACGGATCCTGATCTTCCATTTTACTTAATTCTGATGAAACTCAATTTCTTAATGAATAGTTTTTCAACTAATGTTCCTGCCGAATTCCAGATTCACAACATTCATGTCGCCATTTTGAAAGGCGCCCTCTGTATTCGGTGTTGTATGGCGAGACGGTGATATGAGAAAAGAGTTCCCAACACTCAACAAATAAACACGCTAGAGTCAGGTTTTACTTTCTGGTGATTCAAGACCCTTATTATTTTCAGAAATTATGCCTTGCCTACTATATTCACCTTTTATAACTTTAAAACAATAAACTATGCTTTACCTTAGCGAAACTGAGTATAGAAGTGTCAATCGTTACGGAGAGAGGTTGAAAAACTGTATTTCACTACGGTCTCGACATCCTGGATAGTGTCCTTGTCAAGAGGGGGCGCTATACACACATAGGGGGTGATTTTGGCACTAACAATCATTATTTTAAGCTGTTGCTGGCATGCTGTTGATTATAATCCCAAGGCGTTTCTTTCACAGGGCATCATATGTAGATCAAGGCACTTCCACACAATTAACCATGCGAATCAGGCATATATGCCATCATTCCTCAAACTTTCCCAACTCCCTGTGGAGCATACAATCCCCAATCTGCCAAAAGTAGCGCCAATGGGGGTAAGCAAACTCATTTCTATCTCAGCCCTCTCAGATTTCCATTGATACACCCGACCTAAGAGAAGCAACAATGGATAAGTGCCTTGCTTGTCGACATAAGTGTCGACATAAGTGTCGAACCCACACACTGATGATTCAGCAACCAATCACTTATCAATGAGACCATTACCAAGATGTACTAAACTGCGCGGCGGCGATACAAGTTGTGACTAAAACTTTACATGTACTAATATTTAAAGGCAGTGGACACTATTGGTAATTGTCAAAGACTAGCCTTCACAGTTGGTGTATCTCAACATATGCATAAAATAACAAACCTGTGAAAATTTGAGCTCAATCGGTCATCGAACTTGCGAGATAATAGTGAAAGAAAAAAACACACTTGTCACACGAAGTTGTGTGCGTTTAGATGGTTGATTTCGAGACCTCAAGTTCTAAATCTGAGGTCTCAAAATCAAATTCGTGGAAAATTACTTCTTTCTCGAACACTATGGCACTTCAGAGGTAACCGTTTCTCACAATGTTTTAATACCATCAACCTCTCCCCATTACTCGTCAGTAAGAAAGGTTTTATGCTAATAATTATTTTTAGTATTTACCAATATTGTCCACTGCCCTTTAAAACATTTATTGGAAGAGATCCAAAGTACGGGAGCGTCAATGACTAGTAAAATTATCGACCTGCAGCTTCTAAAAGCACAGTTATACCAGCATGTTTTAATTGAAACATATTTTACACAATTCTGTTTAGCTTCGGGTAAATTGTGGACGACGATGCTCGTCACCCGAACTAAGTCCATCACTGAGCACTAGCAGAACGTCTGGAGGTACGTCTAATTAACCAAGTTACGATATTAAAAAGAGGGCAATGACAAAGTTTATCAATGCGCATGAAAGCAAAGTCCTCAAAACACGCATTGAGGCCTTTCACTATTCAGGGGGGTACTATTTAAAATTCAAAACTTAAAAAAGGAAATGAACAATATTGTAACATTATCAACACTTGGCCTCTCATCAGTCTCAGTCATTCGAGAGACAGGCTACCAGTGCATATCTTTTCCCTCTTTTTTCCCATTATTGTGGTCTTTGGTACATCCCTACCCAAAGTGACATTAACATCAAATTTAAAGTATGAATGTCTAAGGGAATTAGTCCAGTATCCCATAGCTAGCGGGTCTCATAATACAGTACTGGTGCAGAGAGCTTTTTGAGGTGCCACAAAAAATAAGTGACCTAGACGGCTTTAAAAAAATGAATTGGAAACCAATTACTTTCTGAAGCTGGCAAAACAAATCTGACCTATTTTAATTGTATATTTACTGGTTACCGTAACGATGACACTCAATATATTTGGTTTGCGGTAACACCGTGTGTCGTGGCCGAGCGGTTGAGAGGACCGAATTCAAACTCTGGTGTTTCTGATCCGCAGAGTGAGGGTTCGAATCCCCAGCCGTGACACTTGTGTCATTAAGCAAGACACTTAACCATTGCTTCGTCCTTCGGATGGGACGTTAAGCCGTTTGTCCCAATGTGTTATGTAACGCATGTAAAAGAACTCAGTGCGCACTTATCGAAAAGAGAAGGGGCTTGCCCCGGTGTTCCTGGTCCGATCGGCAGCAAATTGCACCACAGCATCTTGTAAAGCATGACATGGTGCTATCAGAATTAGGTCTCATAATTCATACGTAGTCCCACATCTGGCAGGAAATACGGTATGTTACAGCGCCAGGAGCCTGGGTGACGGACATGTGCGCTTTATAAGAAGCCACAATTATTATTATTATTCACTTGCCAGGTAGAGTTTGTTCTTATAAGTTATAGAACTGTAACTTGGCAAGTAGTTACGCACGTACATGGTGTTACCGCAAACCAATATGCAATTCCCTTAAATCCTAGAAATGACACTAACCCCTGCAGGACAATTAACCAGACATTCACAATGTTGTCACTGTTGCTTTATTTGGACAAACGATTTTGTGTTTTGTAAGTTGTCGAAGCTTCAAACACACAGATGACACTCTGTTCCTGGATAGTGAACATGTTATATCGAGAAGTACATGCTTTAGTACCGTGGGATGTATTGAAGATGTCAATAGACAATACAAAATACAACGCTTATTATAGTTAAAGGTAACAAACTAAAATCGCACGTACAGCATTAACACATGAATAAATCCACAATATGGGCAAGAAATACATAAAACTCACCAGCCAAGCCTCCGCTGTGTTAAAGTAAATCAGAGTACGAAATGAAAGCCCTTCCCAGGTCAAAGCTCCTGTCAAAACTAGGCAACATGTTCTTTCCACATGTGTCTCCATTTCTGCAGTTTGCGTTGTTTACCGCCTTGCAAAGAGTGAGCTTGAAAAACTTTCATATCAATGCGCAGTACAGTTATAACATTAAGTTGCATAAAAGTATCACATGATAAACGAAAATTTATGAAAAAATACTAAAAAGAATAATTAACGACTAAAAGTGTGTAGCCTATGTATATGAACAAAGTATAACAAGATAACAAATATTACAGAGAACTATTTTCCCCCTGGTATTTTCAGTGCGCCCTCTGTTGATTTGTCATTAAGTATTAAGCCTCATAATTCTTTGTAAATTTCAGATGTCCCGTCATTAAATCCCAGTATTTCAGTTGGAGAAACGTCAAACAGGGTGACTGTGATAACTGCAGGTGACAATGCGAAGTTTGATATCCATGGCATAACACACCAAGACGAAAAACCATAAAACAATAACAACTCACTCCAAGTTTAAAATTGTAAAGCTCAACTCATTGCAAAGCAGTTGAGGAGGAATGAACATTACTCCGCACTTTTGGCTGGTAAACCAATATTCTTCTTATAATTGAGACTCTTTACTGATTATGCTAAACAACCTCATGCGCGGTAATTTGAACAAATTTGTAAATGAAATAAACAATAGAATAGTAAGTATTTATTTTAATTAGCGGAGCATGATTAAGTTGGCAAGAGTACCAGTTGGTAAAAAGTATAATTTAATTTGAAGGTAGAAATTTGCACAAGTTGACCAAAGTCAGTTACCAGAGTTGGTTGTGTATATTTAACCTATTTACCTATTTGTTTTCGGAGGGGATGGAAAGTAACCTTCTTTACTTTTAGCAAGGGCGCCCTACTAAAATGATGCATTGTGCATGGTAGTTTAAGAAAACACACCTTAACAAAAAGACAACGAGAAAAAAAATCAATTGTCCACACTGTGTGTAGTTTAATTTGAATGTAAAAAAAATCATTCAACATGCATGTTGAGGTCACAAGTAAGGTCAGCATCAGTGTTAAACTAAAATAATAATTAACAATATACAATAAATGATTGGTAAATTGATGGCTATATCCAATTCAGTGATACTCCCAAGACTGTTGACCTCTTAAACATAATACCATAAAAACTACAATCAATCTTGATTGCACAATTTTCTGGGAGTATAAGATTGATTCCCAGTGACAACATGAAGGTAAAATTTGAGGGGGTACAAAGGGGTCAACTGCACAGGCACATCTAGCCAAGTGGATCTGTAAACTCCATTTCCATCATTTTAAAACAAGACCCTTTCAGTTCTCGTTATGCTGTTTACAAGACGATCTGACATACATGTAGAGGTAAAAAAAAAATAATAAAAAAATGTCTGCATGTTAAATAATTAGTTTAAAATCATTGAATTTACTACATAAAGTGTTGTATTTTATTCAAATAATTTCTTAATCTGACAAGGGGTGGATTTCACAAAGGAAGTCCTAACTTAGGACTAGTTCTAGGCAATGCTAAGAGATAGAACCAGTCCTAAGTTAGAACGAGTTACTGGTCCAGGACCAGTCATATCTCTTAGCATAACTTAGGACTAGTCCCAAGTTAGGACTACACTTGTGAAATCCACCCCTGGTCCAAGTTTCAAATGTAAAGACAACTAAGTGTTCACGAACACCAGCGGAGGAGAGTTTTGGGGCAGGAGCACATGCCACTCGACCCTTAGTTATTCTATGTGTTACTATGAAGAGCACAAGGCAATGCAGTTACATGCAACTTGATAAACGCAGTTACATGCAACTTAATAGGGAATGGACACAAATTGTTAAAGACCAGTAATCTCACTTGGTGTATACCAACATTTTATGGTATCGAAGTTGCAAGAAAATAATGAAAGAAAAACACCCTTGTTGCACAAATTTGTGTGCTTTGCGATGCCTAAAAAAGGCATCAGGCCTAAAATTGTTTAATAATCGAGTAAGAATTAATTACCTCTTTCTCAGAGCCGCTTCTCACAATGTTTTTACTATCAACAGCTCTACACTGTTCGTTACCAAGTGAGTTTTGATGCTATAATTATTTTGAGTAATTACCAATAGTGTCCAGTGCCTTTTAAAACCCTTAAACGGCAGACAGTAGTTGCATGTATTAATCTCAGTCAAAGGGAGTTGCATACGATGCTGTATAAAACTCAAGGGAACAAAAGTGTAATTACTGTTAAGCCTGCCCTTAACGCATAATTTTAGCACCATATTAATTTCATTCTAAGTTGTAAACATGTGCACTTGTAATCATTCCACATGTGGTTTTCGAGTCTGTTTGCCCTTCTTCCCGGTTCCATGCAGCCTCTGATTGTGTCCTGCTGCAGCATTTGTTTTCGAGGTGTTCCCAAAGGTGACTTTGTCAGCTGGCGTTGTGAACTGCAAGAGGTGGAACACGAGAAGGAATGGCACGAAATGTGCGCAGGCGTAGATGGAGACGAGGACGGCAAATAGATCAGGGAATCTGTCCGGTGGTTTGACGGTGACGCTCGCTAAGCTGAGGGCTACGGCTCCAGTCATCGATAACCAAAACTGAAAAAGGAAAAAAATTACCAATCACAACTCATTGGGACGACCAACATTTATTTTAATTAAAAAAAAAAAAATCATCAGAGTTTAATGTCAAATCTTAATGTAGTTTTTAAACTAAATTAAAGAATTCTGTATTTTTTTCCTTTTACATATTGTGTACTGTTGCAACTTAGCATGGCTGCGTATGATAATTTTTTAATAAACCATTCTCTACATTACACCATGGACTTTGATACATTAATCAGACACCCGACACTCCCTTGGCCATAGAAGTGTTGATGGTTGAAGAAGCTAGAAGCCTTTTGTACCTAATTCACAATTTTCACCTTAAAAAAGTGCCTTGGCTCGCCAAAAATCGACTCGCCAAAATGTCTTTAGCAGCCGCATAATTGCTGTAACATTTGACTTTTAAGTTGTTTGTCATACAAATTCAAAAGGGTTTATGCATTGACATTATTAAATGCAGTTTCATGGTGAAGAATATTGCTAGTCAGAATCGACGAAACGATATGTGATTCGAAACAAGGTCTTAGAGGTGGTAGGCTAGGAAAGATACCACTACACCATTACAGATGATAAGCTTACCAGAGTCCTATAATTGAAGGACTTCTCTTCAAAAGCTGTTCTAGCGACGATTAGGAACATCAGGCATAAGATAAAGTACGGCAGAAATAGTTGGTCTTTGATGAGAAGGGGTAACATACTGCAAGAAACAACATCAAGACAGATCATTGTTAAAGCCATTGGACACTTTCGTTGAACAGTATTATCCAAAGGCCCACACTTCGTGTATCACTACTTATATATAAAATGACAAACCTGTGAAAATTTAGGCTCAATCAATCATCGGAGTTGTGAGTCGTGAGAAAATAATGGGAAAACCCACCCTTGTTTCCGCGCGTTTCGCCTCCCATGACTTGTGTTTAAAATAAATCTGTAATTCTCAATGTCGAGAATTGATAATTGTTTTAATGTTTTCTCAAAAAGTAAAGCGTTTCATGGTATAATATTTCAAGAGAAGTCTTTCACCATTACCTTCTGTAAACCCTGTAAGTTATTTGTAAATCTGTGAACTTTTTTTTGTTCCTGTTCCGAAAGTGTATAATGGCTTTAAGGAAAATAGAGTGCCTATAAAAAGCAGTTTCATTGCGTGTTACTACCAATAACGGCATCATTGGTTTTGATACCCGATTTTACATCATTTCTTTTGCAATGACATGAATCCCTACTCACTGTGAAAGAAGATGTATGTAATATAATTACCTGTAGAAGTTTCAACTTCAATAGCTGTCAAATTTTTTTGATTTTTTGTTAGGAGAGACTCGTAAATACCGATACTGGTAAATTTGCTGTACATAATTTTCGACTCATGAGACAAATTATTTTGGGTCATACTGTTTTACTCATTTAAAAAAAGCTACAGCACTTAAGCACCTAATACTTTAAGGGAAGCTTTGTATTATCATCATCTTCAAACCGTGTATCAAGTTAATGTAAAGCTGTGGACGTTGTGTTTTGTGTTGTACAAAAAGTACCCAAACCTTTTAAGTGATACCAACCTGAATGTTGAAATTAGTAAAAACCAGGAACAAAGCAAAGGATGTCGGTCCAGAAGACAACACACAGGCCTGGAATATCAAACAAGAAATACAAGATGATCAAAGTATAAAGTGGTTAGACACAGACCTTGAGGAAGCAAAAAATATACATACAGGCATGATACTTGGTCCTTGGGGAAAAAGTAGGAATATTTTATCGAGTACAAGGGCTGACAAACATGGACACACGGTGTAGGCTTTAATAGACTACTTAGGCTATAATCGCAATTTTTCCGTGTGCATTCCTTAGATGAAATAATACTGCTAGCTGGCATAGTTGATCTATCATTCAAAACCCACTCGATGACAATGAACAGTCAGAGTAAGGCTTTGATTTTAGAATACTCACAATGCTACCAGCAAAATGCTTTTCTCATGAACTTGATAAGAAAACAAGAAGAAGACCAAGGCGCTGTTAACCTGAAAGAAAAAAAACCCAATAATAATATGAGCACGAGCAAATGTAAAATAAAAGGTATTCTAATTGTTTTTTAAACTCTAGGCCTACCTACATGCTAGTTGAAATGGTATGATTTCAAACTAATCAAATCAGTTGTGCAATGTTGACATCTATCTAGGTTTTTCTTTTAAATGCAATCCTTCATACAACAAAATATCCCTAAGACAGCCAAAGTATTTTGAATGGTATGAATACTTATAAAGGTCAAATATATTATGCAATGATTTGACATGTATCTATGGTTCTATTGTAGCTTTAGGCCTATGTATAATGCTATACCATGACAAGAAAATCAACCCTAAATAGACATCCAAAGTATTTTGAATTAGTATTTCAAAATAAATAAGTCAAACAAATTATGCAAACATTTTACAGTTCTGGTTCCTTCAAAACTTTGTTTGTGAGTTTGGTCACAACACTTTGAATGTATACATCCACGTCAATGAGTGGGTGTGTTAACATTGAATTAAACTTGGGTCATTAAACTCAAAGATTGAGCAGTTAATCTGCCTGGTGCAGTCAGCCGCCCTAATGGTTTGTGCATGTTACATTTAAGTCCACTGTTTGGAAGGAATTACATGGAGATAACAGGTGTGAGTTGCCAGAGGAAAAGGATGTTTTATTATGGACCTTTTTTTTAATAAAGCTTTCTAATAGTTGATATACAGGCTAACCCACTGTCATCTCGCACAATTAATAATGAATAAACATAATTAATATAAACAGATCTAAATAAAATATATAACATTTGACAGATATCTATCGCTTAAGTTTTAGGCCTGCCTAAAAGAAAAACATACTTGAACATGGCAGCAATTATTAAACAGTGTTTGAATATGAAAAAAACACAAAATGATTGAACAGAGTTATTTATGGTTATTCTTATGAGAATCAATCTATTACATTTTCATATGAAACAATCGTTAACATTCACTTTGCTGAAAATGGATTTTTGGTGCAAATGAAACCTGAAAACACACACATCAAAATGTAAAAATATCAACTCAAAACACAAAAATAAATAAATATACACCATACAAAATGTAAGATCAAAACAGATATCATAAATATACGCCAAACATCTCAAAACATATCAAGATACACAAATAAATAAAACAAATTTGATGTGTCAGAACAATTAACGATGTAAATAAGAGGCAATACTTGTGACAAGTTTTTGCAAAAACAGATTGAGGGGGGAGGGGGCATTGACAAATACAAATTTCGAATTTGAATGTTATGTTGAAGGGTTTTGTTTTGCCCTTTGTCAATTTGCTTACATTAGTAAATGAGAAAAATTCTTACCAAAGCATACTGGAATTTTAAAACACTATTTGCTGTTTTCGTCCCGGCCCTGAGAAGGTCAACGGATAACGGCATCAAGCCGACTCCTGTGGTAAGAAGGCAGAGCTTGACCAAGGACTCCTGGGACATGATGTTGCGTATCTTGAAGACGACATTGACACTGCACCACACATTGGCCACTTTGTCCTGCAGGGTTGGTGAGAGGTAAAGACAGGCGGTTGGTTATATCGGCAAGACTGTTTCTACTGATCAAAAGAAATAACAACGAAGATATATAAGGTACCCTGTCAACTAGAAAAATTTTTTTTTTTAAAATGGCAGTCATTACAGCACTCTCTTAGTATGGTTTATGGGAAAAATTTTTCAGACCGACCTGTCAAAATTTTTGGCCGCCCTCACAAAAATTGACAAAGTACAAATGAATGCGCCTCTGATCCAAAGCGCGAACATCATACTTACGGGTGTTCGATTACTACATGTACATACCAGGGCTCGAATTTGGGGAAAAAATCCACAAGACCGCAGGGCTTGTTGCTCAGAATATTTACTGGACCGGAAGATTTTTTACATGACCAAAATTTTATTAGGAAACTAAAAAGTTAACACGATAGAACAGTCCAGGCCTTTTTCATCCCTTAGGAGGTTTTTTTTTTGCTGTGAAACCCAATCAATAAAGTTCCATATACCTACTTCACGTCATTCTCGCCGCCTCCAAAAAAAATTCCAATTTGACAGGCAAATCACCAACAAAACACTGCAACGTGCAGCATTCATAAAAAGATCGTCATAAAAAAAGACTGACCAAAAATTTGACAGCAGTAGTCAGAAGCTCATCACTGTTGGTAGCCATACTAAGCAAGACGTTTGTCAACAAGACCTTACTTTTAATCCATGCAACACAGGGATGTGTGGTATTGCAACCAGACCTTCTTAATGCAAATTCAACATTCCTTTGTAAGGTAACAGACTTTACACATGGTCAGTGGTAAACAAACATCGCTGTACTAAGGTGTGCCGCCGCGCCGGGTACCAACACATCACTCCCTCGTCCCCGCTCGCTCACTCCCCGGGTGCATAAACATAAATGGTTTGAGACTAGATGTACAAGGTGTGGGCATGAGTAAACTGAATGGAAAACTTGTATGCAGCCTGAAGCACGTGAAAAAAGGACGGATTGACGTTCCGCAAGCGTGCTCAGAACACTGATTTGACGACAAGTAAAACAAAAACTTTTATTCTAAATGAGATTGAAATACATTTTTTAATGAAAGATAATATATTTCATATAATTATTTGTAATAGTAACTATATTAGTATGCATAAAAAAAACAAGACCGCCGGACTTGTTCGGCATAAAGTTTACTGGACCGAAGCTAAAATCACTGGTCTCGGGCCTGCGGTCCAGCGTGAAATTCGAGCCCTGCATACCAACCAAAAAGTCTGTGGAGAACACTGCATTATGGGAGAATTTTCTCTGGAGGAGACTTGAGGAGGTGAATTTTTTTTTTTAGTTACACTTGCCTCAAATAAGCCCCTGTTGACTGGGAAGAGTCTCTGTAACACCTGCACCAAGACGTTGACGTCAAACAGGAACGGTAACCAACAAACTGCGAATGTACCGAGCACCACCGCCGCAATCTGCACCAGTTTCCAGAATCGGTACAGGAGTGGAAGTCGTGTTTCCCTGAAACCAAAGAGACCAAAAACATTTTTATCAAGACCAGCAACACGACAAGGAACTAAGAAAATAAATGAAATAAAATGAACCGACTACAACGACAAAATTATTAATAATTTGTTTTTACCCTTACACCAATGTGTATTAAGCACTGTACTCAATACTTTCCAGAATTCTGTGAAGAAAAAAAAACTAGCTCGCTGCAATTACAAAAATGATTTGAACCAGCCTCGCTACCATGGGCAGCGTGCCGTGTCGATACCTCTTGTCACTAACCCCTGGCAGGCATGTACTGGGAAACAACACTGATTGGCTCAGGAAATTGGTTATGCATTAGATGTCCAGTGCGTGCGCGCGTAGTTTTAAGATAATTTTCTGTTGATCACGCCCGCGTTTTTTATGACACAAACACATTTTTTTAAAACAAAAACATTCTTTAAGACGAAAGACATGCGTGCGCGCGTAGAAAAGATTGAATAATGAATATGTACGCTCATTTACGGCTTATTTAGGCGCCTTGTCAAAACCTCCAAGCCGTTCCATTCCGCGTGAATTCTGCGGGAGTGCGCGGATTTTTGTAACAAAAGAACCAGTAGCAACCGGGCAGGTCCACGGCCACGACGGCTCATTTACATGTCAATAAACATGAATATTCCGGCGGCTCTACAATAGTGCCCGGCATTGATAGCTCATTAACTTCGCCGCGCTTCAACGCATATGGCCGTTCTTCCGCGAACTGTCCGAGGTCCTTAGCAACGGCAGTATTTGCTGTCCAGTCCACGGACTCTCCACGGAGGAACGCCCGGGAGGTTTTGACAAGGCGCCTTAAATTTAGCATATTAGAGCACATTTAAATTTGCCAATCCCAGGGGGGTTATGATCGAGCAAGGCATGCTGGGAAAAAATGGCGCGGTGAGATCGATCACCCCTGGGAACGAGGTTGGATTCGAACTACCTCTACCCACTGAGCTAGCTCATTGGTCTACTGGTAAAATACCTGCTCTAGCAATGCAAAGGTTGTGTGTTTGAATCCCACCAGAGTGATTTGCCTCTGTTTTTTTCCCACAGAACTCGGGGAAATACTTGTATACAGCGCTTCATACATACCGATATAAGGGTACAACAAATTAGGTTCATTATCCCGATGCAATACTAACATCTACTAAAATCAATCACACAACTAACAAGATAACAAAGTACAGTCGACTCCCGTTATAACGAGGTCCGCCGGACTGGCCCATTTTCCTCGTATTATCCAAATCTCGTCTTAAACGCAGCGCGCTAAATATAGATACATACGTCATCATTGTGCATGCACACAACACGTGTACTTGCATATACATGTACATGACATAATGGCCGCACGTGTGTACACACAGATGCATGGCAGAGCTGCAATTGACTATACATGTACTACTGTGTGCATAGAGTAGTATGTGCGATCTACTGCACAAACAAGCACAACGCTGGGACTATAAAACTGTTTTAACTAAGTTGGTTTAGTTTTAAATTCAATTTTAAAATCAATTTATATTTTACAAGATTGATAAAAAGTGTAAGATTTTAACTTGCGCTCATGTTTTGGGAAGTTTCTCTTACAAAACTTTGGTCGCCGGCAGTTTATTGCCAATGCAATAAATAGAGTCTTGGTTTTCATTGGTAACCACCTGTTTAACGCTGGATGGTTCATTGCTGCTGCGAGACACCAGGGGAAATCTTACTGCTGCAATGCATACTGCACACGCTGTGAAAATTTTCAGTAAATAAAATAAAAGCTGGATTTTCATTGGTAACCACTAGTGTAATAATAGAAGGTTCATTGCTAACGCGAGATACCAGGGAAGATGTTCTGTGCATGTGTGTGCATGTGCAATACACTCGTCGCAGCAACAACAAATAGAATCTTGATTTTCATTGGTAAACACTGTCATGTTAGATGGTTCATTGCCAATGTGGGATACCAGGTAAAATCTTGCTTTTGCATTCAATAATTGATCACGCAACTAGTTTTGATTGTAAGTTGCGGGTGTTTTTTTTCTTCTGAAAATTTATAATGCGCTTATAAACTCAGTGGATCAGTATCTTTTCTTAAGATTTCTCCAATGTTTGAACCATGCAAACCTCCTAATCCCACCATTGTCCGGAGTTTGGAATTAACAACCTTGCTTGCTGACTCGTGACTCCCGATTTCGGATTAGTGTTGCTAGCGGTAGCGTCCACTTAACACCTCTATTGTACGTCTTAAAAAAAAGCCACAAATATCGACTTTACCAGCTGTACAGGTATTTCCTTTGTTGGTTTTTGAATTGTTCTCGTTATAGAAGGGTTTTAAACAATGTTTTGCTCGTAATGGGTCTCCCAAATTACCTCGTTATAACCGTGTTCTCGCTACTACCGTGCTCGTATAATCAGTATTTTAATGCATTGAAACACGCATGGGGCCGTTCGGGACCGGCAAAAAACCTCGTATCAACCGGAACCTCGTAACATGCGAGCTCGTAATAACGGGAGTCAACTGTACATCATTACAAAACCACAGTTGAAATAGAAAACACAGCAAGCAAGTAAAAGAAGAAAAACAAAAAAAATTTACTGACCATATACATGTTGAGAGAAGACAGCAGAAGAATGGCATGGCATGGTAGAGTTCCATCTGTTTGTAGTTCAGGGCCAAGACGAAGGCCATCGACCCCAAGAGGTCATGGTTGGTTGAAATTGCAACTATAGCCCACAAAGCAAAGCCCAAGCTTGCATTGTTGTATCTGATACAATCATGAAGGAAATCAATCGACTGTCAAGCTGTTGTCATTATTGGTAGTTAGTCAAAATAATTGTTGGCATAAAAACATACTTGGTATTGAGCAATGGAGAGCTCAAAGCGTGTGAAACGACTCCCTCTGAAGTAATGTAGTTTTTGAGAAAGAGATAAATTTTCCCTCAAATGGCAGAAGACTTCAGCTGAAGCCTTTTATTATGCATCTGAAAGAACACAAAGTAATGCAACAACAGTGAACAAGGGTGTTTTTCTTTCATTATTCTCATGCAACCTCGATGATCACAGGTTTGTTACTTTGTGCATATATATGTTGGGATACACCAAGTGAGAATACTTGCCTTTGACATTACCAAACGCGTCCAGTGCCTTGAATGAAAACTATTTTAGGCCTTGAATTTCATTGCTTTTGCAAAGGTCACTTTTACTAGAAAATCTTAAGATCTATGGAGAACTTTTAAAAGGTGCACCAAAGCCACGCCCAGGGCAACAGAGGTCGTGCCTGCCAAAGCCTCTGCATTGTGTCATGGTCAAGCGATTTGGACCATAAAATTCAAGTTCTGGTGGTTAGTCATCGGGGTGTGGGTTTGAATCCCTGTCACTGAGCAAGACCTTTTTAGGCCTGGAATTTTTAGGCCTGTAATTGCTTCTCTTCACCCAGGGGTATAAATGGGTACCTGCCAGGGAAGATGTTGGTTTTGTTTTTGAAAAAGCCTTTTGACTGTCATGGCAGCCCGAGGCTGGATACTCCCCAGGGAGCTGAGAAAGACTAAAGGAATTATGGGCCAATGACCAGAACACTTATGTAAAGTGCATTGATGTTATTGTAAAATGTGCCGTATAAGAACTAGTTATTATTTATTATTATGTATGTATCAATTCCTTGGGCCGATTTCACAAAGCAACAAAATTCATCACAAGACAAATTGTCAGTATTACCACAGCGATTTGTATTGTGACCATGATTGTGACACCACACTTAACTTAGCAACTGCGATTGATTTGCGGTAAAGATCAATCGTAGCTCTTTGTGAAATTGGCCCCAGGCCTGTTATCCTGTTTGTAAGTTTAAACATAATTCCACTGTATACCTTGCCCACTTCACACAAACTGCCTAAAATTACTATTATGCTTTCAGCTAGCTTTTCATTGTTGATTTATGAAAGAAATGTCTAGGGGTAATCTACTAATGTTCTCCGTGTTGTTTTCCACTTGTTTTTTTTCTTCTTTTAACTCCAAGAAGATTACAGCCTAGATAAAAACTGAGTGAAAGGATACTGGAAATGACCATGGTCAATCACTATCAGTCCAGGGTACAAAAGGAAAATAGCGGCTATCTTCAACTGGTTGGACTCGGACCTCTGAGGTAGAGCTATGAAACAAAACGCTAAGACGGCTGGTATGTATAACAAGAGATCCACTGCTAAAACTGCATCAAACAGAATGAAACAAAGGAGTACAAACATTTTGGTTATCACTCTTAAAATTAAAAGCAGTGGACACTATTGGTAGTTGTCAAAGACTAAACTCCACAGTTGGTGTATCTCAACATATGCATAAAATAACTAACCTGTGAAAATTTGAGCTCAATCTGTCATCAAAGTTGCGAGATAATAATGAAAGAAAAAACACCCTTGTCACGCGAAGTTGTGTGCGTTCAGATGGTCGATTTCGAGACCTCAAGTTCTAAATCTGAGGTCTCGAAATCAAATTCATGGAAAATTACTTCTTTCTCGAAAACTATGGCACTTCAGAGGGAGCAGTTTCTCATAATGTTTTATACCATCAACCTCTCCCCATTACTTGTCACCAAGTAAGGTTTTATGCTAATAATTATTTTGAGTAATTACCCATAGTGTCCACTGCCTTTAAAGGCAATAACAAACTTTTGATATTGAAGAGGCCTACAGCAGCTTTCGATAGTGAAAGCATTTTGAGAAACATTTCACTTGGAAGTAATGTGGTTTATAAAGATATCATTTTTTATGCCCAAAAATTGAATCTGAGAAGCGTTAATACTTATCAGTCACATTTCTCAGATTGTGTTTCCTATTAGGGACTACATTCTTCTTGATTAGACTACAAATTCGCTCTGGCTTTTTGGCAATATCTCAATCACGCCAGACCACCTTTTCAAATGAAACTTTCACATGCTAGTTTTATTGTATAATTTACTTGTACATACATGTACATGTACATGTAGGATTAAAACAATCAAAAGTTTCTAAAAAACAAATGCCAAACGTACATGTGTATTACTTTGCCTTTATAGACCTTATGCATCTTAGAGGAAAAACGGTGACGAAACAATCGAGACGCACAGATTTGTACACCCGGCGCACAGTATTGGCCAATGAACAACCTCCTTTTGACCTCTAGGTGAGGGCGCCCTACTGAAATGGTGTCATATGCATTTGGTCTATAGGTATTAAACAGGATTGGTATAGGATATGGACAAAAATATTGACAAAATAGGAAGACCACCAGCATTGGAGCTCAGTTGGTAGAGCACTGTCAAGTTAATCCAGGTTTGCAGGTTCGAATTTAGCCGGAACATCTGACGTCACACTTCGAGGCTCGTGAACAATGCCAGACACCTGCATCAAAACTTTGACCCCATACCTTTGACCCCATACATTTCACATAGAGATACACAGTCAAATTCTACTGCAGACGTGACAGGAATTAACTGTTTGGGCAACTATGAAAAGCTAGTTCATGTCACTGTGCACGTTTATCCAAAATCATTGTATCCAACATGTGTCCAATGGAATCACTGGAGCTGAGAAGCTGGGACTGCTCTAGTCAATTTTTCTTTGTTCAACCCATCAGTCTGGTAATACAGGTGTGTCATTACCTGTGTACCTCATAAAAAGTTTATGATTGTAGCTTTCATATCCTCTTGAAGAATTCAACTCTGTCCATTCTGGGTTTATCTTATATGCCCTGTAAAAATGAGTAAGAATAAACATCTAAAGAATGAAAACGTCATAAAATGGTTGGGAAGATGTTTTGAGAGTAGCTTACAATGATCCACACAATATACCTCAATATTCTGTGGTTTTCCTCTTGATCTGGAACTGACAGGGTCCACTATTTTTGGGGACCAAACTTTTGACTCCAAATGGCAGATTGTGTAAGTTCACGCCGTCAAAGGAACACCACTAGTTTAAGAGATATTTGAGTGAATCCTTATATTCCATTTTAAAAGTATTTATTTCATATCATAATCAGTTTTGTTGTTATCCTTTTAAGATTAGGAACAATTTAGTACTATATCAAGAACATTCCATTAGCCTCCCTGACCCACCCAGGTCTCGGTGATGTCAGCACATTTGGTACATGTACACGTAGGCCACATATGTGGAACTGTGGTGTCCAGTTTCCACATTTGGATACTTTCCGGTTAACCTTGTCATATAATAATTTGGGGGGCTAATCGTCCTTACTCGCAGCTAGAGCTGAATTGTGAAGGACGCGACTACAACGTGTTCGAGAAGCAGGCATGCAAGGGCGCATTCAGCTCCCAGCCACATCAACCCATTATGACCACGGGGCACAGCCAAGATCAAAAGTGTTTGATTTTTTCTTGAGGGAGGAAAACCAGATAGTCTGGAAAACCCTCGTTGCACAGCAGAGAACCAACGCACAACTCAACTCACATATCCGTGTTCTCCACACATGTAAATTGGGAGGGCGGGCCGCCCTCCTAAAATTTAGGCCGCCCTGCCAAAGAATTGGCCGCCCTGCTAAAATTATTGGCCGCCCTGCCCAAAATAGTACAAAGAGACTATTTTTAGACTGCATTTAATAAGATCAAACGAGTACCTGACAAGCCAGAGCCGACTTCAAAATATAGCATCAGAAATGCGATCGTAAACAAACGTTAAAACACGATGTACACACACGGCCACATGGTTTGTATTTATATGCCGAGTGCATGCATCAACCAACCATGCACACACCACGCTCACCATCAACGATGGGAATACACACTGCATGCATAGTGCATGAACAGTCCGCACGCTGTGATTGGCCGTTGATATACTCCAACACAACACGCACGTTCACAAACTGCGAAAGAGTTACCACACAGTGCCGCACGCATGTACAGAATGGTACAATGTACAGCCTCGAAGCATGTTCAAACATGTCAACTTTTGCCCATTGAGGGCGTGCGCGATGCGGGGCAAAGTTCATTTATCAATGAATCTCGATTATTTTATTACAAACTAAGTTCTTAAGGACGGAACCGCGAATCACTAATTCATGGAAATGGTTTTGGATGAAAAAAAAGTATTATTTAGGGCCATAATTTGGGGATAAGATCGTCCAAAATTGTGGGTTTTGATTTTTGTTTTTCTGTTTTGAAAATAACAAACGAAGACCGTCCGATCATGGTCCGATCACCCGCTTTCTAAATTCTGACATGCGGCATGCCGATCATCCCTTTGAGGTTATTGGCGCGGCGCACAAAGCAAAATGTATAACAAATTGTAGTTTTGATTTAGTTTTTAAAAATAATAAGGTTGTTCCAACCGAAATGGATGCCCATCAATAGGTAGGTAGCGTCGTCGTAATACATTATTTTAAAAAAAATGGTTTTCTCAAGCATTTGTTGCTTTCACGTCCGCTGACGTCATATCAAAATGGGCGGCATTTTGATAACGTCATATTGACAGGCGCCATTTTGATTACGTCATGCCGCCCTCTTAAAAAAAAGTCTGTGGAGAACACTGCATATGGCCCTGGCCGGGAATCAAACCGGGGTCACCTTGGTGAGAGGCGAGCGCTTTACGCACAAGCCAACCGTGCCACCTAAGCTGGATTGATTAGGTAAATTTTATGGCATCTACATGAACAATACTGTAGTGTGTTAGGTGGATTCTCAGTGAACATGGTGAATTGGGCCATTTCCCACTGGATTGCATAGGTAGCACCCTCATTATTAGGTCAAAACTAAGGTCAACTTACTCTTCCTAAAACCAATAAATTAGTTGGCCTTTCATACTTACACAATCCCACATAGCCAGCTGTGATAAGCAGTCAGAGGAGGATAGTCCAAACCCCAGTACTGTAGGTCATTCGTGGTGCTATTCCTATACCTGTCCGAAAGAACATTCCATCAAAATATGTAATGTCAGACTCAGTGTTGTAGCCACAGTTGGCGGTGCCAGGTGGGCTTGCCCCAGTACTACACACGATACATTATAACAAATATTCAACCAGCACTCTTGAGCAAAACACATTGTGCTGCCCAGCACAGATTTCACCCAGATTTACTTCAGCAATGATGGTCCCATATCTCAACCTGAACCGCTTGCCCATGGTGGACTAACTAAGTTGGATTTAGAGCCCAGCTCTAAAATTTGTTTAGCTACAACACAGGTCAGAATATTTGTCAGTTCCGTTTTTTTTTTTTACGTTTCCCCACTGAGTTAATCAAGTGTTAAACCTTTTAATTTCTTGAGTTAAAGACACTAGACACTATATTGTGGTTGTCAAAGGCCAGTCTTCTCACTTGGTGTATCTTAACATTGAATGCATGAAATAACAAACCTGTGTACATTTTAGCTCAATTGGTTGTCGAAATTGTGAGATAATAATGAGTAACAACACCCTTGTCGTACAGAGTTGTGTGCTTTCAGATGCTTGATTTTGAGACCTCAAAATCTAAATCTGAGGTCTCAAAATCAAATTTGTGGAAAACTTCTTTCTCTAAAACTACGTTACTTCAGAGGGAGCCGCTTCTCATAATGTTTTATACTATCAACAGCTCTCCATTGCTCATTATCAAGTTTGTTTTTATGCTAATTTTTTGGGGGAGTAATTACTAATAGTGTCCAGAGCCTTTAAGAATGATGGCACACCTGCCCATAGTATACAAATATTGACTGCTGACAGTGCTATGGCTAAGATCACAACTCCCTTGGTGATTCCTGGAGTGGTCCATTTTCAAAGTAGAGCCCTCCAAGGATTACCTTTTTGTTGAAAAAAATCCACAGGCAAATCACTCGGTGGTAGTGGGTTCGAAGTCCACCCAAGTGATTTGCCTGGGGATTTTTCTTTCGCAGAACTTTGGAAAGTACTGAGTATACAGTGATTGATACACATTGGTGTAAAGCCTGATCATACTTTTTAAGAATCTTTAATACATGTAAGTTATTCCATAGAGCAAGGAGCAGAAGGAGTTACAACTAGTGGTCTTCAAAGGTTCCATGTGTGTTACCGCGGGCGTATAACGACCAGCGCTAATCAGCAGAAACATCTGTGGGCACATTTCCTAACGAGCGAAGTATAAAGAACTGGCTACCCAGTTACATGGGGTACAAAGAGCTCGCTACGGTCGGAATGTGTACAGCCTTTTACAGGCGCTGCGGTTCACATCCATAGTGTTTCCACGGAGGTGGATACAGCGTTAATCGGATTAATTTGAGCTTCGGGGATAAGACTGGAGTTGTAACTCCTTCTGTTCCTTGCTCTATGGTTCTTCTTACCATTCCTTGGCAGGTAGATTTGTTGTGATTTCCATCCAATGCCTTTGGGCTTCATAATCCCCATACATGGGTGGCTTGTTTGCACCTAAAAGAAAAAGTATTCACAAAACATATCATTCAAAAGCTTAATAAGTTATTGGTAATTGGTAATTACTCAAAATAATTTTAAGCATAAAACCTTACTTGGTAATAAGTAATGGGGAGAGGTTGATAGTATAAAACATTGTGAGAAACGGCTCCCTCTGGTTTTTGAGAAAGAAGTAATTTTCCTCGAATTTGATTTCGAGACCTCAGATTTAGAATTTGAGGCCCCGAATTCAAGCATAAGAAAGCACACAACTTTGTGTGACAAGGGTGTTTTTTCTTTCATTATTATCTCGCAACTTCGATAACCGATTGAGCTCAAATTTGCACAGGTTTATTTCATGCATATGATGAGATACAGCAAGTGAGAAGACTGGTCTTTGACAATTACCAATAGTGTCCACTGTCTTTAATGCATTGCTTAATTGTTTTTTGTCAAAACATACATGAACAAGTGGTGGTTGGTTTTAGCATCTATTTTTACAATAATCAATGGAAATAAAGAAGAGCGGTTGAACTTAAAAGGCACTGTCACTGGGAAGAAGTTAATAAACCATTTCAAATATAAAAAAAGAACTTAGAAGTGGCTCTAACTTACTTCGACTGCTTAGTAAATTAAATTAGTTAGTCTTTACTCTCAGAGTCTCAATACATTAATTTATACACAAAACACGAACGAAGAAATTATTAGACGACTATAAATATAACAATATAACATTATTATTAATATTGTTTGATGAATTATAATTTGTGTATCGAAAACCATTAAATGTTATTTAAATTAATAACATACACTGTAAACCCTTTGACTTGACTAACTTATTTCTATTTGAAAAATAAATCATAATTTAAATTAATGTTATTATTATAATAACATTAATTTCAATTATGATTTATTTTCCAAATAAAAATAAGTTAGTCAAGTCAAAGTGTCACACAGTGTGAGTGACTGACTCTACATCATTGCAATCCAATTTTGTTTTCTAATGGCACCTGACATACTGCAAACAGTTGTTACTATTAATTATATTAAAATGTTTTAATGGCATTATTATGTATATATTTGGTTTGCGGTAACACCATGTGTGTATCTACTTGCCAGGTAGAGTTTGTGAGTTTGTTCTAGAGAACTGTCTTGCTTTATTAATGCTTTGACCCTTTTTAAAAGTAAATTGTGCATTTGCTTGCTCCTCATTTTATATCACAAAATAGACTAATATTAGTACAAATAATATTAAACTTGAAGTGAACTTGTAATATAGTAGTAAACGATATTCATCAATCCATAGACATGATAGAGCAAGGAAGAGATCAATCAAAAATGTCTAATTCAATATCAAAATTGCAATAATGGAATGTAATATTAATAATAAATGTGTTACGGTCAACAGTTACAGTGGTAATAATAATGGCATTAGGTTTCAACTCTTGTGCAAAGTGGTTCTCAAACAAAGCTTTAAAAAATGGCCGGGGGACACTATTAGTATTTGTAATTGTCAAAAAACTAGCCTTCACTGTCACAGTTGGTGTATCTCAACATAAGCATAAAATAACAAACCTGTGAAAATTTGAGCTCAATTGGTCATTGAACTTGCAAGATAATATTGAATAATGAAAGAAAAAAAACACCCTTGTCTCTCGAAGTTGTGTGCGTTTAGGTGGTTGAGTTTGAGACCTTCTGAGGTCTCGAAATCAAATTCGTGGAAAATTACTTCTTTCATGAAAACTAATAAACTATGGCACTTCAGAAGGAGCCTTTTCTCACAATGTTTTATACCATACAACTTACAAGTCAACCTCTAAGTCTAATAATGGCATTACTCATCATGGCAGAATCTGGTGTTCACGAACAAGAAAGGTTTTATGCTAATAATTATTTTGAGTAATTACTAATTTAATTATAGTGTCCACTTCCTATATAAAGCAAATGAAAGGCATTGAATTACGAGGAATGCATTTTGCTCGCCATTTTATCTAGTTGCGATAACCATGCGATAACCGGGTAAGCACGGAAACCCTCCTAGCTCCCGCCGTCGGGAGGAGGGTTACGTTATAAATCGCAACTACATTTTATCACAAAATAGATGCAGCTATTCTAAAAAGTCACTATACGGGTAATTCGCACAAACCTGAATATTGATTTAACGAAACAGCCCAGCGGACTGCAACTGCTACAAGAGCAAAAGCAACAGTCAAAGCTACTCGGTTTTCCATGGTATCCTGAAAACAAAACTATCACTCAAGAAACTTTTGCGAAGTAGCCGACTTTCCAGCTGATAAGCTGATCACCCATCATCATCCATCAAGCCATGATCAAGATCCGTCTTTGACGACAGAGCTAACACACGTGGTAGCGTCCAATGTTTCGTTTCAGTCAAATACCGCCAACGACCGTCAGTCAGTAACCAGGCAGTACGGTCTCCTCCTCGGTGTGGATAGCCTTTAGTCAAGGCGCACGCGGCACATCGGATAGCACGCACAGCCCCAAAAATGTAACGCACGAAAATAGACTATCACCGCGAGAGGCGAAGCCGCGACTGCGCCTTTACCAACTCGTTTTGGGGGCCTTATGTTTTTCTTTACATTTGCCAACGATTTTGGTGGGAGGAAATGTAACGAATTTGCATCGAACGTTCTTGTGACGTCATGCAAGTAGTTGTGCCTTATTGGCCAGCAACTCACCACGCTAATGCATTATGCATTACATTTTCTCCCACCAAAATCGTTTGCAAATGTAATGAAAAACATAAGGCCCCAAAACGAGTTGGTAAAGGCGCTTCGCAGCTTCGCCGCTCGCTGTGATAGTCTTTTTTCGTGCGTTACATTTTTGGGGTTGTGCGTGCCATCCGGTGTGTTGCGTGCGCCTTGACTAAAGGCTACGGTGTGGATAGACTTGTGGACAAGTCGTTAGTCCTCCCACGCGATGCAATAGTCGAGTTATGTGGCGGTGTTTGTTGTCGGCATCTGCAGCAGTTCGCGCGAGAGCACGCAGTGGTCGACTTCTACTCCTTAGAAGTTAGGCATCAGCAGTTCGCGCACCGCCACAACTCGACTATCTCATCACGTGGGACCTTTACGACTTGTCCACAAGTCTACAGTGTGGAGGATGGGAAGCAAACGTCCTCCCCCCCCATGTTTTTGGCCACCTTTATCAAGAATAGTGCACTGTGTATAAAATCCGACCCTTTACGGTCTGCCATCGTCATCAATCCTGGGGAAATGGTCCACTGTTTAAATGTGGGGACACTTCTTATCAACGCCCCCCCCCCCCTTTAAAAATTGGCCTAAGATTGTATGCACCACGAGCATCTAAAATGCACAACCCATATCTAATGCCGTTATTCATGACTTTGCTCAGTAATGTAAAATCCGCATCTGTGATAATTGATGGTCAAAGCCTTTCAGCATCTAATTGGACAAGGTGAGAAGAATGAAGACATTTCGGTTTTCGAAGTAGGAGGAAAACCCAAGGGAAAATCCATCAAGTCATAGGGACAGAAAAACCCTTCCACATAGTGCCCCCAGTCGGATTCGAACCGGGGTCCCCAGAGCCGGGCCGCGCCGGTGAGGCATGCAAGACACCATTGCGCCAGCACAAAAACGACTCATTGATTAGCCTTGCTCAAAGCGGTCGAATTAGTTTATAGTGGTTCAGTGGTACGAGGAGTGCGGATGACTTGTGCATAGTATTCGTACGACGTGTGTTCAGCAATGTGACAGTGTGTACGGGTGGGTCGTGCGGTGTGATTACACACACTACGCAAAGTGCGTGCTCATTGATTAGCCTTGACGGTCGTTGACGAACATTTTGGCCGGCTTTTTTGTTCCCATTCGGTCTGGTGTATGTCTAAGCAGCAGTGTGTTCTACCCGCATTATAATTTTGTTAACCAGACTAGTGCTTTTTGTTCAACCTCGTATATTAAAATTGATCATTCCCTCAATTTTTTACGCTTGATATTTCGTTCACATTAAGCACCGTTCAAATACAAGGTTGTTTGTCAAGAATAGAATTTCTGTACAAAAATGGCGCATGTCCAGAACCCGATGTCAGGTAAAAGTGAAAATTTCCATGTTAAATTATAGTTTATCCTGTTAAGGTGGAGTTGATTAAGCTCACGTCAATCACTTAACCACTAATTGAAATGTTTTCGTGTCTTCGTTTTCCAGATGACTCAAAAGATGAGACCGAGAAGAACGTAGGCGGCGGACAGAACGGTGAGCCTTGTTTCATTGTTTTGATTGATAAGTTGAAATGTCAAGATGGTCGGTCCATATTTACTATTTATTGTATGATTTTCTACCCCATGATTGCGTTCAATTTTCCACCCAAACACAGCTGGTTTCACTTCTTCACTCATTTTCACTCGTAGTCGTAGATTTAGTTATTGTCTTCACAAGAGAATTTTGTGAATTTATGCATGTTTCATTCATTATTTATAAAAATTGAAATGAATTTAAAAAATAGTTAACATTAATCAGGAATGTTGTTACTTTCTAATGTAAAAGACCCAAACCATAATACTAATAAAATGAAAATCAGTTTTATGTTGTTGTTTTTTCAAACAGGATGTTTGCCTAGTCTCGTCAGTCATACATACATGATGTAGATCATAGATGTGCAATTTATAAGCTCTTTTTGTGTCTTTGTGATATTTATGGGGGTCCTACTAAAAGCCGACAACAAGCCGACAACGCCGACAACAAGTCCAGAGCGCCGCCAACACGCCGCCAACAAGTTTTAAATACCTCAAAAATGTCAAATAAACCGTAGATATATTAGAACTATGTGTGTTCTGTAATTTAAACATAAATTTAATGGAAAAACTTCACGAAAAGTGTGAGTTTTTAACCAGAAAAAAAACCTTAACTTTCACGGAAAACGGTTGGACGCCATCTTGGCTTAAAATCGTGTTTGGACCAGTCCATTATGATGCGGGTAAGTCAGATTTAGCAGTAGAGGGCGGGCGTCATGCACTGTGCAAACTGCAGTGAAGGTCTTCACATGAAGCCCGCCCTCTGTTGTTGACAAGTTCTAAATCTACCCGTATCATAATGGTCTGGTCCAAACACGGTTTTTAAGCCAAGATGTCGTCCGACCGCTTTCCGTGCAAGTGCAAGTTTTTTTCTGGTTAAAAAATACACACTTTTCGTGAAGTTTTTCCATTAAATTTATGTTTATGTTACAGAACACATATAGTTCTAATATATCTATGGTTTATTGGCCATTTTTGAAGTATTAAAAACTTGTTGGCGGCGTGTTGTCAGCGCTCTGAACTTGTTCTTGGCGTTGTCGGCTTGTTGTCGGCTTTTAGTAGGACCGATATTTATGTTCATTTTTGTCTGTAGGAAAATAATAACTTGAACTATATTTTATTTGTTAAAAAAACCCAAAAACATATTGCCTTATTTTTAGGTAAGGTACAAACAATTGTTAATGTTTTGCCATTACTGCATGCACTTGGGGGACACTTACACAGGCCTGGAATTACAATTTTTTTCTTTGGCCTTGGATCAAGCCAAATTTTGAAGGGCACCAGCCAGGGCCAGTAGAAAGGGCACCAAGGCCAAAAGTTTCAAAATAAAGAAGGCGCGAAGGCCAGTAAGTAATCGAAGAGCGGGTCACGAGCGTTATTTACAAGTAAATAAAAAAATTTGCCAGAGGTTTCCAGGCCTGTATGCTTCGTTTTTAAAAGGGCTAGGCCACCAAGGCATTTTCTCTTTGGCAAAGGGCACCCGATGAGGAAATTGTAAATTTCTACTGGAGCATTTCAAGGGCACCAAGGCAATGGCAAGGGGCAACGGAGGCAATCGCCTCTGTTGCCTCTGTGAAGTATCAGGCCTGGGTTTCCCTGTGGGTGGCTAACCCAATGGAACAAGTTTTATGAATAAGATATTGATAAATCATATCTTATTCAAGATATTGATAAATCATATCTTATTCATAAAGAAACCAAACGATTTTGTAAAAAGAAAAAATTTAAATAAAAAGTAAGAAAAAAAAAATTTCTATGAAGAAGACCACAAATCATCCCAAGTTAACTTTCTTGCATTTGGGGGCATAGTTCTCAAATTCGTCTTTACATCTTCCTCAGAACGCCCTTTTGTATGCTTTATTTTGGCTTATTCCTTCGTAAACATTTTCAAAGAGTCATTTCATTCACCAACAATATTTTTTGTCCGTTCACAAACGAACGATACCATATATGTGCATTTTAAGAATCAGCGCCCTCTGTTGATCAATGGATTGTGTTAGACTGGTTCTTTGTGAAATCGGGACGTCAGATAAACAAGCATGTGGATTATAAGCGCAAACGTGTGCGATGACTCAGAGAGGAATCGTTCTCCGTTGCGCTTGTAACGTTGAATACCATGACTGCTGAATAGACAGGGACTCGGAGTGGTACAATGTTCACAGTCACAGCATGGTTGATGAGCTCCATGAATTTAACCAATAAAAAAAATTAACAAAACTTTACAATTCAACGTATGTGATCTTCTTTCAATTCAAACAGAAGTCGTATTAAAAGAGTCCCGCAATCGCCCAAATGTTTCCTTTTTGTCTAAGCTTCTTCGAGGCAACAGGAAATTAAATAATTCCATTTAAAGCTGATGTGGCTAAACCATTAACACTCCCCAGGAACATAAATAGTTCCGGACACAGTTATAAACGAAAGGGAAATATATTTTTAGGAAATGTCAACTTGTCAGGGAATCAAGGAGTGTCTCCTATGATTTGGTTTGAGGACCGACTTCATTTGGGGTTACTTAAAGGCACTGGCCACTATTGATAATTACTCAAAATAATTGTTAGAATAAAACATACTTGGTTATGAGCAATGTAGAGCTGCTGGTAGTATTTAAAAACACTGAGAAACGGCTCCCTCTGTAGTAATGCAGTTTTCGAGAAAGAAGTAATTTTCCACGAATTTGATTTTGAGACCTCAGAATTAGACTTTGAGGCCCCAAAATCAAGCATCTGAAAGCACACAACTCCGTGTGACAAGGGTGTTTTTTCTTACATATTATCTCGCAACTTCAACATGTTCGATGACCAATTGAGTTCAAATTTTCACAGGTTTGTTATTTTGTGTATAAATGTTGTGATACACCAAATATGAGAATACTGGTCTTCGACAATTACCAAATTAGTGTCCAGTGCCTTTGAAATTGGGCTGTAGAAAGGTCGGCAGAAAAAGATAAACACAATTTAGGTTAGGGCAGGACTGATACTTCACAGAGGCAACAAAGGCGATTGCCTCCATGCCTCCTTGTCATTGCCTTGGTGCCCTTGAAATGTACAGTAGAAATTTACAATTTCCTCATACATTTGTCAGGTGCCCTTAACCAATGAGAAAATGCCTTTTGTAAGGTGTCCTTTCCCTTTCAACTACGAAGCAAACATGCCTGTTTGGGTTTTCCCAAAACTACATCAAATCATACATGTGTTTAATTGTGGTTTAGGCACAATTAGTGTTGTGTGCTACAATGTACATCCCTTTGGGACACAGCAGCAGTTTTTCCTTTTGTAAAGGGCACCTCTATTTTAGGTAAATTTTAACTGTCTACTCAAGAGCTTTAAATTCAAGGGGCACCAAGGTAATGACTAGTAGCATGGAGCAGGACAATGGAGGCAGTTGCCTCTGTATGAAGTCACAGGCATTGTACATATACAATGTTATAGGTTTGTCATTTGTATGCCTACAACCTGTACATAAAATGCATACCACACTGTATTTGTACATGTACTGTACTTTGGTCAATGTTGTTACTATCCTGCTGTTCATCATTTTTGTTATAAATAGCCTCTGCGAATCTGAGGATCCCATTGGAAATAACCAAACACCAGGTCACATTTTATTTTCAAAAGTGTACATTTCGCACAATGTACATTGTAATAGGTGCACACTCATATGTACATGTACTGTACTTGTGTGTCCTGCAGTTTTACTCATGGTATAGTAGAGTAAAGATTTTTTTCGTTAAGGTAAAAAAGAGTCAAAAACTGCACATCAAACGCTGTAAGGGCTTTAAATAGCCATTTGAAGAGAGTTTGATGCTGTGATTTGACTGTAATCCATCCACCAGAACCCTTAAAATAGGCCTTTGAATTATAATATCAATGCGCTTTCGCTGAACATGCTACATGTAGTGATTCATCTGGCATTTCTATCGGGAATCTAGTTTTCTCCACTGAAATCACTTGGTCACTTTGATTCTGAACATGTACCTGGCCCTGTGCCAAGAATGGTTGTTTGTTTGCTTTGTCGTGGTTAATCAGTAGACTGATCTATTGAGCTCTCCAGGCCTGCCATGCTTCATTGTTGAATTGGGCAAGGGGACCAAGGCATTTTCTCCTTGTAAAAGGCACCCTATGAGGAAATTGCAAACTTCTGCTTTCGAGAGCATTTCAAGGGCACCAAGGCAATGACCTGGGGGCATGGAGGCAATCGCCTTTGTTGCCTTCGTGAAGTATCAGGCCTGTCGTGCTGAATCAACAATGGACTGATCCATTGACCTCTGCCCTCCTAGAATGACCAACTACCGACTACAGCCGCAAACATGCACCCAACATGCCCAAATGTCTGACAAAATTCCGTTGTGTTAAAACCACAAGGGAAACTGACGGGGTTCAACACCAAATCATTTAAAATTTACCCAGTCAGATTTACTTGTGGTCTATAATTTGATATCTGAAATAAAAAGTTACATCCTCCCGCTTCCCAGGTTGTAATCGTGGCAGTAAAGGGCAGTTCCATAGAAATGTAAACCTCAGTGCCAAAATTTCAAAATGGCACTAATGTGGCAAATGAGGCATCATTTTGTAGCTAATTGTATGAATTTTAATAAAATATAATTTGTTACTGAAAATATTCAGCGGCTCAAGTGCTATTTGCGACTGAAAAAATACTTTAAAAATAGTGAAATTGGCTTTAAAATAATGTTTTGCCAAATTAATAAAATTTTTTACTGTGGTTAAATAGTGTTTGTTTTGGTTTTGCACCTGTTTGAAGTTTGCTATGGTAACAACACAATGATGGAAAAAAAAATAAAAATTTCTTTCAAAATTTTATGATATTCAATATTTTAGGAAACTTACTTTTCCGATGTATGTCCGACACCAAAATAGTGAATATTTTAATCTCCCTATTTTATCCGTGGGCAGAAAATTTTCAAATTTACACTACAAAGCACAATTGATGCCCTCTATCTAACCATGGAATTATTTCTTTAAAAAAATCTTCTTAATCGTACAAAATCCTGGTGTCGGACGTGCATTTTGTTCGTACGTCCGACACCAGTACGTCCGACACCTCCAAAATAATTATGTGAAAGCCTTTTTGAATGCCTTTCAAATATCATACAAAGCTATAAATTGGTACCTAGGGTAACTCTCACCCAAATCACTCAAATCTTGCCTCAAAACAAGTGTATTTCATTCCCCTTTTTTTCTACTGGCTGCTAAAAACACAATAATTTTAATCCGCAGAAAATTTTAATTTCCATTTCCAAAACCCACTGGTACTTATAATTAATATAAGAAAAGCTTGGTTTTTGCAGTATATTTGTTAAATTCAGGTACATGTGGTAACCCCCAAGCACGGATAGAGCTCTCATTCATTTAGTAAACTGTTGACAATGCTCTATAGTTGGTTCTTGAGAGAAACTATCAAAACATTTAACACCAAAATTCTTGGTGACCTTTGACCTTGGCAACAGTTACCCACCAAGAACTTTAAACTTTAATTTTTTTAAACACAAGTCCAATCTACAATATATTTGGACCAAATGTTATTTTGCAGACTCATATCTTTCATTGTTAGGCAACATTTTGAAACTTGGGTGTTTTGCCAGTTTTGGTTGCCACAGCAATGCATAAGGATAAGGATGTACATCATGTACAAGTTGCATTACACATGCACATTGTTTCTATTGATCTCAAAACGTGGTATAATTTGACAATTAAACCACTTTTTTCAACAAATAATGATTTAATCTGATATTACAACACCAAATTTGTAAATTAAATCATTATTTTATAACAAAAGTGAAAAGTTGAACTGATTGTTACCTATTTTTGAATGCAATTTCGGACAAGTACGTCCGACACTGTGAAATGTACGTCCGACACCAATATATTAAATGCCATTCCTTAAAATTCAAATTTAAAAACCAATATGTCTTATGGTAAAGTGTAATGACAGAGGTCTGATGAATCCATAAATAAGAAAAAATTGCATTAAAGTTCAAACACATCACAGAGTTTGAACTACAAATATTGGTTTTCATAAAAAGGTGTTTCTCTGAGTACGTCCGACACCATGGTGTTTTGGGCGAATGGCGTCCATATCCAAAGACATGGATGAATAATTTTTTGATAAAATAACTTAAGTGACTGCCTTATACCTCTATCTAGAATAAAAATTCCTTTTATTTATACCACTGTAATAATACACTCTGTTAAAATGTCCGAAATGTATGTCCGACCCCGTGGAACTGCCCTAAACGGTTGCCTGGCTTCTGACTGGTACCAAAGATTTTGCTAAATAGTTAGAGTGCTGGCACATTAATGCGGAGGTCTTTGGTTCAAAACCCGCTCTAGTCAATTTTGTTTTTCAACCCCAAATCATGAATCAAATTACAAAATAATCAATGAGTTTCAGGCATTGGGATTGTCTATTTTGAGTGGCGCAAATTGGGCAAAATTATACAATGACTGCCTGAAGGTAGTACAAAATCAACTGAGCATGCAACAATTTTGCAACAATTGTTTTGTTTATGATAATTAATAGATGTACTCTTCTTTGGAGGTGATCTGTTGTCATCTTCCAACATTACATGTGTGACAAAATTGTCATATGAAAGAGCAGCAGGCCAACAGTGGGTATCAAACTGCAAATAAAAATGGCCGTTGTTGACAGAAAAATAATTCACTGTTCCCTACGGCACATCACACAGGAAAATAATAATAACAATTATAAAATTCATTTATAAGCGTTAATACCAGGAACGAAATAAAGTTACCTAGTACCAGCTTAATTACACTACAGCCTCAAAACCAGCGGTTATTTCTAGCCTCAAAACCAGCGGCTATTTCTAGCCTAAAAACCAGCAGCTACCAGGCTACATGTATTTCTAACGCAAAGCACTGGCAATGGCCCATTGCGGGCACGATCGAGGTAATGTACCCCGTAGAATGTACTTGTATCACTCTGTTATCCTAAGCCAGGAATGCATGTTTGTGGCACCATACACGATACATTTGGTTCTCAATCAGTAAAAATTTACAATCTATTGTACCATGGTCCGTAACAAACAAATTGGTTTGTATGTTTTATTTTTCAAAACAGCGGGGCATTCTCCTGGACTCAAGATTTGTGGATTTTTGAATTTAATTAGGGTCTTCAGAATGTTTTCTACTTGGTGTTTATCTTTGTTTTAAAGTCCTACTGTGCAATCTTGAGCATTCTGTTGTATTACATGGATACATACAATATGCCTTTTTCTTTATTGTGAACAGATTTTCAAATTTAATATATAGCCTATGTTTATATATTAATAGTTTGTGGCATATATTGCACACAATTCGCCTGTACTGCGCTTTTGTCAGCCCACTGTGCTAACTTGATCTGTGAAGAATCTTGCTGTTTATTTATAGACGGTTGCCATGGTCGATGTACAAGTACATCTACACGTAGAAGGCATTGAATGTATTTGACTGTAGTTTGCAAAATACATGTAGCTGTTTGTTTTGCCTTTTTTAGTGTTTAGCACTGTATACTCGGTACTTTCCTTCAGGAGTTCTGTGGAAAAGAATCTGTCAACCATATTAACCGGCTGAGACTTGAACCCACAACATATATGCCGATCTACAGCAGATATCATCGAGAATACCTGGTACATGTAGCTACAACTGTAGAGGCAGCTCGAATCCTTTATTTCAACATGGGGTACCGCAACAATTTTCCACTTGAACGACAGGATTTCAAAATACAGTATCAATACCATGTTTTTGAGCGAGAGTGATTTATTGGGTGACATTTCCTGGACTTTGACTTCATTTCAGATGGATGTTCATGCAGTTGGCCTACTGTAGATGCTTTTTCTCTTGAGGATTGGTTGAATATTAACTTTATAATCAGTGAGGTTCCTGATTAAATTTAATCGTTTTTATTTTTTTATTTTTTATTTTTTTATTTTACCAATTCCAGTACTTTGTTTTTAAAGCAAGTAGGCCCACAACATTCATGCTTTTAGGTTTTGTACCTAGGGGTGGTAGAGCTGACGAAATAGTTGCATTTCAGTTATGTGTGATCAACTGTACACATTTAAACAAACCTGAATGTGACAAATTTGGCTGAATCAGTTTCAAGTGTAAGTCGGGAGGTAGTGAATCCATGCAAAATGTTTAAAAACACATCGTCCTAAGTTTTGGTACATGTAACAACCAAAAGCAGCTGCTTTTAGAGGGTTTTTCGGACACAGTTCTCCTGCTTATGACTTCATTTTAGAGGAAAATAGCTCAAACATAAAAAAAAAAATTGTTCTTGTATTAACTTCATACAAGTTCAGTATAAAATTAAGTTTTAACTGATGCCGATGGTTTTTTATCCCTTCTGTAATAGTAATTTCAAAAAGATATTCCAGATAATTAAAACAGAAAATTGGCAGCCTCCATAGTACGTATTTTGATGCGAAGCCAATTAGAGTTTGTTTGTTATGACAGGAGAGTTACTCTGCAAAAGTTTGAGAGACTAAATATAGTCCGAGTGCAAAGCGTACCCCCTGGTGTGCTGCTTATAGGTCAAGGCCAGCGAAGTTGCCCCATAGTGGAAGAAACCACTGAGACTTGTCATCAGGCACTCTGAGTCAAAGGATGTTCTGGTTAGAAAGAAGGAATACATTATGAAGTTTGAGGAAAGTTCGGAGAGAAATGTACAAAAGTTTGTCAAATTTGTACAGCATGTTTTTTATAGGATTTGAAGTTTTCGTTGAAAACAACCAAGAAAATAGTGACAAAATCACCACAGCTGGTCATTGTTAGAAAATTTGCAGTTTGTATAGTACATAATGTATTTACCACAAAAAGTAAAGATTTGTATTAAGTGAACATCATCATGCCATGCATGCAGGGTTTGCCCTTAACTATTTCAGTGAATACATGTCGTGAGCAGGACTGGTAAGTTTGTCGTTTCACTAGTCTGCCAGCTTTTTCACTAGTCCATGTTTCACAGCCAACTAGCCAACCGGACCTTTTTGGGACAGTCTTTTGACTGGTACTCAGGTGTTTTAACGGCAACTGGCCAGCAGACCACTGTTAAGGGAGAACACTGTTTTGCGACATGATTTCTTTCTTCATGGCAAAAATTGATTAAAACTACATGTTGCTACATGCATAGGCCTCCATAAAATGTAAGATTTTTATATTTTGTTACTATGCCCAAGTGTGTTTAAATCAGGAAGTCCATGCCCTGTGGCTCAAGTCTTTTTGTAATCATGTGATGTGTACAGTGATCTTCAGCTTACATTGTGTCATGTATCAATCGTTCTACACGTACATGTGTAAATGTCTACATTTTATGCCAAGAATGACTGATAAACAGTGGCAAATAACCCTAGTTTTCTTCTGAAAGATACCATGGCTAAGGCTCTCATTAGCAAAACGTAAACTTGATTAATTTCACTCTTCTCGCCCCCAGGTGTTGACAACAGAAATGGAGGAGGTGCTACTGCTGGCGTGATTGGTCCATCATCGTTTGTTTTCGGCCAGAACATGGAAAGCCGGGTTCTGAAGGTAAAGCAAAGATGACTTCTGTCATCAAATTTATTATTGTCTTGTCTTACAACCATGTGTGCTGAGCATCATGTTGACCATGTATTGTTAGTCAGTGTTGGCATTTTCGTGAGTCCTGTGAACTGGTAAAAGAAATTCTTCAGCATTTTGTACAGGGGATATAAGTTGTTAACTTTTTGAGTTTCATTCTATCAGTTATTGTTTGTAAATAACTTCCTTTTTATATTTTTTATTTTGTCTATTGCAGCGTTCGGCAGAGGAGCAGCTAGATAAGAAAACCGCTGAACAAGAAGGTAAGAAACAACAACAATATTTACCTTTAAGCCCGGTTCATACTTCCTGCAAATGCGACAAATGTTGATGTCACAACTTTAAAAAAAAGTAATTATTAGCATACAACCTTACTTGGTAACGAGTAATGGGAAACTTTTGATGGTATAAAACATTGTGAGAAATCGCTCCCTTTAAAGTGACGTAGTTTTTGAGAAAGAAGTAAATTCTCACTAAAATATTTGAAATTGATTACGAGACCTCAGAGGTCTCGAAATCAAGCATCTGAAAGAACACAACTTGTGTAACAAGGGCGTTTGTTCTTCCATTATTCCCTCGCAACTTTGATAAAACCAATTGAGCTCAAATTTTCACAGGTTTGTTATTTTATGCATATGTTGAGATACACCAAGTGAGAAGACTGGTCTTTGACAATTACCAATAGTGTCCAGTGTCTTTAAGAAGATATCAGTTTTATGTCCCAAAATTTGATTCTGAGAAGCATTTCTGTCAGTTAAGTTTTTCAGACTGTATTTTCCAATAATGGATTATTCTTCTTGCACAGACATATTCGCTCCGATGTTAGTTTTATTCTTGCACATACACAAATGTATGTACATCTACAATGTAGGATTAAAACAATCAAACGGTTCCAAAAAACAAAGGTATACTGGACTTTTAAATGAGCTGTTTTGTTTTTAAGCCCCTTTTCCTCCACTTCCTTCTCACCGATAAAGTATGGATGTAAATTTATGCACTGACAACAAGAAAATACATAGTAATAAAATACATGTAGTTCAGTGCACCCACTCCTTGGCAACCAGCATCAGGATGTTTGTGCAAAATTTGGCCTGAATAATGTTAAGATCTTGTCAACAAAAGCAGAGCCTGTCTCCCGTTTCGAAAGGCGATACCTGCCCATGAGAGAGTATTTTGTTTGCCATGCCCTTTATTGTCAATTGAACTGATATCAACAGTATTCTTCATGGCAGATTTTCTCGGAGATGTGTTGTTATTGTTCCCCCCCCCCTCCTTTTAATAAAAAGAATGGTGAATTTCTGTTGGTTTCCATTTTCAAGACATAGGCCTATTAGTGTAAGTGTCTCATGTTGTGTAGTACTGAACTTGATCTACATTTTCTTTCAACTACATGCTCTTTGCAAATTTGTATTGAGCAAAATAGTGCATCAGACGCATAGAGTACATGTCCTAGGATTTTCCCTAGGATTTCTCAGAACTGTTGGCGATCCAAATTTTGGCAATGTACAGGCACTTTGAATTTGAAACAAGGTGGTCGGAATATTTTCTACTTGGTGTTTATCTTGGTTTTAAATGCCCTAATGTACATTCTGGAGCATTGTAATTAATGGTTTTACTTTGAGGATTTTCGTTTCTAATAGTATTTGGTATTATTACAAGCTGTAGTTTTATTATTGTGTGGCTTTTCTGCCAAAATGTTCACATAAATCGCCACGCAATTCGCAAAGGTTTGCCCAATATCGAGCCACCTTACTCGACCAGTGCAGACGAATGGCTTCCAAATGGTTGCTGGAAAAATGGCATTAGAAGAGTTTGTCAGTGTATCCTTTTAATTTTTATTACATTAGGACAATAAACCTTGTCTCTCTCAGGCCTGGAATTACAATTTTTTTTAGGGCAAGGCCACTTTGGCCTTGGAGCAGGCCAAATTTTGAAGGGCACCGAGGCCAGTAGAAAGGGCACCAAAACAGTGAAAATAAAAAAGGCATCAAGGCCCCCAAAAAAATTGACCAGGGGGACGGGTGGTAAACCCAATTAAACATGAATAAGGATATTGATAATCAAATCTCAATAAGGATTTTGATACTGTACCATTTAGTTTTAAAACAATATTTGTATTATTTAAAAATTTAAAAATACTTACCCCCCCCCCAAACAAAAAGAAATTAATAAAGCAGCAGCTTTAAAATCAGTTTAAAAAAATTGACTAGTTTACATGAAGAAGGATATTGATAAATCATACCTTATTCATCATAAGCAAACTTGACCTGATTGGCATTACATTAAATTGATTAACTTTTATTTAAGGCCTACTAAAAAAAAAATCTAAAAAAAAATCCTTAATTACCCAAAAAAGAAGTCAAGTTTCTTGCATTTTGCAGCAGAGCTTTCGTACACGTCCCTTTCAGAACGCTTCAAACGCTCTTTTCGCGGCATTATTCTATTATGAAGTTATATAGTTGACCTGAAAAGTTTTTGCAAGCGATAGTAACTAAAACAGTTTTTCAGATCACCCGGTGTAACAATGCCGCCGTGTAATTCCAGGCCTGCTCTCTTTGACCTTTGCTCTTTGTAAATTTATACGTACAGTGTATGACATCGGGAATATAATGCAATTATGCTAAGTTATTAATGGTGTTGTAACTGAATGAATACTTGACTACATTATTCTTTGTTTTGTATCTTACAGACAATGAGAGCAAAGGAGGAGGAGGAGGCAAGAAGGAAGACCCGGGGGAGTTCCCCAAGGCAACCTCGGCCGTCATGTCTCAGAGACCAATCATCTTTGCAGGTCAGAGAACGTTTTTATTCGGGCCTCAGAAAATTTCTCAGGCTTGCTTTGTTTTTCTTTTAGAAAGATGTAAAAATGTTTGCATTGGGCATGTTGGGGGATAACGACTATCATTTGGTATTTACTCTCACACCCACCGATGTCTACTAAGCACTGTATACTCCGTACTATCCTGAGTTGTGTGAAAAAAATCCACAGGCAAATCGCTCGGGTGGGATTTGAACACAAGACCTTTCGGGCTAGTTCTGGTGGTCTAGCGGTAAGACATCGGCTCTTGCAATGCAATGATCGATGATTGATTTGCCTTAGGATTTTTTCCCCAGACTTCTGGTAAGTACTGAGTTATACGTTTATATTTGTTTGTAAACTCATTTTTTGTAATGTACATGTCTTGACTTAGATTATTCATTGTATAATTGTCATTGTATTCTATGTCTCTTTTGTTACATGTTTTGCTTTTTGTTCTGTCTCTTTTGTTACATGTTTTGCTTTTTGTTCTGCGCCTCGGAATAGTGTCTTGTACACTAGATAGATGGTGCATTATAAATGCATTATTATTATTATTATTATTATTATTATTACATCAATACATGTATGTAAACCTAGTACCCTTGCAGGTACCCATTATGGGACAGAAGGTACATGTAACTTCTTAAAAATGCAAAAGTTGTACGATTCAAATTTGGCACCATGCCAGTGCTATGTACACCATTGGATTAAGTGCCAAATATTAAACACTTCACTTCCTGGAAACACAAACTGGCAAATCTAGTGCTACATGTACATCTATCATGCTAATTAGTGTAATGCTACAAAACTACCAAAACTACTGGTACATTTATTACACAGTAGGTCCAGATACACTGTCAAAAATGTACCATTGACAGTTTTGGAAAACTTAGTGTTTTTTGACATACATGTAGTGAGGGAACATCATGATGTTTCAAACAAAAGTATAGAGTACATACCTGAAGAATGGTCTATATTACATGTATGTAAAATAGAGCGAACATCAAGACATATGAACACGATGAACATGTAGAAAGTTAGATCCACATCAAAGTGGTCTGGTTTGAGCAATGGTATCTTTCCTCACCTTTCCCCTCTAGCATGTCTATAGCCTGAACATCTGACGTCTCACTTCGAGGCTCGTGAATAACGCCAGAGACCGGCCTCCAAACCAGCGTGTTTATTCACCATTAACCTTCATTCATTTCACATAGAGACACACACAAATTCTCCACGAACATTACATGCAAGTACATCCACATGTACTGTATACATGTACATATTTACATAATACCACACACGTGGACACAAATGCAGACGCTCAAAAGTAAGCTTTCCATATCTGTGTTTTGATTGGTCAACCGAGGTGACCTCAGACTAAAATCAAAACAAACCCAGCTACGGTAGCTTTTAGTCACTGCATTTATCCAATGACATCATTGTGCCCAGTGGAATCACTGGATCTGAATAGCAGGTACCTGTCTTTATCCTTGCGGAGAAAGACAGGGGCCCAGTCTAGGATGTCTAGGGCCCAGTTCGAATCACGCCAGGGAACTATTTGGATTTGGTTTTCATTCCCTACCTGACTGCGTGGAGTTTCTCTGGAATAGTTCCCTGGGATTTTCCTCCCACATCTGTAATTGAAATTTCTTTACTTGTCTTCTTTTCATGGGGTTCTTCGCTAGAATTGTGATTAAGTTTGCCTTTCTGTGTTTTTTGTTTCACAGCCAGAATAAAAATAAAATGAAATGAAAGTGTGGTCTGTTTACATGCCTTAGTAAACTGCTTTATTTTAATAGTTTTAATGAACAAAGATTTAACAAATATTTGTTTGTTTCTTTTCATTCAAAAAGGGTCTGGAAAGGATGCCAAGGGAGATAAAGGTAAGTAAATATCGTGTCTTGTTTCATGGTGACCTTTTTTACTTTTAGAACAAATAATTTAGGAATTAATTAAGAAAACATGCGTTTTCCTACTGGGCTTCAAACAAGTGGCGGAGCCCAAGATCAAGCCTTTATTTGAAAAACGTTCTAAATCATAGTCTGTAAACCTCTTATGTTGTAATTTTCTTGGCAATTACAGATGATTCCAAGCCTAGCTTCAAGCTGAATCCTCCAACACTAGTCCATGGAAAAGCAAAATCTGCACCCAAAGCTACAGGTGAGTTTTGTCTTTTTGTTTGTCACTCTATAGAAACTTCAATTCAGATTTGGATTGCATTGGCGGTTTGTGCGTAAAGTGCTCGCCTCTCACCACTATGGCCCTAGAAAGATTCCTGTCTAAGGCCTTATGAGAGAAGAGTTGTACAATGGGTGCGTAAAGTGCTCGCCTCTCACCACTATGGCCCTAGATGGATTCCTGTCTAAGGCCTTATGTGAGAAGAGTTGTACAATGGGTGCGTTAAGTGCTCGCCTCTCGCCACTAAGGCCCTAGATGGATTCCTGTCTAAGGCCTTATGTGAGAAGAGTTGTACAATGGGTGCGTAAAGTGCTCGCCTCTCGCCACTAAGGCCCTAGATGGATTCCTGTCTAAGGCCTTATGTGAGAAGAGTTGTACAATGGGTGCGTAAAGTGCTCGCCTCTCACCACTATGGCCCTAGATGGATTCCTGTCTAAGGCCTTATGTGAGAAGAGTTGTACAATGGGTGCGTTAAGTGCTCGCCTCTCGCCACTAAGGCCCTAGATGGATTCCTGTCTAAGGCCTTATGTGAGAAGAGTTGTACAATGGGTGCGTAAAGTGCTCGCCTCTCACCACTAAGGCCCTAGAAAGATTCCTGTCTAAGGCCTTATGAGAGAAGAGTTGTACAATGGGTGCGTAAAGTGCTCGCCTCTCACCACTATGGCCCTAGATGGATTCCTGTCTAAGGCCTTATGTGAGAAGAGTTGTACAATGGGTGCGTTAAGTGCTCGCCTCTCGCCACTAAGGCCCTAGATGGATTCCTGTCTAAGGCCTTATGTGAGAAGAGTTGTACAATGGGTGCGTAAAGTGCTCGCCTCTCGCCACTAAGGCCCTAGATGGATTCCTGTCTAAGGCCTTATGTGAGAAGAGTTGTACAATGGGTGCGTAAAGTGCTCGCCTCTCACCACTATGGCCCTAGATGGATTCCTGTCTAAGGCCTTATGTGAGAAGAGTTGTACAATGGGTGTGTAAAGTGCTCGCCTCTCGCCACTAAGGCCCTAGATGGATTCCTGTCTAAGGCCTTATGTGAGAAGAGTTGTACAATGGGTGCGTAAAGTGCTCGCCTCTCGCCACTAAGGCCCTAGATGGATTCCTGTCTAAGGCCTTATGTGAGAAGAGTTGTACAATGGGTGCGTAAAGTGCTCGCCTCTCGCCACTATGGCCCTAGATGGATTCCTGTCTAAGGCCTTATGTGAGAAGAGTTGTACAATGGGTGCGTAAAGTGCTCGCCTCGCGCCACTAAGGCCCTAGATGGATTCCTGTCTAAGGCCTTATGTGAGAAGAGTTGTACAATGGGTGCGTAAAGTGCTCGCCTCTCGCCACTAAGGCCCTAGATGGATTCCTGTCTAAGGCCTTATGTGAGAAGAGTTGTACAATGGGTGCGTAAAGTGCTCGCCTCTCGCCACTATGGCCCTAGATGGATTCCTGTCTAAGGCCTTATGTGAGAAGAGTTGTACAATGGGTGCGTAAAGTGCTCGCCTCGCGCCACTAAGGCCCTAGATGGATTCCTGTCTAAGGCCTTATGTGAGAAGAGTTGTACAATGGGTGCGTAAAGTGCTCGCCTCTCACCACTAAGGCCCTAGATGGATTCCTGTCTAAGGCCTTATGTGAGAAGAGTTGTACAATGGGTGCGTAAAGTGCTCGCCTCTCACCACTAAGGCCCTAGATGGATTCCTGTCTAAGGCCTTATGTGAGAAGAGTTGTACAATGGGTGCGTAAAGTGCTCGCCTCGCGCCACTAAGGCCCTAGATGGATTCCTGTCTAAGGCCTTATGTGAGAAGAGTTGTACAATGGGTGCGTAAAGTGCTCGCCTCTCACCACTAAGGCCCTAGATGATTCCTGTCTAAGGCCTTATGTGAGAAGAGTTGTACAATGGGTGCGTAAAGTGCTCGCCTCTCGCCACTAAGGCCCTAGATGATTCCTGTCTAAGGCCTTATGTGAGAAGAGTTGTACAATGGGTGCGTAAAGTGCTCGCCTCTCACCACTATGGCCCTAGATGGATTCCTGTCTAAGGCCTTATGTGAGAAGAGTTGTACAATGGGTGCGTAAAGTGCTCGCCTCTCGCCACTAAGGCCCTAGATGGATTCCTGTCTAAGGCCTTATGTGAGAAGAGTTGTACAATGGGTGCGTAAAGTGCTCGCCTCTCGCCACTAAGGCCCTAGATGGATTCCTGTCTAAGGCCTTATGTGAGAAGAGTTGTACAATGGGTGCGTAAAGTGCTCGCCTCTCACCACTAAGGCCCTAGATGATTCCTGTCTAAGGCCTTATGTGAGAAGAGTTTTACAATGGTTCAATCCCCAGCCGTGACACTTGTGTCCTTAAGCAAGACACATAACCATTGCTTCGCCCTTCGGATGGGACGTAAAGCCGATGGTCCCACGTGTTGTGTAAATGCATGTAAAAGAACCCAGTGCACTTATCGAAAAGAGAAGGGGTTCACCCCGGTGTTCCTGGCTGGATTGGCAGCATATTGCGCCACAACACCTTGTAAACCATTACATGGCACTTAAGGATCAGCCGTCGATTTCACCAAACTCTTCCTAACTTAGGATTAATCTTAGGACTTAGGACGAGTTGAGTTCCGTATCCAATTATGTAGGAAGCATTGAACCCATTCTAAGTTAGGACGGGTTACTCGTCCTAACTCGAGTTAGGATTAATCCTAGAGTTTCGTGAAATCGGCTGCAGGTCTTATATCTCAAAAAATCGCCCACTCCTTGCAGTTATAATACCTGGCGCTTTGTATCCTTTGGCAAAATGCGCGTTATAAATACGGTTATTATTATTATTATTATTATTCGTATTATTATTATTATTATTATTATTATTATTATTTCATTTTATCACAGCATGCAAAAGAAAGATCTCATTTTCCCTTGTGCCGGTAACTCCTCGAGCCGGGCTACGTCCCGTAGCCTTAGATCTCAAGGGTCTTTCTCAGGATCCTCGCTGTTCCCAAAAGCGCTGCCTTCTGTAATAGATCTACCCTCACATTTGTCCCTATTTCATCTAGATGTTTCCCCAGTGCTTTGGGAATGGTGCCAAGTGCTCCAACCACCACGGGGACTACTTTTACCTTTACCTGCCAAATCTTACGAAGTTCCCTGGCCAGGTCCTGGTACTTCTCGATCTTTTCCATCTCCTTCGAAGCTACCCTTATATCACCTGGCACCGCTATGTCAATGAGATGACACATCTTCTTCGTCTTATCTAATAGCACAACATCCGGACGCCTATGTTGTATAACATGATCGGTCTGAATGTTAAAGTCCCATAGGATCTTGACCTGGTCGTTCTCTACAACTTTCTCCGGAACATGGTCGTACCATTTCGCAAGTACTTTGACACCATACTTCTTACACAGATCCCAGTGAATCACCTTGGCCAGCTTGTCATGTCTTCCTTTGTACTCCGTCTGGGCCATCTTACTGCATTCGCTAACAATATGAAATACAGTCTCCTCTGCTTTATTGCACATTCTACACATAGGAGAGACGTTTGCTTTCTCTATCCTTGCCTTCATTACATTTGTCCTTAGAGACTGGTCTTGCGCCGCAGTAATCAAGCCCTCTGTTTCCTTCTTTAGTTCTCCACTCTTTAACCAATTCCATGACTTGCTGCTGGCCACTTCCTCAGTACACCTCAAGAACCGGCCATGAAGTGGTTTGTTCCTCCAATCTTGATGTCTTTCCTCCTTCCTTTCCCTATTGTACTCTTTCGGCCCAACTTCGTCTGCCCTCGTGTACCTTTGTGCAACTTTCAACAAGCTCTCCTCGGTCCTCCTGACATGACAATGCAAGCTTCTGCACTCGATGTTAACACTGTCCGCCACGCTAAGCAACCCCCTTCCGCCCTCTGACCTCGGAAGATAGAGTCTACTAACATTTGACCGCGGGTGTAGCATGCCATGCATGGTCATTAGTTTTCTTGTCCTCCTGTCAGTGACATCTAGATCTTCCTTAGTCCACTCGACAATACCCGCACTGTACCTCATCAAAGACACGGCCCATGTGTTAATCGCCTTAATCATGTTCCCCCCGTTTAGTTTAGACTTCAAACATTTCTTTACACGCCTGATGTATTCTGCCTTCAGCCTTACCTTTGATTCCTTGTGAAGGACATGGTCCGATTCAAGTACACCAAGATACCGATAACTCTCCTCCTCACCCAAAGCCCTCAACTGTGCACCATCTGGCAGAGCAATGCCATCGGAATGTACCCTCTTCCCCCTCTTCATGGTCATTGAAGCACATTTCTCCAGACCGAACTGCATCCCAATGTCATCACTGAAAATCCTGACGGTCTGCACCAAAGAGTCGATCTCGGCCTCATTCTTCGCAAACAACTTCAAATCGTCCATAAAAAGCAGATGGTTGATCTTACATCCGTCCTTCTTCATTACATAACCTGCACTCACCTTCCTTAGAATCATCGACAGGGGCATCATCGCAAGAACAAACAGCAGCGGAGACAGAGAGTCACCTTGGAAAATACCTCTTCTTATGCATACCTTGCCCAGATTATCATCGTTGGCTGTCAGATTTGTTCGCCACGTCTTCATGCTCTCACCTAAAAGACGTTTTACTGCATCAGCCACTCCAACCATATCCAGACATTCCATTATCCATGTGTGCGATACCATGTCATACGCCTTCTTGTAGTCAATCCACGCCATTGCCAAATTAGTCTTTCTGCTCCTGCAGTCCTTCAGTACAGCCTTATCGATGATAAGTTGATCCTTCGTACCTCTGGACCGCTTCTTACAGCCTTTCTGCTCCTCCGGAAACAACTGCTGGTCATCCATATGGCGATATAGGTCTTCTGCAATCATACTGGTCAAGAGTTTATACATCACAGGTAAGCATGTGATTGGTCTATAATTACTGGCAATGTTACCTTTCTTGACATCCTTCATGATCAGCACTGTTTTTGCCTCAGTCATCCAAGATGGGACCTTACCCTGTACTAGACAGTCTTGCAATTGTAGGGCCATTCGCTCATGCAAACTACGGAAGTTCTTCAACCAGTACCCATGCACATGGTCCATACCCGGGGCTTTCCAATTTGGCACCTTCTTTATCTGTCTCTTAACCTTGTCCACGTCAATCTGGAACCCTTCTTGCTGTTGTACCCCTCTCAATTCATCTTTCACATCTGTTAGCCATTCCGCTTGTCGGTTGTGTTTCACTGGTTTGTCCCAAATACCACCCCAGAAAGTTTTTGCCTCTGTTGGTCTCGGAACCGCTTGCGTGCTGTCAGCCTTCCCATCCAATTCCTTAAACAACTGACGCTGATTGGTGTTAAATAATCTATTCTGGTGAAATTGTCTAACCCTGTCGTCATACCTCTTCACTTTTGCAGCCTTAGCCTTAACCCTTTGCTTAATCTCCTCTATTACAACACTCACACCCTTACGTTTGACGTTGTACTTTGTCATAATTGTATTCCTTAAGTCTGAACTATTCAATAAACCCTTATTCATTTGTTCTATTCTACTGAGATCTCTTCGCAAATCTTTAATTTGACCCTCCAGCCGACGTTTCCACCATGGTGTACTGTTCCCTTGTTGAGACACCTCTACCCCTAACTTTTCCCCTACTACAACTGCCCCTGCAAAAATAAGACGGTTAGTTTCCGATAAATTATCCGTACTTACCGACCCAAGGACTTTACTTACCACGGCTGACATTTCTGTCAGCCTTTTCCTTGGGACCCGGCGCAAAGCTGGAATACTCCACCCGTTTGACCCCTTCGCCGCTTCCATCACCTCTTGAAGCCTAGCCTTAATCTGCACTTCCTCCTCCGTGAACTCTACGCCCTCCTCATCGTCGATGCCATCATCATCCTGACCATTTCGCAACCCTGGCTGGTTCACCTCATCTTCACTCTGTGAGCTAGCAGCAGCCGCCTCCTCCGGTATTTGGTGGTTAACAATATCTGTTCCATCACTTTCAGCTTGTACTATCCTCCTCATCTCCTCAATTTCCACATTGGTTAACCACTGGTTCCGTTTGATAGTACTTATCTGGTCTGCAAGACACTGCTCACTAATCTCAAACATTCCTTGATCTTGCCATAGGCTTATCATTCTCCTTCTGTATCCTCTCTTGTCCGGTTCACTCTTAATATAGCAGTCCATCGCAATTTTGTTATCGTTCTTACTCCATTTTCTCCTGGTTCCACCACGAATCCCGTTGTGAGCAGTTTGGATACGATCTGGTAGCACCTGCTCAGGCATACCAACCAGATCGGGTGAAGGACTTCCTCTCTGGGAGTTTGTCACTCTTTCACCGTTGAATTGATGCTCCATAGCACTCATTATTAACATCACAAAATTGTGAGAAAGTTTATAGTTTCAGGGAGAATTACATACAGCAACGCTGTAGAATATCCAACCCTACGAAGACTTAACACTGGTTGTAATCAAGATGTTCCAAAGGACGCGGATGATGCGCGCGTCCGTTCACTGATTCAATGCACACGGTGCGGTCTACGTTGTAGAAAGTTTTCCGAATACGAAAAAAATCCAACCTTTTTCCACCAAAAATAGCAACAAGGTGTTAACTAGTTGCCTTCAAACTTACCCTGCGGTGTCTACCAAGTAGTACCAACAAGGAGTTAACTTTTGGTGCAAAACAAACAGCGGGAAACAATATTTATCTTCTATAGAATCGAGAGCCGATCTGAAGCAGTGTTCCTTGTCTCGTCGCCATTTATTATTATTATTATTATTATTATTATTATTATTATTATTATTATTATTATTATTATTATTATTATTATTATTATTATTATTATTGTTATTATTATTATTATTATTATTATTATTATTATTATTATTATTATTATTATTATTATTATTATTATTCTATTCTATAAGAAAGGCAGCATAACATAAAATCTAATAACAATTGTGCCTAGAGGGTTTTCTCGGGGTTCTCCGGTTTCCCTCCCACCAGACATGCCAGAAAAACCCCCTAAATATTGTTAAGCTTTGGCTGTGCTCTGTGTTCACATGGGATCTCTGTGGCTGGCTGTTGCAAGCACAGAGTTGAAAGGCATTCTGGAGAGTTCCCTCATGGGTGCTGGAAGAGCTCGTTTCCCCACCAAGTGGCCTGGCTGATCCACATGTGTTAAACTATGCTATTTACATGCAATTCCCAAAATGGCAACGTGGCAGACTGAAGCGGCATGTGGCGTTGGTGCCCGGAATTGAGTACAAAATTTATTGAAAACAGAATTACCACTAAGTTTCTTGATTTGATGCTTCAGATGCCGAAGAGAACACAGCAAGTCTATCCAAACCATTGATTCGTCCCTCACATCTCTGCCGAGCCACTCAAAACTGGGCCGCCCTCAGCGCAGGTAAATATCAACCATTTTGTCTAAGATCATCAAGTCCTTCTCACAAAGATTCTGTTTTCTGTATAAACAAAATTTTGGAGACAGGGTTATCATGTGGTCCGGAGGCGGGACATCCTCTGGCGAATCAAATCTTCTCTTTTCCCTATGCAGGCAAACAGCTCTGGGCCCAGTTTCATAGCGCTGCTTAACGGTAAGCACATTTTCGTGCTTACTGTAAGCGCATTTCACAGATAAGCAAGAAATATTAGGCGGCCATTTTGCCTGTTCACCATGGATTTGTGACATTGTTCATTTTCTTGCAGTAAGCAACGGTAGTTTAGCATGCCTTTTCATGTGCTTACGGATGCATTGCGCTGAAATGGAAAATCGCACGGTAAGCAAACAATCGGCCCTTAAAGAGCGCTATGAAATTTGCCCATGTTGTGGTCTCCACACCAGCATCACTCCTGAGGACACCGACATACATGTACATGTAGCTTGTCCAATGTCTATCTTTTAGCCTCACCCCATTAGTTGGTTCCCACAGATCCAGTCTGGCTGGTAGGCCCTACAGTTCTGGAGTTTGTAACAGTGTCCCGCTAGGCCTTTCCGTCCATCTTTTTGTGTCTGACGGGCCTTAATTGTTTACAAACATTTTGTTTGAATTGTAGCCATTCACGTACAAGAGGCACACTTTGTTTAAAAATTACCAATAAATAATATTTTAATTATTCTAATTACAACATTGTTCTTTCAGTCGCCACTGGATTGGCTTTTAAACTTAAAGCAGCCTCCTCCCATCCACTGGCCTCTTCTTTTTCTAAATGTCAGTGGAATGGAAAAGGTAAGGGGTTGTTGACCCATACCTTGCCCGATACAAAAAGTAAAATAAAATAAATTCCCCAGCCATCAGTTTGCATCCGCTATGCTTCTTTTATTTCAAGATGTACAACCCACTATTTTTATTACTTTTGCGGTATTTAATTGTTTTTGATGTGAATTTTACTGCGGGTACTTAACCTTTTAAGCAAGAATATCGCACGACAAGTTTATTTGCTGAGCTAGAAACTAGCAGTAAGCCAGTCATAACCAGTGTGCATTGCATGACATTTTTGGCTGGTAAGCCATTTTTGCTTCTAAGCAAGATTTTTCTGTGCTCAGCCAAAGCTTTGTGCATAACATCTCGTCATGAAATTTGTCTCTTCCCAGAGATTCCATTCCTGTTATAAAAATGCTGTATGAGCTGGATTTAAAAAAAAAAAAATTCTGTTTCCCTGTCCTCCCGCTTCTCTGTCAAAGTCCCCAACTTTTACTAGCAATTATAGAGTGGGTCATACATCTAATAAAGCATGTGGTTTTGTTTGCGTTATTTTGGTTTGGACAAATCCCAAGATGGAAATGTTGCATCTAGCATAACATGCATAGTGAACTTCAATTTTTATTTGCAACTCACTTGATGAAGTTAAAAAATTATATGCCCCAGTGCTTTGCCTGCGCCTTATTTGTTAAGGCAGTGATTTTGTCTGTCATCCCTGGCTAGTTAAGCTCGATAGTGTAGCAGTTAGGCTATCATCATTTCCAGGTCTTAGGTTCAAACCAAATTTGTGGATTTCATTTTGGCAAAGAAGTAGTTTAAGATGAGCCTTCTACTTTTACTCTTGGTAACATTTGCAGTTGACCAACCATTTGAAAACATTACACTGCACAGGCTGGGTGTGGTGGCACATCTGGGACACTGTACTGTGATGATGTAGCCACCATGTGATAGCATATTGCTATAGGCTGCAGAGTTTCTCTTTCATTTGAAACCACAGTGGTTGAGACTGAATGGTCAAACAGTATGAGGGTTAATTGATGTAAGCACACTATTTAAGAGTCTGAGAAGGGGGGGGGGGCTTTCTTCAGGCTCAGAACCTTAAAGCCATTGGACCCTTTCGGTACAGAAAGAAGAAAAAAGTTCACAGATTTACAAATAACTTACAGGGTTTACAGAAGGTAGTGGTGAAATACTTCTCTTGAAATATTATTCCATGAAATGCTTTACTTTTTGAGAAAACAGTAAAACAATATCAATTCTCGTTAACGAGAATTACGGATTTATTTTAAACACATGTCATGACACAGCAAAACGCGCGGATACAAGGATGGGTTTTCCCGTTATTTTCTCCAGACTGATTGACCGATTAAGCCAAAATTTTCACAGGTTTGTTATTTGATATAGAAGTTGTGATACACGAAGTGTGGGCCTTGGACAATACTGTTTACTGAAAGGATCCAATGGCTTTAAGGTTTTAGTAGGCCTATGTAGTTTGATTTTGATATCACAAAATTTCTTTCAATTCCATTTTTTTTTAGAGCATCTTGTAAATGGAGTTTATTGATTCAGAGTGGTCTCCTATTCTTTAGTAATTAATTGCTAAACCTTATTTCTTCCAAATTATAATTGTTTTCTTCTTTTAACGTCCTTATTCATCAGTACGTACTTTATGTATAGTATATAAATTGGTAATTAAGGACCTTTTTGCACGAAGCCAGTGAAATGTACAGGGCTAGGGATTTGAATCTTATTTGTTTGTTTGTTCGTGAGTTTTATTTGAAGAAAGGTAAGTTGTATCCCGAACATGCTACAGCTGCACAGTTTCTTGTATTTTTGATTTCATCCAAACAGATTCTTATTATTTATTTACATCTATTTTCACATAAGCTCTCATGGCTTGTTTGGGTTGTATACAAAATTGTTTTGAACAAAATTGATTGTAAAAATTGGCTGATGAATTATTGGTGAATCTTCCCCCAGTGAAGCCTCCCTATCCTGAACCCTTACTCATGTTAATGCCTTTGCATGGATAAGACATTGTTGTTCTTATTTGTTTTGCCGTTCCTGATCACAGCTCAGATTATAGGAAATTGAGACCACATACACAGATGTATTTTTATTCCCCTTTTAATTTGTGTGGTTTCCACTTGCTGTGTATTAAAGGGAAGGTACATGTTTGGTAATTACTCAAAACAAATATCAACTTAAAAACTGACTTGGTAACGAGCATTGGAGAGCTGTTGATAGTATAAAACATTGTGGGAACCGACTTCCTCTGAAGTAACGTAGTTTTTGAGAAAGAGGTAATTTCTCACTAAAATAATAAAAGACTTCTAGCTACGTAGAAGTCTTTTATTCCTACCTAAAAGCACGCAAATCCATCTAACAAGGGTGTTTTCTTTCATCATTTTCTCGCAACTTCGATGACCGATTGAGCCCAAATTTTCACAGGTTTGTTATTTTATGCTTATGATGGGATACACCAAGTGAGAACACTGGTCTTTGACAATTACCAAACGTGTATAGTGTCTTTAAATGCATTGTGAGTTCTAGTGAGGCTTGAGTCTGAAATCAGTCTGGTGCTCGAAAGAACCCCGCCTCCTTCCCTTTTTGTGAACATGAACACTGATTATATCCAAAATCCATTTGCAGGAAGGATGCAAAACAAAATGTGCAAAGCACACATGTTGCTTACTTATTAGCTACATGTAAGCAGATATCAGCTACATGTAGGAACTTGTCCCGGGCACTTTACAGCATGTTTCATTTTGACCTGTAACCTGTTTATGCTAAGCAAATAATTGTCTGCTTAGCAAGTTTGTTTGACCAACAGTTTTTTTTCCCCACAGGCATGATATTCTTCCTACTTTAGTCTGTTTTTCCCATTATTTTGCTCTTGGACAAATATGAAATCATGTGTTCACTCAACAAAAAATGTACGTGCTATTATAAAATGTACTGTTGGGAACAGTATACATGTAAGCAAGTGCAAAGATTCCAAGGGAATCAGCCATAAAAGTGGACCCGATGTTAAAATTTACCCTTTCTGTTTTTCATGGTAAAGGTACGTGTATTATCGTATAAAGATCAACCCATTACATGTCTGTGGTGTGCTCATCATAATCACTTAAGTCGGCCATATTTGATGTTAATTTTTATTAAAAGTTGTTTGCATTTTCATTTCATGGTGGCGCTTTTCTGATTTCCCCTCCCTGCAAATGCATGGAGTGTTGCCTACAGCGCCCTCGCCTGGTAATGCATGGAGCGAATGCAAAGAACGGAATAATGCACACAATTAAAGTTGGATATTGAAATGGATGGGTTTTGCATAATGTCTAGGGTATATTTTGGTGACCTTAAACGATTAAGTGCAGTTATATTGGTATAAAAGCAGACAATTTAGACTTTGAGAAAAACTCTTAGAAGTTAGTTTGCAATATTAAATTTCCCCTTTTTGTTTTCAAATTTAAAATTGGTGAGAAATCTTGCCGTTTCCTCACCCCAATTAATAATAATGATTGTATTTATGTACATGTAGCCCCCAACGCCTTCAGAACAAAGTCTGTAAGCGCTGAGAAGAACAAAAAGACAATTCCATGTATGATGACTAGGACATACCGAAGAGTCATGAAATGTGAACAGTGGTAGCTTTTTTGATGTGAAGAGAGAGATTGTTCCATAATTGATGTGCAGCAAACTGAAAACTACAAAAAATATACAAGTAAATATGTTGTACTGATTTGAACTGATGGAAGTTTGAAGTTGGATCTATTTGGGGTAGAAAATAAAGAAATAATTTTAGGCGTTGAGCAAAACCCATCCATGTTCAAAAACTGCTGGTGTATCTGTGTACATGTAGTTTACAAACTCTCTTCTTTTTTGTTACTAGATGGCAGACAACGCAACCCTGAAGACGGTTCAGTCGAGGTCTCATCCTCATCATCATCAGCTGCCACTGCCTCTGCTCCTTCCTGCCCCACAGAAGGAGCAGACCATCCCGCCACCGCGGCCGAGGGTAGCGCCGAGGCCAGCACCAATGGCAAACCCAAAACAAACTATTTTATCAAACTCTCCACCAACGACACAAGTCGAGACACCGGGTTTGGCGTCTTTGGAAGTTTCACCGACACGAAGGGTAACTTTGGGAAGAAGCAGAACGGAGCCACGGAAGAGAACTACTTCTTACAGTTTGCTAAAGTAGATAGCAGGTATGACACATTTGAAAATATAGACCTCAAGTAATAGAACCTCAAATGAACTGGGAACCATAGACTTGGAATTTTCATCTCGTAAGGGCAAGGCCTTGAATTACATGCAGGCCAGAAAGGTAATGGCCTCTGTTAACTCAGGTCTTTGCCTTGGTGCCCCTTCAATAGTTTCCCATAGACTTTAAGATTTTCCAATGAAAGTGCCCTTTTGCATAATGTTAATGGCCTTGCCCTCTTAGAGATGAGGGCTCAAATTTAGTGGGAATTTCCTCAAAACTGTCCGCTTGTAGCTCAAATTTTCACTGGACCAGAGTTTACCAGTGATTACTGGCCGGATACTAAATAATTAAACCTTGTTTCTTCACAAGTGTTGTTTTTTTTGGTGTTTGACTCTATTTTGTCCTTTCATTGGTTTTTTTCCAGCAGCAGTAAAGAGGCCACAGAAAGTCCAAAGGCTCTAAGTAACTCCAGTAATTCATTTGTATTTGGCCAAAAGATGGATGAAAGAGTGTCTGTAAGTTTCTTTTAAAACAAATGTTTATAACAATGTTTAACCTGAACTGCCCAAATATCCAACGCCATTCCTTTGGAAACTGTACTTGATAGTAAAGATGCATCATTTAATTAGAAACCCTTATCATGCTGTGATCATCTACATGTACCGTATGTCTGTACCCATATCAAGGCACTCTTTTGATAAGTTTCTTTGTATAAACTTCTTTGTTTCGATTTCTTTTCCTCTCCAGCGCCTCGGATTAGTTGTCTAGATAGATGGTGCTACTGTATATAATGTTTATTATTATTATTATATTTTCATTTCTTTGTGACAGAGCCCACCGAAAAAGGAAGGAGAACTACAAACTGCCGCTCAATTTGCGTTCGGTAAAAACGAAACAAGTCCTGAAGTATCAACAAAGGTAAGCATTTGCAATTTGCCGCTGTCAAAACCGTTGTGGGAGAAAAGGGAGAAAACTTGAAAGCTTGTGCTGATAAATGGTTGTTACATCTGTACAACTTGGACAAAAATGTTGTTCTTCTCAAACTTATATTTAATGTAACTTGTTTGTTTTTTCCAGCCAAACACATCAGACAGTGAGTCACCAGGGGCCCTTCAAGGTAAAATGATTTTTGTTCACAAAGCTTGGGTACTAGTACCGAGTATACAGTGCTAACACACATCGTGTACATGGCAGGGATGAGATTTATTAGACTTTGGCTGAATTCAGACTTTTTTTTACTTTGGCCTGGTGAAGCAAATCAGACAATATTTTTTTTCCACAAATAAAGAAATCCTGCTCATTTGTCTGCTTTGCTGGTTCTTTGGATACTGTTTCCAAAAGCTCCTTGGAATCTATAACCCAAGGGGTTACCAAATGGTAGAAATGGCATCATTTCAACAATCATACTTTTGAATTTGTATCCAAGTTTCAGACCTTTTCGTTAGAAATTGCTCTCACCCCTGATATGGGTAAAACTTTCTGTACATGGGGGGATATCAATGATGTACTATACTTCCAGCAGGGCGGATAAGTGCGCATTACAGGTCTTTATTATTATTATTATTATTATTTTTTTTTTTTTAATGCTATGTTGACTTATTTTGTGGTTTTCTTCACCAGACACAGCTTGTAAGTCGCTTGTAGAGAGCGCCTGCGCTTATGAGAAAGCCAAGAAGAGCAGTGAGGTGACATTCCAGGAGGTGACAAATAAGACGGGAGAGGAAGATGAAGAAAACGTCTTCCAGGTCAGTGAAAGGTCATTTGAGGTCAATTTAAGCACTGGGCATATCATTACACGTACATTGGAACCTTAACATTATTCTTTATCCCATGCGTTTATGATGTTGTTTTTTTAAACGAATGTCATGTATGACTACTGAGGTATTCCTTTTTTATTTGAATTATGTTCATGCTTGATGTATCTGCTTCATATTGATATTGATTTTCTTTTCTGGTTATTGATGAGGATCTTCTCCATTTCCATATGTTTTTGTAATTTTTATGGTTTATTTGCATAGTGTTGACTTTGTATTTACATGTATATTTATTATATGTGTTTTATGACTTTTATGTAATTTTATATTTTGACTTTTCGGGGCTTTCTGACAAATTTATTTATTGCATTTATTTAATGTTGTTTATGCTTTTTATTTTATGTTGTCAGTAAACAAATAACTATTACAATTGCTACTCATGCTTAGATTCATACTGTAGGGTTTAAGACTTGCATTTGACTGATGAATATGTTACTCGTCATGTATATTTGTTTGTCTGTCATCAGTCATTTGTTCTGTGTCCTGTCCCCATTTGTCTGTCAAAAGGTTAGGATACAAAAGTAGTGCTTAACCCCAACCTAAACACTGCCTTGGTAATATGTTCGACTGAAACTTCATACTTCATAACTTCTTATTGTAAATTAACTTTGTTTTGTAATGGTAAATGATAGATTGTAGACAGTTACATAAATGACAACCTCGAAATAAAACGAAAATTAGGCACTCTTTTGATCCTTTTCTTTGTATAAACTTCTTTGTTTCGGTTTCTTTTCCTCTCCAGCGCCTCTGATTAGTTTTCTAGATAGATGGCGCTATATAAATGCTTATTATTATTATTATTATTATTACGTAGGTAAGTGATAAAAATGAAGAAAAAAAACCTGATACTAAATAATGTTGTTGTATTTGATTTGATAGACCCAGTGTAAGCTTTATGTGTTTGATGTTGAGAGACATGTTTGGCAGGAGAGGGGGAGGGGCTTACTCAGACTCAACGACCTCGTACCTTCATCGTCGGAGCAATCATCACTTCAGTCCAGATTAGGTTCGTATACATGTAGTCAAATTTAGTGTCAATTCAGTGTGAATGATATCTTTTCCTTGTCCCTGGTAGTCTTTGAAGTGATTTTGTACACATGGTCACTTCATCGCAGTTATTTTTCCCTCTATTTTTATTTTCAGAGGACCTGTGACTGTGCTTTTTTTTAAATTATTGCTTATTAATTGTTATCACCTATGCAGGTTTTGGTAGTCCAAATTTGAGGTTGTTTCAGTTTAAAACTTCTTGGAGCACTACCGCTATAATCATCTTCTCATTTTTTAATATTAATATTGGTGTTTTATATTTGATTGTTTTCTTGTATTTGTTAGCTCTTTGTAATTTGTATATTTTAAATCTTTGTAAAGTTGACTGTAAAAAGGCTTTTGGCTGCCATAGATGTAGATTCTTCACCGTTTGATATTATTGTAATGTGGGTTGGTTACACCTCTACTGTATATTTCGTCACCCCTAGTGGTTTTTTCTAACCTAGTCCTAACCCTGACCCTAGCATGTATAAATCATCAGGTTTTACTCTCGGAACAACGGAGTGTCAGAAAATAGAGCGAGTGCCCTTTATTTGTTGTATTTTTCTGTGTTTTCATTGGTGTTCTATTGTTTCATACATGTCATACGGCACTTTATAAATTCTGTTTACTACGAGTATTACTTTGATAATGATGCTGCATTTTGGCTCAGAGATAGTAAACATTGTGGTTGACCTAAACTTGAACCAGTACTTGCTTTGTTTCCAACAATACAGTCTCTCAATGTTGATATTAGTCCTGTTTTTGTTTTCAGTGATGAGGACTCAGGGAAGTCTAAGAGTGGTGCTGAATACCAAAATCTGGAGTGGAATGACCATCGAGAAACCCACGCTCAAAAATATACGTCTATCGGCGAGAGACAAAGAGAGCGATAGCATAAGAGTTTTCCTCATTGCCGTAAGTACTTTTTTTTTTTTTTTTTTTTTTTCCATACCATTTTCTTCATGTTTATGATGGATGGGATTGGCCTTGAGATTGGTTGTTGGCTTGTGGCCTTCCTCTGAGAACATGTGGATGCCCGGCGATTAATTCTTTCGAGGGTATCACCGAAGGTTAAGTCTGTACAGCTTTCTTATCCTACCTCTTGATTACTTGATCTACTTTTGTTAGGCCTCACCCAAAGATGCGGAGCAGATCTACCGAGCAATTGAGTACAGGGTTCAGGAGCTAAAGCACGCCGAGCGAGAGAAGGACGACGGTGAGGCACAAGAAGAAGAGGAAGAAGACTGTAAAGACGACGGAAGGAAGGAGAAGGCGTCCGTTGAGTATCCAGAGTCTGTCGAGAGTGACGACTCGCAGTCACCATCCAACTCGCTCGGTACTGACAGAAGTAAGTTGTAAATCGAAACAGTAGAAAATTACCGTATGGCTCTGTCTTAAAGGGTTTGGGTACTTTTTGTACAACACAGAACACAATGTCCACAGATAAACTAAAATGGTTGAAGATAATTATGATAGAAAGCTTCCCCTAAAATATTCTGATGAGGTGCTGTAGTTTTTGAGAAACGAGTAAAAAACAATTTTTGTAAATTATTCTTTAAAAACAATAAATAAATAATAAAAAAATTGGCTTCATTTTCTGATGGGGTACAAAGGCCAAGACCTCTGTAACTCCATGCTTGATTTTCAAAACCTATCAAAAACTTATGAGAATTGTTCGACTTATTTCCTTGCTTTCTGTTTTTTTCTAGGTTCGCCAGATCCAAGGATTGAGGGAGAGCCCCAGACACCACCGACTGATTAAGACAAAAAGGAATAAAAGGAAACAAAAAGAACGGCGCTAGTTTGTTTTCCATTGAGGATCCTGTTAAGATTAGGGTCCTGGGACCTTCAAAGTAGACTTGCGTGTTTGACTTTGAAACTCTGAGAAGAGAAACTCTGAAAAATTGAGATTGCGAGTGACAGCCAGGAGAGGATGTTTTGGGTTGTGCCATCTGTGTTTGAAGTACCTATTGTGCTATGAACAGATTCATAGGAACTCTGGATTTCACTCCTTCAAGTTGTACAGCCATTAGAGTAATTTTCATTGCTTTTGGAGATGACGTGTAAATATTGAAAAACTGTGAGGGCCGAATACTGCCCTCTGTTGATGTGGAAAACAATGAGGAACGGGAATGTTCATACCAAGTCCAAAGAGTATTTTCATCTTTCGTTTATTCAGTATACTGAGTATTCAGGTTGTGAGAGAGGAGACCTTTTTTCATTTGTGATGATTTCATCTCGGAATGAGATGCTTACATTACCCGTCTCATTCTAAACAAGAAAGTCTTGATGATGGGTGATATGGAGATTGGCGTAGGACTAGAAATGATTTTTTATGTATTTTTTTTTGTTTTTTTTGTTAATAATTTTATACTAAGGTATTTCCAGATGTGTACAAAATGGTATACCTCCATTGAAGGTAGGGTCATACAGGAAAGAAAACAAAAATTGTGTTATTTTTCCCGAAAGGCTACTTGTTTAAAAGATGATGGTGGTTTTAAGGCCATTGGACACTTTCGGTACAGAAAAAAAAAAAAAAAGTTCACAGATTTACAAATAATTTTGCAGGGTTTACAGAAGATAATGGTGAAAGACTTCTCTTGAAATATTACTCCATGAAATGCTTTACTTTTTGAGAAAACATGAAAACAATTATCAATTCTCGACAACGAGAATTACGGATTATAGTAAACACACTATGTCATGACACGACGAAACGTGCGGAAACAAAGGTGGGTTTTCCCGTTATTTTCTCCCGACTCCGATGACCGATTGAGCCTAAATTTACACAGGTTTGTTATTTTATATATAAGTTGTGATACACGAAGTGTGGGCCTTTAGACAATACTGTTTACCGAAAGTGTCCAATGGCTTTAACCATCCAGCAAACAATTTTTGTCTGAAGGGCCCCTGTTTGCCAGAAATCAATAAAGGTTTGTCGGATAATGTGAAGCTCAAATGAATTGCTTGAGAAAGTTTCTGTGGTGCCTGTTTGAATGCTGCCTCATTAAGTCGGGATGTGGTTGGTATCCACTGTTGTCAGCAAACTATTTTTCCAACTTGAGTCGAATATCTGATTTGTTGGCCCTTGAAAAAATCAGAAAAGTTGTTATTAAGTAGCATGAAATGTTGTATTTAAAGCTGGGGTGATGTTTCCCTTTAAAGCCTACACCATGTATACATGTAAAATGCTCCTACTTTTTTACTAAGGACCAAATATCATGCCTGTGTTAGTTCACTAAAAGGCAGTCGGAATTGACGTTCTTGAAGAAAAATAACGTGACAGTTTCACTGTTTTCTCAACAAGTAGGCACTGTGTTCAACTAACTTTTTACAATGTTTTTTACAGGTGAAAAAGTATCTCTTGTGGTAATTTACCCCGTTGTTAAGCATTACCTTGACATAAACCAAATGATGACCCTACCTTAACAAGTAAACATTACTGATTGAAACCTACCTTAAAAATATTTGCTTAAATTGTGAATAGTAGTATTCTATTCAATTGTAACTTTATGTTAAAAAAAAGGGGGGGGGGCGGTGGGAGGGGTTTTTTTTTTTGGGGGGGGGGCAGGAAACTTAGGAATGCTCTTCCACAATAAGTGGAATTAAACATTGCCTAAATTGTCTTTGTGCCCAATTTATAACTTTGGTTACTAGCTCGGTCACAGTGTTTGGACTGTATTAAAAAAGCTGGTACATGACGCTGGTATTCAAGTAATGTAATGCTCAATTGGAGGTATACATGTACATGTACATTATCACCCTCCTGATCTGGCAGTATCTTAAGTTTGTCATCCTCTAATGGGCCGATCTACAAATGTATTTCAACTTGTGACTGCACGCCCCCAAAATGTAAATTTGTGACCCGCTCTGTGAAAATGAGTCAGATGTAGGCAATTTCAGGAATTGAGTTGTATGCATGGCTGGAAAGAACACATCAGCAGCAGTAATTTGGTAATGTGTCTAAGCTTTGGGGTGTATTGCGTTGCTGAGTTACTCCCGTTTGAAATTAGCCACTACACCATTTTTTGTGAAAAACGAGTTGCAAGTAAAATGATATTTTAAACTACAGTTGTGTGCAAAAGGATACAAATTAGACATAAGTATGATCACAAATTGTTGTATTCATAGCTTTATTGCCTAAAAGTAAGTGTTCTAAAGGTAAACCATGCAACTAAAGATCTTTAAAAAAAAAAAAATTATATATATTTTTGTTATATTAAATTTTCCACATTAAACTGTCCATAACTCAATATTACATTGGGCGACATGTCACTCATTTTCACAGAGTGGGTCACATTTGACTTGGTGTGGTAGGATCGGTCTGTTCAACTGGTGATGCAGTAGAAGTGGTTTGTTTGAGAATCTTGCTTTGGAGTTCGTACGGTGCCAAGGAACGCCTGTTTGTTGGTGATGCAGTAGAAGTGGTTTGTTTGAGAATCTTGCTTCGGAGTTTGTACGGTGCCAAGGAACGCCTGTTTGTTGGTGATGTACTCATGTACATGTAGGTATACACAAGTTATTCCAATCTGTGGTGGTTTTGAGGCAAACATAATTTACAAGCAATTCTATAAGACAGTCGGGCCTTGGCAAGGCTTTAAAAAAAACAGGAACTTTGTGCATGAGGTCACGGTTTTTCAGAAAATCTACCCCCAAAAGAAGAGGGCCTACAATGTGGACAGTTAATTACATTTTACTAAAGAGGTTTGGACTGTAGTCGCAGTAAAGGCAGTTGACACTATTGGTAATTACTTAAATAATTATCAACATAAAAACCTTGCTTGGTAACGAGTAATGGGGAGAGGTTGATGGTATAAAACACTGTGAGAAACGGCTCCCTCTGAAGTGATGTAGTTTTCGAGAAAGAAGTAATTTTTCCCGAATTTGATTTCGAGACCTCAAGTTTAGAATTTGAGGTCTCGCAATCAAGCATCCAAAAGCACACAACTTTGGTGACAAGGGTGGTTTTTTCTTTCATCAGTGTCTTCAAGTTAGGCAGAAAATAATGTCTAGGTACTTTCTTGCTAAGGAAACAATTAGTGGGGCACCAGTTGTAGCAATTCTATCTTTGTGGAATTTTGGGTGGTAACCTACTTCTGCTGAGCAAACTTGTTCTGAGCTGAGCAGGTTTTTTGTGCTGATAGGCTTTATGAATTTCTAAGGATGGCTGGAATAGACTGGATTCTCATAAAGTGATTAGCCACACCAGGGTTGAAACTGTTGCTATTATGGAACCTTCCCATGGGGTACTAGATGATGATGTTCATTGGGTGAAGTGTATTATTTTTTTTCGAAACGACTTACATGTAGCTCAGATTTCAGTAGTATCTAGATGAGCAAAAATGAGATATTTTCATCCAAAGCTAGTAAGATCTAAGTCATGTATGTACTATTTGAACTTTGTACAAAAAGAAAATTTGTAAAAACTACCTTTAAATCTGTTTTTGTTGTCTGAATGTTTTTGTGGAACACATTGGTAAACTATTAGTAAATCATTATGATGCCGCTGTTTATGCCTTGTTCCCTGTTAAGGAAAGTAATCATGAATATTGATTATCATTATACATGTACTAGTAAGTCAGACCAAGGCCCATTTTTCATGGCTCTGCTTACCATAAGCAAATAATCTGTGCTTAACGCAGCCAGAAATTCCGGCTTATTTCGACCATTATTTCATAGGTTGCAGGGAATTTTTCTTGTACAAGTGCATACTCCATGTTACTAGGCATTCATCGCCTTACATGGGTAGCTTAGAAATTCTGCTTTGCACCATAAGCAGATGATGGTGATCGTAAGCGCAGAGCTCGGGGGTAAGCAGAGACATGAAATTTGGCCCTGCCTTGGGCAGTCGGTGGTCCTACTGGCTTGTGCATGGTCCAAACAAGTCTACAGTTGGGTATAGGAATTGCATAGAGATAACAGGTGTGCGTCGTCAGTTAAAAAGGATGTTTCTATTTAGCCTCTAATTGGAACTTTTCGGTATGCAGACTTGGCCTTATAGACCTAATGTGTTGACATCATTATGCTCCCATCCGTGGGGGTAATACAGTGGACATCTCTGTAAACTGCGGTGCACAATGGACCAATGAGCAACCGTCTTTTAACATCTACACGTAGGTGAGGGCGCTCTCCTCAAATTGTGTTCTGTGCATAAAGACCACAGGTGGGGAAAAACAAAAAACAAGATGGCAGCAAATGATGAAGGTTTTAAAAAAACGTCAAGTAAATCTTCATGTTGCCCATGGACACAACAAATCATCTTTGTTGGCTGTATTTGTTGAGTACTGTGGCGTTTCTGTTTGCAAACCTTTGATTATGTGAATAAAGTATTGTTCGTGTACATAACATTTTATGAGAAGGATTAATAAGAGAAAACCACTAACAATTTATACATATAAATAAGCTTGAATTAGACTGTACCAACAGCCAAACTGTAATATCTTTGTGCATTAGAAGTGTGGTCTAGTTTCCTAACTTCATCATTGTGGTTTAAAGGGAAGGCCTACACGTTTGGTAATTACTCATAACAAATATTAACTTAAAAACTGACTTGGTAACGAGCATTGGAGAGCTGTTGATACTAGTATACAACATTGTGGGAAACGACTCCCTCTGAAGTAATGTAGTTTTTGAGAAAGAGGTAATTTCTCACTAAAATAATAAAAGACTTCTAGCTAGAAGTCTTTTATTCTTATCTGAAAGCACACAAATTCGTCCAACAAGGGTGTTTTTTCTTTCATCATTTTCTCGCAACTTCGATGACCAATTGAGCCAAAATTTTCACAGGCTTGTTATTTTATGGTTATGATGGGATACACCAAGTGAGAAGACTGGTCTTTGACAATTACCAAACGTGAACCTTCCCTTTAAGAATAGCAGTAAAAGCGACTCGGAAGTGTTTTTTGGGGAGGTTCATTTTTAAAATGACCAGACAACTTCTCGGCAAGCACAAGAGAGATAAAAGAAAACCACATTTTATTACAATATTAGGCAAGGCCTTTGTTACTGTTAGTACTACTGTAGTGATGAGTTTTTAAAAAGTATGCTCTGGGTTTCAAATCGTTCTTTCATTTTTTCATTGCCAATCATGTATCAAATCTTGAAATATGAATTTTGTGTCCGATAAATAATGACCAGTGAAAGTTAAACCTCTGGACCTGGATTTAAACCCAGGACTGGACTATCCTAGGCATTGGGCCTAAACATGGTGCTGGATCTGGGCTTGGACCCTGGGGTGGATTTTACATAGTTAGGACTACTCTTAACTTAGGACTATGTCCTAGGAGATATATTCAAAACTTAAAATCGACACTGGACACTATTGGTAATTGTCAAAGACTAGTCTTCACACTTTGTGTATCTCAACATATGCAAACAATAACAAACCTGTGAAAATTTGAGCTTAATCGGTCGTCAAAGTTGCGAGATAATAACGAAAGAAAAAAACGAAAACAACTTGTCGCACGAAGTTGTGTGCTTTCAGATGCTTGATTTCGAGACCTCAAATACTAAATCTGAGGTTTCGAAATCAAATTCGTGGAAAATTACTTTACGTTACTTCAGAGGGAGCTGTTTCTCACAATATTTTATACTATCGACAGCTCCCCATTACTTGTTATCAAGAAAGGTTTTATGATGATAATTATTTTGAGTATTTTACCAATACCTCTGCCTCCAAGGCTAGTCCCAAGTTAGGACGAGCAACTCGTCCCAACTCGAAATAAGACTAGTCTTAACTCTTTGTGAAATCCACCCAATGACATGTAAATTCCTCCCTGCCTAAAATTCACACTTTACTTTAGAACCATAGTTCTGGTCTTTGCATCCCTTTGGAGACTTTATTTTGTTCCTTCCTTTGTCCCTTAAGTTACATATGAACATCTCAGAGACTTTATTCACAAAATTTCTTGTGGAGCACCACAGTCTTAAGAATTCCTATCAGGAGACCTTTTGTCTTCCCTCATCTGTAACATGTATGTTCTTGATCTTCATATTAGGTAGTGAACATGAAATCACAGAGGTATTAAATCCTGAAATGGCACAACCATGATATTACTAAAATGATGACATCGGGTGTACATGGTGTAATGTGTCAATAGACACCCAAGTACATGTGTACATGTAGGTCCAATTTGCAAGCTCTTGTTCTCATTTATTTGAGGAACAAATTCATCCAGTTTTGAGTTTTGGCGTGAAATGTTTGGTTTATGGATTGACACATTCAGAACAAAAAGACGCAGTCACAAAATATTTAACATTTTATTTTTAAATTGTTTATTGTATAAAATAAACCTGTGCAAAAGAAAACTTGTTTGTCAATTTTTGAGGAAGAAGTTGGACAAAGAAAACCAAAGAATACTTGACTTTATAAACATTTTATTTCTTGGCCCTTATTATTGAGGGAAAAAAGGTAAAGAAGAGTTGTGTTACACCCCTAAAAGGAGGTACATGTATCGGAATGTAGCGGCGTTAGAACATAAGGCATTCCTATCTTCCAATACCCTAACATGTTCATCGTGAATTTTTTGGGAACATGCATAGGGTTGTTGGAACATGCATAGGCATTCCTATCTTCCAATACCCTTACATGTTCATCGTGAGATTTTTGGGAACATGCATAGGGTTGTTGGAACATGCATAGGATTGTCGGAGCATAGGAGTCTAAGAAAATGGAGCAGTCACAGATAACAAAATATGCATTGTGTTTTGGTAACCCAATTATGTTATACGCAAATATGAAATAAACAAAAACATGCAGCATGCATTCCAATTTACTCCGAACAAACATAACACATGATTTGTAGACACCAGTACTGGTGGACACACCATAGATTGTTATACATGTACCTCGGTAACTAACTGTGAAGTTTGATTGGTCGAGAACCAGGGTTAATGGCACCCTCGGTTTCGCCTTGGGTGCCATTTTCCCCCTCGGGTGTACAAAACGCCATGGACCCTGTCACAGCGTGCAACAATTGTATAGTGGTATGTATTAGAACAAGAATGAACAGTCATTATTAGATACTTACACGTATACAGCATTGTCATCCATGGCTTAAACAGTTATATAGACTCTGATAAGATTCGTATGACTGGTCGATCCTAAGCCAAAACTAACTTGTTGTGATCTGCCATCAAACTGCAGACTCAAACCTTTAGGACATTTGAAAGGCACTGGACATTGTTGGTCATTGTCATAGACCAGTATTGTCACTTAGTGTATCCCAACATATATTCATAAAGTTAAAAAGCCTGTGAAAATTTGGGCTCAATTGATCATAGAAGTTGCAAGAGAATAACAAAAGAAAAAACACACTTACCATGCTTACTGCACAAATTTGTGTGCTTTCAGATGCCTAATAAAAGGCTTCTGGCCTGAAGTATTTTTTTACTTGAGTGAGAAACTACCTTTCTCAAAAAATATGTTACTTCAGAGGGAGCCGTTTCTCAAAATTTGTATTCTATTAACAGCTCTTCATTGCTCATTACCAATAGTGTCCAGTGCCTTTAAATGGGTTGATCTTAAGAATTTGCCGAGATTCTGATGGTTTTGTAGTTATAAAGTGCACAGTGTGTCGCAATATACAAACTTTGGTCGAGTACACAGATCATTCATATCTACAAATATGAAAGTTCTGTATATTTTCCGTTTTATAAATCTGTTAAAATAAACTCGTGCTCGTATGTGGCAGTAACAAGAGACCTTGTTTTTTTCTGTTGTGTGTACATGTAGCTTACTATAGTATTCCTGTTTTGTGATTTGTATTTATTTATTTGGTTAATTGTTATGAAGATTGCTACCCTTCCAAGACTCTCAGATACATGCTCTATTCATTTCCCAATAGATAGAGCACTTATGAAAGTGGAAGAAAATGTTATAGGTCTCCAACATCATGCTAAAGGCAGTGGACACTATTGGTAATTAATAAAAATAATTTTTAGCATAAAACCTAACTTGGTGACGAGTAATGGGGGGGGGGGGTAGTATAAAACATTGTGAGATTTAGAATTTGAGGTCTCGAAATCAAGCATCTGAAAATACACAACTTTGGTGACAACAAGGGTGTTTTTTTCTTTCATAGTTATCTCGCAACTCCGACAACCAATCAAGATCAAATTTTCACAGGTTTGTTATTTTATGCATGTGTTGAGATACACCAAGTGAAAAGACTGGTCTTTGACGATTACCAATAGTGTCCAGTGTCTTTAAATGGTGTAAAATGGCAATGTCCTTTATATACCCTTCCAACTTATATACCCTTCCAACTCATATACCCTGTCAACTTCCAAAACTGTCCAATTCTGTCCCATTACAAAAATGTGGGTTTTTGAATTCTTGTCCACGATAATCAATCAAAAGAGGCATCAAGTCACAGAAAAACTGGCTCCCTCACATTAGTTTTTGAAATGTTGTGATATCTTTTTAACAAGTGTGCAAGGCAGTACCTATTGGCGAGTCAATTGTCGTTGATTCGACGCTACTGCGCGCTGCCCATGGTAGCAAGGCTGACTCACTTGTCACTCAGTTGTACACAGCAATTTCCCTCTGGTGAGGGTCACCTCTAAGAATTATTTTTTTACCTGTATAGTAACATTGCAAATGGCAAAACAGCAAAAGCACAGGGCATCACAGCAATTGCTGTGGGTTATTTCCAGGCCTGGTGGTAGTAACCATGGGAAAGCAATATAACTTGGTTCTTGTGTGGCACAAACCAGGAGATAATTTGAGAACAATACCCTTTATCACTGTCACACCTCTATTGTTCAGTGAAAACCGTGATGGGCAACAGGCCTTCGTTGATGCTTCAACACCAGAGGGCAGCAGTCATCTCGCTTTAAAATGACACCATACCCATTTCTTCATATCACCGACACCCCTTAATACACTCGGTTAAAGGTAACCCGAGTCCCCAATAGAGGGTAGTCTTTCATATAACCGTATTGCTCAATAGTTCAATGGCCATTTCCTCATTGCCGCTGTGTCGATAGATTAGAGAGAGATTAAAAGCAAGCTCGGCTCGAAGGTCAAACCTTGGGTCGTCAGTAGAGGGCGGTAGCTCAAGCCCCTTGTGGTAGTAACGAGTGGCCATGTGAAGCAAACCTATGGGTGACAAAGAATATATTCCATTATGGGAAAAATCCATTAGAAAAAGAGGCTAGAATAACACATCCTTTTCATATGACAACTAACACCTGTTATATCCATGTAATTGTAGACTGCCCCGGCAAAATATTAACTGCTCATGGTTAATGACCAACGTAATTCAACCAACTTTATTGTCCATTCTTTTTGCTTCAAGTTTATTTTCAAGGAAAGGTTCTAGTCCTTCATACCAGCATGTCCATAGAAATCATTTTGACAACTTTATGTCAGATGACGTCTTTTTCAGCCTAACTTTTTCAAACTGGCTTGCGGTGGATGTCCATGAAAACTTTAGTTTGGAGCGTCCACTTATTGCAGTCAGTTGACCGGCTTAAATGTATACCTGCCACAGACAGACAGACATCATTTTGTGTTGCATTCACAGGCATGCACCTTAATGTACCTCTTCATTTCCCCTGTAAAAAAGGGGGACAAAGGGTACTGGAATTCATGCTGAAATATCCCTTTGATTCAAGAGCTTTTGTCCTTGTGCTATTGACATGCGACTGACCACAAAAATTGACAGGTTACCACAATTGGCTACCATTGTAATTGGCTCCATGGGACCATGGGGCATGCCGGGTGTCGGGAGGGTCGGTATAAAATACACAAAACATAAGTTTCATACCTATTTGATGGAGGGCCCGGCCGATGTTGTAGCATGTTTCTTGACAGACCCCTCTGTATTCCTCGTATCTCTTGAGAAATGCAAACGCCTGACAAATAAGAAACAGCAAGATTAAATGCATGAGCCAATAAATTTATGTAGCACCATTTAAGGTTGACACGTTAAATAAATACAAAGTTATTGACACCAATTAAAAAAGGGACAAAAATTAAAAGGCGACCAAGATTTTGCTATCCTTATGGTTGGTCGGGAAAAGGGAAATCAAAACAATCCAATTTTTGTATGCCTTATTATGAATGTACATATAACACATAACAAGAGGTGTGTACCAACCTGAACAAAGAGAGAGTTCCTCTTGATGGTGTATCGCTGGCATGCCATGTGTGCAATGGAAACGCCGATCATCATATTCACAAACGGGTCGTCTACTCTTTGCCGAAACCCTCGCACGTACTCCCCAACAGCATTCTTGAAACTACCACTGACCATGGCGTTGTGGCCGTTCAGTATACACAGGGCAAAGTTGTTTTGTAATTTCTGTGGGAGTGAGAAGTTTAAAAAGATCTTGCAACAGCGGTAGTCAAGTTTGTACATATGGGAAATCAAAACGACCGTTAAACACAGGATTTACACTTACAATGATGTGTCACCCTATAGGTACAGGTCCAAATCAGCCACTTTATTTAGTGAAATCCTGACATTAACCACTTAGAGTTGGTATACAGAAACATATTCGGTGCCCACAACAATTATTTATGGAGTAATCATTTTCCTTTTGAAAATATTGTTGCCATGTGTCGTGGCCGGACGGATTCGGGTTTGGGAGGGGGGGTTTTGGAGTTTTGGGTTTAGGGGGAGGGGACCGGAGGTGACCCGAAATTCATGATGACTTACATTGATTGTCAAGCGAAGGCAGAATCGGTGATGGCGGGTATCATTGCTGAGGTTGGTGATGTATGAGAAGAAATTCCAGGCAGCTGCACAGTTCGGATACTGAGCGCACAAAACGTGAGACAAAAAGAAACTCACGTGAGCAAGAGAAGTTAACCTGGTCCCTCATTCAGGCCTAATGCTTCACGGAGGCAATTGCCAATGTGGAAGTGTCGTGGCCGAGCAGTTAAGAGCACCGAACTCAAACTCTGGTGTTTCTGATCAGCAGAGTGTGGGTTCGAATCCCCAGCCATGACACTGTGTCCTTAAGCAAGACACTTAACCATTGCTTCGTCCTTCGGATAGACAAAAGCCGTTGGTCCCATGTGTTGTATAAACACATATAAAAGAACCCAGTGCACTTTATCGTAAAGAGAAGGGGCTCGCCCCGGTGTTCCTGGCCGGACTGGCAGCATATTGCGCCACAGCACCTTGTAAACCATTACATGGTGCTGTAAGGATTAGGTCTTATATCTCAAACTTCGTCCCACTCCTTGCAGTAATAATACCTGGCGCTTTGTATCCTTTGGCAAAAGGCGCGTTATAAATACGGTTATTATTATTATTATTGCCCCTGGTTGTTCGCCTTGGTGCCCTTAACTGCCTCCCTTACCCCTAATCATTGCCTTGTTAACCCTTGCAATTTGCAAATTCCCTACAAAGGAGAAAATGTTTGGTCACTATGAGAAGGCATTCGTTTATCTTCAACACATGTAATGTATATATCACAATTGATTGCAACAGTGACTTACTTTGTATAAGAAGTGTCGAATCTCATCGTAAGCCACTTTGTAATTTTTGTTCAGGAAACAAACGCAGACTCCCATAAACTCTACATCCTACGAATCAGGACAGAATATTTTTTAATAATTTATAATTACAAGCACTAAAAATTCCTTTACACCATGAGATCATTTTGATTGGTGGAGAACGCTTCATGTGTTGTCCTTTATTATGCACTGTCCAGTGTTACAGTGACACTCCAAAATTGAATATTGGAGCCCAATATGGACAATTGGTTCTTGGCAATACAGTGATTAATGTGGGATTTGAGGCATTGCATGGTGAGGTATCAATGTATATTTGGTTCGCTGTAACACCATGTGTTTATCTACTTGTATCTTCTAGATTACATGTATGTTCTTTTGAGAACTTGTCTTGCTTTATATTTTACTATCGCGGAGTAGATTTTTTGGAATTGGGGAGACTTCTCAGTCGTGAAAAGAACTGTCCTGCTTTTTAATATACTACCTCGGCGAAAGGTAGAAAATCTGCCGGGACTACTACTTCACTAGCTCAGAGTGAGTTCTTAATTGGTCTCAACATTTCCACTAGCTTGCTCTATATGCATGTATATTTGGTTTGCGGTAACACCATGTGTGTATTTACTTGCCAGGTAGAGTTTGTTCTAAGGGAACTGTCTTGCTTTATATTTGGTTTGCAGTAACACCATGTGTGTATCTACTTGCCAGGTAGAGTTTGTTCTTAGAGAACTGTCTTGCTTTATATTTGGTTTGCGGTAACACCATGTGTGTATCTACTTGCCAGGTAGAGTTTGTTCTTAGGGAACTGTCTTGCTTTATATTTGGTTTGCAGTAACACCATGTGTGTATCTACTTGCCAGGTAGAGTTTGTTCTTAGGGAACTGTCTTGCTTTATATTTGGTTTGCGGTAACACCATGTGTGTATCTACTTGCCAGGTAGAGTTTGTTCTTAGGGAACTGTCTTGCTTTATATTTGGTTTGCAGTAACACCATGTGTGTATCTACTTGCCAGGTAGAGTTTGTTCTTTGGGAACTGTCTTGCTTTATATTTGGTTTGCAGTAACACCATGTGTGTATCTACTTGCCAGGTAGAGTTTGTTCTTAGAGAACTGTCTTGCTTTATATTTGGTTTGCGGTAACACCATGTGTGTTTCTACTTGCCAGGTAGAGTTTGTTCTTAGGGAACTGTCTTGCTTTATATTTGGTTTGCAGGAACACCATGTGTGTATCTACTTGCCAGGTAGAGTTTGTTCTTAGGGAACTGTCTTGCTTTATATTTGGTTTGCAGTAACACCATGTGTGTATCTACTTGCCAGGTAGAGTTTGTTCTTTGGGAACTGTCTTGCTTTATATTTGGTTTGCAGTAACACCATGTGTGTATCTACTTGCCAGGTAGAGTTTGTTCTTAGGGAACTGTCTTGCTTTATATTTGGTTTGCAGTAACACCATGTGTGTATCTACTTGCCAGGTAGAGTTTGTTCTTAGGGAACTGTCTTGCTTTATATTTGGTTTGCGGTAACACCATGTGTGTTTCTACTTGCCAGGTAGAGTTTGTTCTTAGGGAACTGTCTTGCTTTATATTTGGTTTGCGGTAACACCATGTGTGTATCTACTTGCCAGGTAGAGTTTGTTCTTAGGGAACTGTCTTGCTTTATATTTGGTTTGCGGTAACACCATGTGTGTATCTACTTGCCAGGTAGAGTTTGTTCTTAGGGAACTGTCTTGCTTTATATTTGGTTTGCAGTAACACCATGTGTGTATCTACTTGCCAGGTAGAGTTTGTTCTTAGGGAACTGTCTTGCTTTATATTTGGTTTGCAGTAACACCATGTGTGTATCTACTTGCCAGGTAGAGTTTGTTCTTAGGGAACTGTCTTGCTTTATATTTGGTTTGCGGTAACACCATGTGTGTATTTACTTGCCAGGTAGAGTTTGTTCTAAGGGAACTGTCTTGCTTTATATTTGGTTTGCGGTAACACCATGTGTGTTTCTACTTGCCAGGTAGAGTTTGTTCTAAGGGAACTGTCTTGCTTTATATTTGGTTTGCGGTAACACCATGTGTGTTTCTACTTGCCAGGTAGAGTTTGTTCTTAGGGAACTGTCTTGCTTTATATTTGGTTTGTGGTAACACCATGTGTGTATCTACTTGCCAGGTAGAGTTTGTTCTTAGGGAACTGTCTTGCTTTATATTTGGTTTGCAGTAACACCATGTGTGTATCTACTTGCCAGGTAGAGTTTGTTCTTAGGGAACTGTCTTGCTTTATATTTGGTTTGTGGTAACACCATGTGTGTATCTACTTGCCAGGTAGAGTTTGTTCTTAGGGAACTGTCTTGCTTTATTCTACTACCATGGAGTAGATTTATCGGATGTTCGGGAGACTTCTAAGTTCTGAAAAGAACTGTCCTGCTTTTTAACTACTACCCGGCGGAAGGTATAGACAATTGGCTGGGACTACTACTTTAGCTTTTAGGATCAAAATTAACGGCACTAGCTTGCTCTAGTCATCATCAGTGATAAAGTTCGCTTTTCATAGAGGCCTTGGCTTCAAAACCATAATAAATCAAATAAAACGAGCGTACCAATTTTCTCTTGAGCGTAATGCAGAACCTCTTGGAGACAATGGCGGAATTGGAGAGAGTCTGGGCCTCGGCAAGCTGACCGGTCTGAAGGAGAGCTCGGAGTGTCTTACAGTAGAGAGTATACCACTCGTCGTGGTCTAAATGACTCAGGTTACCGCACAGCTGATTGTCAGAGACTGATACCAAATAATCCATCCAGGAAATGTATTATCACAAATCATTATTTTATCAAGTAAAGAACCAAAAGAGAATCAGTTCTCCCTTATACATGTAAAACTTGAAATTAAAAGTTGCATCCTCTTAAAGGCAGTGGACACAATTGGTAATTACTCAAAATAATTATCATCATAAAACCTTTCTTGATACGAGTAATGGGGAGAGGTTGATAGTATAAAACATTGTGAGAAACAGCTCTCTCTGAAGTGACGTAGTTTTCAAGAAAGAAGTAAATTTTCACGAATTTGATTTCGAGACCTCAAATTCTAAAATTGAGGTCTCGAAATCAAGCATCAGAAAGCACACAACTATGTGTGACAAGGGTGGTTTTTTCTTTCATTATTATCACGCAACTTCGACGACCGATTGAGCTCAAATTTTCCTAAGTTTGTTATTTTATGCATATGTTGAGATACACCAAGTGAGAAGACTAGTCTTTGACAATTACCAATAGTGTCCAATGTCTTTAAAGTGATCCATCTGTTCTTGTTCCATGTAGGTGTAATCCCTGGCTAAACAGCAGTAATTGGGTGAACGACTGACTAGCACACCCGAAGAAAGTTATTGACACATTTGGGAGACTGACATCAATAGGGATAGATAGTTCAGTTTGAAGAGCCAATTATTGTTTTTTATAACTTGTTTTTGGGGGTTTGTGTACATATCTTATTCTGCAAAGTAGATTACAGAGTTCAGGAGACTACATAGTTCTGAAAAGAACAGTCCGGTTTATTCAATTCAATAATTTATTTGTCAATCATTAAAAAGATAAAATGGGAAAATTTACATGTCAAAACATTGATAATAAGCTCCAAGAATAAGAACAAAACATACATAAATGTTTATACTTAAACTACTACATTGTGTAACTTGGCAAAGGCCAAAATAGTGAACTACAAAAGCTATCGAAACCCTTTAAGAAGCAATCCTGGAACTAGATTTGTGCTTACCACTTCCATACATATAGGTATTTGTGCTTACCACTTCCATACATATAGGTATTTGTGCTTACCACTTCCATACATATAGGTATTTGTGCTTACCACTTCCATACATATAGGTATTTGTGCTTACCACTTCCATACATATAGGTATTTGTGCTTACCACTTCCATACATATAGGTATTTGTGCTTACCACTTCAATACATATAGGTATTTGTGCTTACCACTTCCATACATATAGGTATTTGTGCTTACCACTTCAATACATATAGGTATTTGTGCTTACCACTTCAATACATATAGGTATTTGTGCTTACCACTTCAATACATATAGGTATTTGTGCTTACCACTTCCATACATATAGGTATTTGTGCTTACCACTTCCTCCATGATGCTGGTAGGCGTCTTTGACGTAAGCTCTCAGCAAGAGGAGACCATCTTGGATGAACTCTTTAAGAAATCCCTTAGAGTACAACAGTAACGACCTCTGCCTCACTACTTGAACATCACTAGTGTGATCTTCTGATACTGATGATGATAATATTAAAAGGTTCGTGATCGTAAGAGCAGAATTCGGCGGTAAGCAGAGCCTTGAAATTGGGCCCCGTTGAATTCGAGGACTCTAACAAAAAGGGATCTGGGTGTTTCACAGAGCGAGGACATCCTCGCTTCTCTTTCGTGTAGAAACCCCAATGGGAGAACAAACAGAACTTCTCGATTCACAAACATGCATGTGTGTTGAATATATTATTTGTATATACATGTATTCCTCCCCTTTAAACCAAGATGTCCACATTTTTTGGCATCTAAAATAAAAAAAAATCAAATAAGATTTAAAAAAAAAACAGGAAAAAAGGGGATAGCAGGTATGCAATCTCATAAACCCATTCGCAGGCGCTTAAAAATGGTCACCTATTTGAGCACTCACCTACTGATAGGATCTCTAGCGCTACATCTTCATTTCCTCGTTTACGTTCCACCATTGCGAGAGCAATTCTAGCATCGAGATGGTTGGGTACCTTCAGTAGGACCTGGCGGTAGGCGTTGGCTGCTGATCCCAACTCCCCAAGGGAGGTGAGGCACTCAGCGTAGCGAAGCCATACAGCGGCCTGAAGCAAAGTATCAAGAATATTATAAAACTTGAAAAAGTGTTGTTGCATTGGGAATAAAAAATATAATTAGTGTTAAGGCCCGGTCCCACTGCAGCGATAACTAGAACGATAACGATAGCGACGCAAAGAGAACGCATTCAATTGGTTGAATGAGCGTGTGCGTATTCTGCGTGGAGCAATTCAACCAATTCAATGCGTTCTCTTTGCGTCGTGATCGTTATCGTTGTCAATTCGCTGCAGTGTGACTCAGCCTTTACCCTTACACTGATTTGTTTCAAGCACTCTATACTTAGTACTTTCCTGATTGATGTGAAATAAACCACATGTTTTCATTCAGGTGGGATTCGAACCCACAACCTTTGCATTGCTAGAGCAGAGGCTTACCAGTAGACCACAGAGCTAGCCCAGTGGCTATGGGATTCAAACCACTGTCCTTTGTCCTGCTAGAGCAGATGTCTAACCACTAGACCACCGAGCTAGCCCAGTGGCTATGGGATTCAAACCAACGTCCTATGCCCTGCTACAGTAGATGTCTTACCAATAGACCACCGAGCTAGCCCAGTGGCTATGGGATTCAAACCAACGTCCTTTGCCCTGCTAGAGCAGATGTCTTACCACTACACAACCGAGCTAGCTCATCAGTGGCTGTGGGATTCAAACCACTGTCCTTTGCCCTGCTAGAGCAGATGTCTTACCACTAGACCACCGAGCTAGTCCAGTGGCTATGGGATTCAATCCAACGTCCTATGCCCTGCTAGAGCAGATGTCTTACCAATAGACCACCGAGCTAGCCCAGTGGCTATGGGATTCAAACCACCGTCCTTTGCCCTGCTAGAGCAGATGTCTTACCAATAGACCACTGAGCTAGCCCAGTGGCTATGGGATTCAATCCAACGTCCTATGCCCTGCTAGAGCAGATGTCTTACCAATAGACCACCGAGCTAGCCCAGTGGCTATGGGATTCAAACCACCGTCCTTTGCCCTGCTAGAGCAGATGTCTTACCACTAGACCACCGAGCTAGTCCAGTGGCTATGGGATTCAATCCAACGTCCTATGCCCTGCTAGAGCAGATGTCTTACCAATAGACCACCGAGCTAGCCCAGTGGCTATGGGATTCAAACCACCGTCCTTTGCCCTGCTAGAGCAGATGTCTTACCAATAGACCACTGAGCTAGCCCAGTGGCTATGGGATTCAATCCAACGTCCTTTGACCTGCTAGAGCAGATGTCTAACCACTAGACCACCGAGCTAGCCCAGTGGATATGGGATTCAAACCACTGTCCTATGCCCTGCTAGAGCAGATGTCTTACCAATAGACCACCGAGCTAGCCCAGTGGCTATGGGATTCAAACCACCGTCCTTTGCCCTGCTAGAGCAGATGTCTTACCAATAGACCACTGAGCTAGCCCAGTGGCTATGGGATTCAAACCACCGTCCTTTGCCCTGCTAGAGCAGATGTCTTACCAATAGACCACTGAGCTAGCCCAGTGGCTATGGGATTCAATCCAACGTCCTTTGCCCTGCTAGAGCAGATGTCTTACCAATAGACCACAGAGCTAGCCCAGTGGCTATGGGATTCAAACCACTGTCCTTTGTCCTGCTAGAGCAGATGTCTAACCACTAGACCACCGAGCTAGCCCAGTGGCTATGGGATTCAAACCAAGGTCCTTTGCCCTGCTAGAGCAGATGTCTTACCACTAGACCACCGAGCTAGCCCAGTGGCTATGGGATTCAAACCAAGGTCCTTTGCCCTGCTAGAGCAGATGTCTTACCACTAGACCACCGAGCTAGTCCAGTGGCTATGGGATTCAAACCAAGGTCCTTTGCCCTGCTAGAGCAGATGTCTTACCAATAGACCACCGAGCTAGTCCAGTGGCTAGGGGATTCAAACCAACGTCCTTTGCCCTGCTAGAGCAGATGTCTTACCACTAGACCACCGAGCTAGCCCGGAGTACAAGGGAGTCTTGTATTTAAGCAAGAAAAGGTTCAATACAGGTTACCAGCCCAACTGCCATGTGAAGTACACTGCTTATGGTTGGTTCTTCATCACCAGCAAAATTAAAATCTGATTTAGGTCTAAAAGAAACGTACCAAGTTGTAGTTCTCTGTGTCGACTAGAACTTCCAGTAACGACAGTGCGTCTACAAAATGACCTGAAGTTAAACAGAACAAAATCATTACATGGTGCTATGTTAAGGAATAGGTCTCATACTTCAAAAACGTAGCTCCACAATACGTTGCAGGTAAATTGAGTGTTGTATTGCCATGAGCATCACTGAGTAATCAGTTTGAGCGCTATATAAGAAGTTACTATTAATATCTTTATTATCACGATCTCTTGACACCTCGTACAACTAGACCAGGTCTAAGATCTATCAGCAATACGCTCCATGTTCCTCGAACTTGCTGGCCAGTTACGGGGACAGGACATACTCCAACATAGCACCAAGACACTGGAACTCACTTCCGAAATACCTCAGACAAATACACAACATCACTCTCTTCCAGCAGAAACTCAACACACACTTGTTCTTGCTTGCTTTCCAACATCTTGACAAAACTTGACTGCTGCCTTTGAATGTTCCTCTTTTTCAGTAAAGTGCGCCTTATAAATGCTGTAGTTTATTATTACTATTATGATTTATTTATTATATCATTTCATAAAAACCTACCCAGATCTATGTACGCCTCTGCAACATCCAGATACAAATCTCCCATCTCGTTTGGACTCTTAGCAGACAACATCTCGACCACTCCCTGTAAACAAAAAATATATTTTTTAGACCGATGGTAAGAAAATGGTCTTCTCTGCTACTCAATCAAAAGGTTGAACAATAGCCCACTGGTATTAGCAGTGTATCTGTTTAATATTATATGTTATCACACAAGCGCCAGTGCAGTACTAGGATATGGGATGCAGATGCGCTACATTTTTCAGGATTTCAACTAGCACAAGAAGTTAGCACAGAATAGTTACGCATGCATAAGTAGAGTGCAACATTCTACTATGCATTGAGGAACAATCTTGGAACTAAAAAGTTATCGTACTAAGATTGTTGTTGTTTGTTATAATTACCTTGACAGTTTGGAACTGTTTGCAGTGAATGAGGCACACTCCTAGCTTGGCTATCAGGTCTATTGGCAACCCCTCTGGTACCGTTACATCCATGATGTCCTGTCTGTGTGTGAAATGAATGATTGGAGTTTCTGTAATAATTTTGTGTGCGTTGTGACAAACTTTACAGAGATGTTGTAAACGTGTTTAAAGCCATTATACACTTTCAGTACAGAAAAAAAAATTAAAAGTTCACAGATTTACAAATAATTATCTTAAAATATTATTCCATGAAATGCTTTACTTTTTGAGAAAACATTAAAACAATATCAATTCTCGATAGCGAGAATTACAGATTTATTTTAAACACATGTCATGACATGGCGAAACGTGGGGAAACAAGGGTGGGTTTACCTGTTATTTTCTCCCGACTCCGATGACCTGATGAGCCTAAATTTTCACAGGTTTGTTATTTTATATATAAGTTGTGATACACGAAGTGTGGGCCTTTGGACAATACTGTTTCCGAAAGTGTCCAATGGCTTTAAGGAAAGGTTATCATTTGTCAAGGTCATGCTGATTTATAGGGAACGTTATACAGAAAGATTCAACAAGCGTCACCTATGAAAGTTTCAGCTGAATAGATGTCTGTCATGGTATTTACCATGTTTACATGGCACTGTCAATCAAACCTCCTTTTAGCGAGGTGGCAGTATAGATATCAACCGGGCATTTCAGACAAAATAATTGTTTGAGCTGTTTAAGCAGACAACTTTGCCTACAAATTTTGTAAAATAAGCAGGATACCAGTGAGAAATGGAGCATGGGACATGTTATTTTTGGTAGTAGCATTAATCTGGTAAGCTTTATTTTGTTTGCTTAGCCTTATCGAGCAATATGAAACTGGGCCCTTGTCTTCCACTGTAGATCCGTAAAAAAAAAAATCATCTAAAATATTCACCCGTTATCTCTTTCGGACAATGAGAGTTGTTCCATTTCGAGGACAGCACTGTTATCATCTTTGGACTTGATCATGACCCCACAGTGGTCTGACATGACTTGTAGAGCTTGCTGATACTTGCGATTGACTATGTGGAGCTCGGCTAAAATGTTCACATCTGCCCAAAAGATACCAGTATCAAGTTACAAATTATTTTTAAGTTAACAAGTGACTGTAAACATATGACAGCAGTTTTATTTGTTTTATCCGTGTGAGGGCAGAAATGGTTCTTGTGATTGATTTACTTCAGTAGCGCATATTTGTTGCACAGTCTTTAGATGAGATGGAAGGGGGGCTGAGACGGTTTAAGGAATGAATTAACGGCCCAGTGACCGGGGGTAATAATGTTGGAAGCACTTGGAGACGCCCTTCGGGTGTGAACAAAAAATAGCTAATATTATTATTATTACCTTCGGACCTGATGAGATGTGGGTATTTAGAGAATGCCGTCTCGATGATGTCTAGTGCCGGCTTTATATCTCCATCTTGGTGATGAGCCTGGAAGAGGAATCAAAAACAACTCTTAATCTTGGTGCTTCAAATTTAACCCTGTTACCTGTTTTTAAAACTATTCTACATCATCCACTTTTGAAAGGTATACAAACTTGACCAGCCTGCAATGATAGATGGTGCTGCTTGTAGTTGCCACATCTTTAAAGTCTGTGCTGGATCACAGCTTTAAATCCTGTTTTATAATTGTCTATTTTACCCATCCAAGTTTTATTTTCGTGCCAGAAAAATACTTTGTCGATCGTATAGTGTACCGGTTATGTATTTTTTAAATATCCTCCCTTTTTTAGGGTGTTTTGGGGATTTTAATAATCTTGAACTGTGTTTTTCTGCGATTCAAAAAGGCTCCCTCTGAAATAACATAGTTTTTGAGAAAGAGGAAATTTCTCACTCCAAGATTTCAGGCCTGAAGCCTTTTATTATGCACCTGGAAGCACACAAATTTGACAATTCCTTACTGTGTCTATAGTCTTTAAAGACACTTGACACCATTGGTTAAATTGTCAAAGACCAGTCTTCTAACATGGTGTATCTCAACATGCATAAAATAACAGACCTGTGAAAATTTGAGCTCAATTGGTCAAGTTGCAAGAAAATAATGAAAGAAAAAACACCCTTGTCACACGAAGTTGTGTGCTTTCTGATGCTTGATTTCGATGTTCCATTTCATGAGGCGATAATGTTCCTCCCATTCCACTCTGAGCCACTCAATATTTTTATACTATCAACCTCTCCCCGTTACTCGTTACAAAGTAAGGTTTTATGCTCAGAATTATTTTGAGAAATTACCAACAGTGTCCACTGCCTTTAAAATACCTTGACAATATCCTTGGCCAGCTGCATATACTGTTCCCCTTGGTCTTCAGGTAAAGCTTTCAGTAAGACCTGGTAACAATCCAACACTTTCTTCTTGTCCTGTAGCTGCTCATACAGGTGGATTCTCTCCATATGGTTACTCAGATCGCAAGGATTGTACCGGATCGCTGTCCGATTGATTCAAGAGGGAAAAGACATTTTTGGCCAGTTAATGGTGAAACTGGGGTCTATGGGATTTAAGGCATTGCATGGCGATGTATCTACATAAATAAAAGGTGTTTTAGCTAAATATAGGATTCTAACTGCCTCTAGCTACTGGGAAATCTCGATGGTCGAGTTGGAAAGACACTGCTCTAGAGTTGCAAGGGTCGTGGGTTCGAATCCAGTTAATGGTGAAACTGGGGTCTATGGGATTTAAAGCATTGCATGGCGATGTATCTAAATAAAAGATGTGAGCTAAATATAGGAGACGAGCTAAATATAGGATTCTAACTGCCTCTAGCTACTGGGAAATCTCGATGGTCGAGTTGGAAAGACACTGCTCTAGAATTGCAAGGGTCGTGGATTCGAATCCAGTTAATGGTGAAACTGGGGTCTATGGGATTTAAGGCATTGCATGGCGATGTATCTACATAAATAAAAGGTGTTTTAGCTAAATATAGGATTCTAACTGCCTCTAGCTACTGGGAAATCTCGATGGTCGAGTTGGAAAGACACTGCTCTAGAGTTGCAAGGGTCGTGGGTTCGAATCCAGTTAATGGTGAAACTGGGGTCTATGGGATTTAAAGCATTGCATGGCGATGTATCTAAATAAAAGATGTGAGCTAAATATAGGGTGTGAGCTAAATATAGGTTTTCTAACTGCCTCTAGCTAATGGGCAACTTGGTGGTCGAGTTGGAAAGACACTGCTCTAGAATTGCAAGGGTCGTGGATTCGAATCCACCTGAGTAATATTTTTGTTCACAGAACTAGGTATACAGTCCTAATAACAAACAACGTTGTACATTCAAAACCAAAATATGGTGAGGTATCCATGTTTACTTAGTCTGCAGTAACACCATGCTTATAAATATACTTGCTGGGGAGATATTGTTCTTGTACCTTGGAGTAAATTCTTCAGAATTTTTAAGACGTTTCTGAAAAGAATTGTGCTGCTTCATAACTACTACCCGGACGGAGGGTAGTGAAATCGAGGAGACTTCTCGTTATTAACTGCGGAGTGAATTCTGTCAAGGGACACCACAGCAAGAGTACAGGGTATCACGGCAATGGCTATGGGTGCAGAGAGCTTCATCTAAGAAGTGAGCATCGTTTGTGACAATGTCAGACTTCAAAGCATACCTTTGGAATAACAATGGAGAGCTTTGTCAATATCATCCTGCTCTAGGCACGTCTCAGCACAACGAGTCCATTCTTCAGAGTCACTTGGATTGAGATGGCATGCTATCAGAGAAAACTAGGAAATCAAACAAAGAATATAAAAAAAAAAAAAACAGCAAAGTTAAAAACTCTTCTGAAATTGAACTCTGATTAAAATTTAACTTTGATTGAAACTCATCTCCGAGAACCAACTCTAGGACCTGGCCTCTGGGACCTGGCCTCTGGAACCTTAACTCTGGGAACTCAACTCTGAGATTTCCACTTTGGAAACTGAACACTTAGAACCAATTCTGGAACTTCAACTCTGGGACCTCACCTCTAGAAACTCAGCTCTGGGTAATCACCTACTGGACCTCACCTCTAGAAACTCAGCTCTGGGTAATCACCTATTGGACCTCACCTGTAGAAACTCAGCTCTGGGTAATCACCTATTGAACCTCACCTCTAGAAACTCAGCTCTTGGTAATCACCTATTGGACCTCAACTCTCGAAACTCAGCTCTGGGTAATCACCTATTGGACCTCAACTCTCAAACTCAGCTCTGGGTAATCACCTATTTGACCTCAACTCTCGAAACTCAGCTCTGGGTTATCACCTATTGGACCTCACCTCTAGAAACTCAGCTCTGGGTAATCACCTATTGGAACTCAACTCTCGACACTCAGCTCTGGGTAATCACCTATTGGACCTCACGTCTCGAAACTCAGCTCTGGGTAATCACCTATTGGACCTCAACTCTCGAAATTCAGCACTGGGTAATCACCTATTGGACCCCACCTCTAGAAACTCAGCTCTGGGTAATCACCTATTGGACCTATACCTCTCGAAACTCAGCTCTGGGTAATCACCTATTGGACCTCACCTCTCAAAACTCAGCTCTGGGTAATCACCTATTGGACCTCAACTCTCAAAACTCAGCTCTGGGTAATCACTTATTGGAAGTCAACTCTCAAATCTCAGCTCTGGGACCTCAACTTGAGATTTCCACTTTGGGAACTGAACTCTGCAAGAAACTCACCTCTGACAACCAACTATGGGAGCTCACTTCCAGAAACTCAACTCTAGGATTTCTACACTGGGACCTCAACTCTGATTGAAACTTGTATCAGGAAACTCAACTCTGGGGAACTTCATTCTGATCTTTACATTTCTCACCTGAAGTGATTTCTCCATGTCTTGCTTATCCTCGTAAATCATACTCAGAAGCTGGTAAGGGTCTGGGCACCGGGGAACCTGTCTGATGATCTCTAGGCACATCTTGATGGCCTCCTGGTGCCCACCACGGGCGAAGCACAAGTGGGCTTCTCCCATCAGCCCTTGCAGACCCTTGGGTACTCGACTGTTACCTTTCTTACGGCCCCGCTTGGCCAACTGTCGTTTTTCAGCCCTTCCGAGACGCATTTCGTGAGAAAGGGGCGAGTTGTCTGCTGCAAAAGTTGATAAATCTAAGAGTTAAATCACACCCAAATTGTTACCAGTAAACGTAAGAGGCGAAGGCCTTTGGGTAACCATACTTGTCTAGCTCAGAAGCCTCCTTAACATACATATTAATAGTAATGATCTAGCAATTGTAAAGGTTCACTAAAATCTGATAGAAAACTATTCCAATGCACCGGTCAAGATGGAACAAGAGGGGATTCTCATATGGTAGGGAAAGCAAGTGTGAACAGGTGTGTCTTCAGTTGCTGCTGAAAAAGGGAGATGTTTTGTATTTTCCCCGAGGTTTTCAGGAAGTGAATTCCAGAGTCTTGGTGCTATGCTGTAAAAACCCCTGTCCCCCGTAGCAGGCTAAACCAGACCGGGAACAAGGAGCATTATTGTAACCATACATTAATGGCGTGTTGTGGCCGAGCAGTCTAGTTCACCGGACCAAAGCTTTGGTGTTGTCAGCAGCACAGTGTAGGTTCAACCACCAATGACATTGTGATAACTCAGCCACCACAGATGAAAATCAGTGCAGACCGCTCAACCACGACACATTTGTTTACCTTGTGATGTTGACGAGAGGCCGGAAATGTCACTTCTATCCTTGCGAGGGCGCCCTCTACCTCTCTTTGGAGTAAGCAGTTCCGGCGGCGTTTTTCTCGGCCGACCAATTTTCCCTGTAAAATAAGAGAAAATACAAAGCATAAAACTGTCATTTACCAATTTCAATCATGAAAACTTCAACTTTACCATTCACTATTATCCACTGGGTGCATCATGTGTGCAGGCTGGCACAGCTTATATCATTGAAATTATAAAAAACTGCAGTGGATGATAATTTAATGGTCAGACAGTAGGAGGGTTGACTGTGTGTTGTGGATGCAGGCACCTCATAATATCATAAGCAATCTGACATAGTGCGAACTTTCATTCCAAACCTTAGTGGATGAAGCATAAAAACTTGCTTAAAACACAAACAATTTTGCATAGCAAAAATAGGTATACTAGCCAGAACTCCTTGATGCAGTTAACCATTTCTGCAACTGTAACCCCCGTCATAGCTTGCTTAGTCGATATTTGCTAAGCAGAAATATGAATTAGGCCCAGGCAGTAGGAGGGTTCAATAAGCTTGATGAAGTTCAAAGAAATTTGCTAAGCAGAACATTCTTCTTGAAACATAAGAAATTGGGCCCAGGCAGTAGTAAAGGAGGATTACTTGATGAGGCTCACCTCAAGGCTTATAATATTAAGCAGACTGGCGGCCCTGAGGCACGCAATCATCATCATCACCACAAAGAAATCTGCTAAGCGCAGAACATTCTGCTTAACAGCTTTGTGAAATTGGGCCTTGGCAGTAAGAGAGTTTAGCTTGATGAGGTTCACCTCTAGGCATAATGTCTTCCCGGAGGCAAATATAGGTCAACGTCACCTAAAAGAATTTGGGCCCAGACAGTAGGAATGTAAAGCTCAAGATGAGGTTTACCTAAACACCTATAAAAAGCATATTGGTCATAGTCACCACAGAAAAATTTGCCAAGCAGAATACATCTGCTTAGCAGCTTTATGAAATTGCTCAGGCAGTAGTGAAGGAGGGTTAAGCTTGATGAGCATAGGCTTATAAGCATACTGTCTTCATCAAGGAGGCACATTATTCATCGTAGTCACCACAAAGAAATTTTCTAAGCAGAATATTATGCTTTTAAAACAGCTTCATGAAATCGGGTCCAGGAGGGTTAAGCTTGGAGGCTCACCTGTAGGCTTATAAGCAGACTGTCGTCTTCTCGGAGGCACATATTCATCGTCGTCACCACGAAGATCCCCCTCCCCCTCTTCCTCCCCATCTCCGCTGTCGCTATCTGCATCATCATCTTCCCCTCTTTCTTCTTCTGGATTCTCCCTTCCCTCCTCTGCATCCTTATGTTCCTCTTCTTCTTCATCGCTCTCATCACTTGCATCCTCATCCATATCGGCTCCTTCTACGGGTGCGTCTTCGGCGCCCAAGTGCTCCTCTGAACTGAGGAGCTGCATCACCTACAGGACAAGTGCAAAAAAGAACGAGATGAACATACACTGTACACAAGGGTTATTTTGGGCCGCTGGGAGGTTAAAAGTTTAAACTCATTGGAATGGCCACTGTACTTGACTTCCCGTTTGATCATACTGTGTTCTTCATCAGTTTGATTTACTTTGATACATTACGAGGACATTTTAGTTGTAGGGCTATACGTGTATATGGCCTTCAGACACGGCTACATGTAGCATTATTATTCTTCCTCCAGTGGTTATCAATTTACCCTATTTAACCAAAGGTATTGTGGTGATTTTACATGTTATTGTAATAGCGCCCTCTCTTGGCAGACTTTAGAGAGTTAAAACATGGCTACCTAGTTACAGACATGTAGCGGTTCATGAATAAATATAATCAAAGAATAATCCTTGCCATCCGTGTAATCTCAAATCAAAACATGGTGTCAGAAGTGAAGATTTCTCCTGTCAAGACAGTATAGCTGAAGATTGATAGAAGGTGAGCCATAAATCAGCCATAAAACTCAAGAATTGCCGATATAAAAAGACATAGAAAAAAAACGTTGTAACGTTTATTGTCGAACTGATCTCATACGTTGGGGGACGGGCTTTGCTCCTCCTGTTGTCTAGCTATTACAGGCTTTATAATAGGGGTATGTACCTGACAGAGATCTATAATACTCATCAATAAAAGGACAATCTTGAACACTAAAATGGCACATCTACCCCATCTATCACAACCTCCGGCATTGGATCTGACTGGCAACCTTGCCGAGAATTGGAAACGGTTCAAGCAGCGATATACATTGTATAATATAGCTTCAGAATTAACTGAGAAAGATGATAAGACTCAGACATCAACTCTCCTTCATATCATAGGGGAGGCAGCCCTCGACATCTACAACACATTTATTTTTGAATCGGAAGATGATAGTATGAAACAAGATGTTGTGCTAAAGAAGTTTGAGGAATACTGCATGCCGAAGCGCAATATCACATTTGAACGCCACAGATTCTTTACCAGAGATCAGCAACCAGGAGAAACCATTGATCAGTATGCTACGGAACTCCGTACCCGCAGTAAATCTTGTGAATTCGGCGAGCTTAAAGATTCGCTAATCAGAGATCGCATCATTTGTGGAATTCCAGAGGATAGCTTAAGAGAGAGACTCTTAAGGGGAGATAACCTCACTCTGGAAAAAGTCATGCAGCTATGCAGAGCAGCAGAAACCACAAAGCTACAAGCAAAAGAGCTAGCTCCATCCGGCAAGCCAGTAGTAGATGCAGTACGAGCAAAAGATCGAAGATCGAATGGCAAAGGAAATTTCTCCAAAAAGTCTCCACATGCTTCGAATAAGGGTAACAAGACATGTTATCGATGTGCCCAAACACACGAGTATGGTGCATGCCCTGCTCATGGAAAAACGTGCACAAAATGTGGAAAAATAAATCACTTTGCAAAAGCCTGCAAGGGTGCACAAAGCTCTCCGTACAGACAGAAAAATGTACACAACGTCACTGAAACTCCAGAAGATATGGAAGAATTCTTTGTGGATGTGATAGACGGTGATTCAGGCAACGATGAATGGAAACTTCAACTCCATACACATGGTATAAAAGTAAACTACAAGTTAGATACAGGGGCTCAAGCAAATCTCCTTCCTGAAAAGCTGTTTCAACAAATGAAACCACAGCCAAAGCTTCACTCAGCAAAAGTAAAGGCTACAGGATATTCGGGAGTAGACATACCCATCACCGGCAAATGTATGGTGAAAGTGCAACACAAAAGTAAGAACTACTTCATTGCATTTCTAGTCACACCAGGTAATCATCAGCCATTGTTAGGGTTGCAAGCTTGTGAGAAGATGAACCTCATAAAAAGAGTACTAAACATCACTAAAACACCCCTCGAAGTAGAAGATTTTGCAGATGTGTTCACCGGGTTAGGATGCCTACCTGGAACACACCACATCACAACAAGTGAAGATGCCATACCTGTCCAGCATGCATGTAGGAAAGTGCCTTTTCCTCTACAGGGAAAGCTCAAAGAAGAGCTGGACAAAATGGAGCAAATGCAGGTGATCACAAAGATAGACCAACCAACAGATTGGGTGTCGTCACTCTGCGTCGTTGACAAGAAAAACGGCAAGCTCCGAGTGTGTCTGGACCCACGAGATCTAAACCGGGCAATCAAGAGACAGCACTACAAATTGCCATCTCGTGCTGAAATTACAGCACACTTTGCAGGAGCAAAATTCTTCAGTAAACTTGATGCCTCAAGCGGATTTTGGCAAATCAAATTAGATGATGCCAGCTCAGAACTTTGCACGTTCATCACACCGTTTGGAAGGTATCGTTTCCTTCGTCTTCCCTTTGGCATCAGCAGTGCACCAGAGGTATACCACAAAATCATCCATGATCTCTTTTCTGAAGTGCCAGGGGTCAACACAATGATGGATGATATCATCGTTTGGGGTTCAACTCGCGAAGAGCATGACCAGAATCTCCGACAGTACTAGAGATAGCAGAGCGTAATAATCTCAAACTGAACCGAGAAAAGTGCGAGTTTGGGGTGAGAAAATTGACCTTCATTGGAGATGTCATCAGCGACCAAGGAGTCTTGCCTGATCCCAAAAAGGTCTCTGCTATCCTCAACATGCAGAAACCCCAAAATAAGAATGATGTACAAAGATTCATGGGGATGATCAACTACATGGGCAAATTCATTCCAGATCTATCTACCAAGTCAGCACCACTACGCAGCTTGCTTGACCAGAAGAATCAATGGATGTGGCTTGAAGCACAGGAAAAGGCGTGGCAAGAACTGAAAGTTATACTGACAACAGCGCCAGTGCTCAGGTTCTATAACCCCAAAAAGCCCATCAAGCTATCAGCTGATGCATCAAAGAATGGGCTCGGTGCAGTTCTACTACAACAGTATGATAATGAATGGGCACCAGTGGCGTATGCATCCAGAGCCATGACAGCGGCCGAGACAAGATACGCCCAAATTGAAAAGGAACTGTTGGCCATAACCTATGCATGTGAACGCTTTCACCAGTACATCTACGGACAACAAATAGAAGTGGAAACTGACCATAAACCACTCATTCCGTTGTTCACTAAACCACTGTGTGATTGTCCATTAAGAGTACAACGCATGCTCATCAGAGTACAACGCTACGACTTGAAAGTGTCTTACACACCGGGTAAATTCATGTATACCGCTGACACACTTTCAAGGGCAGTCGATCCTCATGCAGATAAAGACAGCTCCAAAGAGGATGACATTCAAGCCTATGTCAATACAATATTGACCAACATGCCAGTGTCCTCTAACAGGAAGAAAGAAATCGCCCTGGAGACAAAACGCGATGAAACCCTCAAGACACTGAGCACAATCATCAATGAAGGTTGGCCCGACGTGAAGAGCAAATGTCCAGTTGCAATCAGCGATTACTGGAACGCACGTGATGAACTTTCACAAGCAGACGACATGTTGTTCAAGGGAACTAAAATAATCATCCCAACATCAATGCGCCGAAACATGCTTGAGAAAATCCATGAAGGTCACCTCGGCATTGAGAAATGTAAACGTAGAGCCAGAGAAGTGATGTATTGGCCTCGCATCAACCAAGATGTAGCTGACATGGTAAAAAATTGCAACTCATGTCAAACATACCAGCCAAAGCAGACGGCAGAAACACTCCAGCCGCACCCTACTCCCGACCGCCCATGGCAAAAGGTAGGAGCAGATTTGTTCACACTCAACAGTAAGAACTATATAGTCATTGTAGACTACTTCTCACAATTTGTAGAAATTTGCACATTGACAAGCACAACCAGCGGCACAGTGATTAACAACTTGAAGTCTGTGTTTTCGCGACAGGGAACTCCACATGAAATGTTCACCGACAATGGACCCCAGTTTTCCAGTGCTGAATTCAAACGCTTTTCAGCAGATTGGGACTTCACACACACCACATCGAGTCCCCACTATCCTCAGTCAAATGGATTGGTGGAAAATGCTGTGAAAATTGTCAAGAACATGATCCGCAAAACAGTTAACAGTGGCCAAGACATCTATAGAGCTTTGCAGATTTATCGCAGTACACCACTTGAGTGCGGGAAATCCCCAGCAGAGCTGCTGTACAACAGAAGAATTCGTTCCAATCTTCCCATGGTGGACAGCTTGCTTGGTTTTAAACATCTGGACAGTAAAGCATTCAAGCAAAGAAAGGACGCACGAAAGGAAAAACAAAAGGGTGGATCCCGTGACCTTCCTCTACTTCAAGTAGGAGATACCGTGAGGCTGCTGGATACGACTAAGAATATGTGGTCTCAGGGCGGAGTAGTTACAGCCGCATTGCCAAACCGTTCATATCAAGTAGATACAGGCAATGGCACGAGACGTCGTAATAGGCGGCACTTGAGAGTTGCTTCACAACCGCCACAGCAGTGTGACTTCATCGAGCCATCATCCAAAGAACAGGATTTCGAAACAACCACGACCGCAACAGCAGTTGAGCCGAACAACAACGACATCACTCAACCAACAGCTACTATGACCAGGAGCGGACGAGTTGTTAAGCCACCGATAAGACTTGATCTATAAATCGCGAGACTTGCCAAACCTTACTTACAGTCAAGTTAAACTTAGCGTTTATTAGTTTACAGCGTTCATGAGTTTACAGCGTTAATGAGTTTACAGCATTATCTTCAAGTTCTTAAATTTAAAGTTTTCTTGAGGAAATTTAGTTGTTTTTATAAACACCAGTCTTCGAGAATGAACACTGAACTTTTCCGCATCGTCTTCATAACACTACCGCATCGCGATACGCGTATCAACTGGAATGTGAACTTTGAACTATATACATGTACACTGTCAGGACAATAACTTCATATTATGAACTTCTTTATTTAAAGAAAGGAAGATGTGGTGATTTTACATGTTATTGTAATAGCGCCCTCTCTTGGCAGACTTTAGAGAGTTAAAACATGGCTACCTAGTTACAGACATGTAGCGGTTCATGAATAAATATAATCAAAGAATAATCCTTGCCATCCGTGTAATCTCAAATCAAAACAGGTATTAACTAATATAAATTAACTAAATATTGTTTTGCTTTCATTCTATTTTGTGAGGCAATTTTTATCTACCTTACTTGTGTGCCCTTGTATGTCTATTTTTATGTGTCTTTGCTCCTTTTTTTGCTGCTAAATAGAATACTTAATTTGTACATTTTTATAATTCTACTTTATTGTTGTTCTTTTTAGGATCAGCTGGAGAGGAGAGCCTCTCGACAGGAACTGTTTCTTTTAGCCAATCCTTCTGGCTCAGGCTGGTTTTTTTTTACTGTATTTTAATTGCTCTTTGCAGTGTTTTCAATGTTTTTCTCTGCTATATTTTTTAATGTTTCAATGCCAAAATTAAATAGTGCACATTTCGCAATCAGGAAAAAAAATTGCAATATTTGTGTCGACAGTGGTGTGCTGTGAGTGGATGTGGTGTTTGCCTACTTTAATTTAGAATTAGACTTACGTCTTAAAAAAATCATTAAATTAAATAGAGTAGACAATAATTAATAACTTTGAGCATTTGCTTCGTTACCTAGTCCTAGTATTAGTATTTAGTATTAGAATCCTCCCTAGGTAGAAATTCTATCATGAATTCATCAAGAGGATCTCAAAAGAAAAATGAAGAACGGACATCCATTACAAAAAGTGTTTAAAAAAAAACCTACTATGCCTAGTGTAAAACAAGTAGGCTAGTGTAGTAGTAGTACTTAGTAGATAGGGAATTTCTCACGAAATAGATGCAATTAATTTCTTAACCCCTTTCTCTTCTCGTTTGCGATTGAAGGCGACTGGCTGCTGGCCTTGGCAAGCCTATCACCAATGCATACATTTTATAAATAAAAAATAACATACATCTTGTCCTTGAAGTTGTTGCCATTCAGTGAAGGATATTTCACCATTCAAGTATCTGATTAATTCTTCTCGATCAACTGACATTTTTTGATCATCTGTTCCTTCTTCCATGTTGTTGTTGTTGAAAAAACTTCACGTGCGGCGTCGAATGAACGTGCGCCCTCTATAGTTATTACTGTACAGGTCATGGCGCGCCAGTTAAGGTCATCCCCGGTCTGCCCCCGGTGCGTTCGAATAGCTTGTGGAGTGGGTCCCTTGGGGCTGGCTCCAGGTGCATGACGTCACTACGAGAGCGGTGAGTGGTCGTTCGTTTAGCTCTTGTCAGGGGCTGACCAGAGTGAGCACCGTGGGGTAGACACATGGAAGCTAAACGAACGCACCCACTGTGTTCGGTTGTTGTTCTCCGGATAAGTTGTTGCTATTGTTTTTCCTTTTCATTCTAAAAATAATTAGGTTCAAAATAAGAGGTTTTTTTTGTATTATAATAATACAAATTTCTAATAACAAGAAAACGCTTTTTTTGTGTCATACTTTATTTTTGCAACGGCCCAATTGGTCACACATCAATAGGTCGCGCACCCTTTTTTCTCCCCAGATAAGTCCTTGAACTGATCCAAAATCCGAGGTCATGAAACCTTTTTATACAGATTTGCATAACCTGAAATTTCGTCATGTGTGACCGACCTGCAAAAAATTTGTCCAGTGTGGAAACAAGAACTTGCTGGTCGCGCACCCTTTTTTCTCCCCAGATAAGTCCTTGAACTGATCCAAAATCCGAGGTCATGAAACCTTTTTATACAGATTTGCATAACCCGAAATTTCGTCATGTGTGACCGACCTGCAAAAAATTTGTCCAGTGTGGAAACAAGAACTTCAACCTGAACGCTGTTATAAGAGGGTGTCCTGAAATTCCATCACGCCTTTGCCCCATTATATAAAAACATATAAAAGGCACCTCAGCTCTGCTCTGAGGTTTGCTCTGAAAAGCTGAAAAGAACCGGTGGGTGACAACTTAACGCTTCGATCAGTATGCTCTGACCATAGAGCTTGCTCTATGCTTTTACGAGTTGAGCTTCTGCTCTGAATTCTGCTAGTATTTTTCATAATTGCAAACAATCTGTGCGGAGAAAAGAGCTTGCTTAAGTCTAGTCACAGCCAAAAATTTGCTTGACCTATAACATAAGCAAAATTTCAACAGAAATGATTTTTTCTTTTTTTGCAACATTCTCTTTAAATCCTCCACATAGCAAACAAAAGTAGGAAAAGTTGAGCAGGGGGAAAAATGCATCTTTATTCTTGCGGGGGGAAAATACAGTGGCCCCCTGTCTAGAGGGTAGATGGGCGCGATCATGTTGGATGCCAAAGACCGATCGATGACTTACACTGCATAATATTATTATGAAGTTTTGGCGTTCCATATTTTGACGTTTCATAACACCGATCATTTTTAGCACCGGTCACCGCGCCGCATCGCTACCAGCACCGCGCACACACATGACTCAGCAAGGACCTGCACCCGGCAGTGCGTGCACCTTGTACACACTTTACTCACGTACCTATCCCCAATTTTGTTAGTAGGCCCATCTTCGATGATATACAAATTTTGTTTTTGTATTCTGCTTCCAGAGCTAGCTAGCTACAGGTCATCAGTCAGAATCGTCGATAAGTGGACGGAAGCACACGGCTGTCTCTGAGTTGTAAGTATTATTACAGAGGAATCGTTGCTATATTCTAATATCCTAATGAAAATAATAATACAAATTAAGAGCAAAAGAATGCCCCAATTGAAAAAAGCAGACAGTGCGAAGTGTTTTGGTCCATGGTTTTTCTTTGAATTTTTAGCGATTTTTACACAAAGCAGTGCGTATCAACTGGTCATATCCTAATGTAAAAAAATATCAGTGATAACCTTCCTTGGTTTACTGGAAGGATGTAAATATAAGACCTGAAACATTTCAACTTTGCACGAAGTGCATGCAACGTTCACCGATCACCGCAGGCAGCAGCGAGTTCCCAGAGGGGCTAGCCGCCGTCTAATCACCCTTGTTTCACGGTAGAGTCCGTCCGCCGGCCATGGTCCGGCATGTCCGGACGGGCATACCGGTGAAGCTACGTCGTCGTGGAACAAAATATCTGTATCCACCTTCAAGAATGCTCTGTATAATATGCATATAAGACTTTATATTATTTGGTTTTATATGGGTGGCAGTTGGCTTTATATTTTTTCTCTCGAAACATTTAGTTTTGTATGTTCTGTAAAATTATGTTAACTAAACTAGTCATTACATTTCAAATGAAAACATAATATTGTCGGGATAGTTCTTCGCTTTTAAGTTCATTTCAGGTTTTCTCTGTGTTTTTCTTCTCTTTTCAACCATGGTGTCTTTTAACGAGACAGTTAGTCTTGATTTAAACATAAAGCAGCTCTGATAATTGAAATTACTTTGAATGCTCTAAACAGTGTTGTAGCTACACTACTTTTAGTGATGGGCTCTAAATCTAACTTAGTCTACAGATTGAGAGGTTCAACAAAATTATTTATATTTAGATTGGCCCCTATGGAGCCATCATTGCTCAAGTGCAACCTGGGGGAAATCTTTGCTGGGGCAGCACGCAGCGTATTTTGCTGGGCAAAATTTGTTAGTTCTTGGCAGGCCCGCCCTGCACCGCCCACCATGGCTACAACACTGGCTCTAAAAACAAATTATACTTTAAATTTATTTTAATAATTGTACAATGCATATTATTGCACAATCAATTGTTGCACTTGCTGGCTTCTTTCTATTTATTTTGTTACACTTGTTACGATTATAAGTTGTTCAGGTAGATTTTTTTTACTGTGTTAAATAGCCCCTTGTGGGCCGCAATGATACAAACATCTATAGACTAAGGCCTAATAGTAGGCCTATGAGTATTAGTGTTGACTGAGCATAAAGCAAGGACCTTTGTCTAATGCATTGAGAGCAAACCCGCTCATTTATTTATTTATTAATTTTTATTTTATTTTTAAATCTCGAGACCTACACATTAGTTTCAAGTTGTACAGGGGCTGTCTTAAAGGTTAAAACAAAAGTATAAAAACTGTCATCAAAAGATGTGTAAAACCAGACCCTGCCAAAGAAAAAATATGAAAAATACATAAAAACGAGATCGCACTGAAACATTTAAAAATCACACAAGAAAACATTAAAGGCAGTGGACACTATTAGTAATTGTCAAAGACTAGCCTTCACAGTTGGTGTATCTCAACATATGCATAAAATAACAAACCTGTGAAAATTTCAGCTCAATCGGTCATCGAAGTTGCGAGATATTTAGAAAATACTACACCCACAACAAAACACCGTAGCAATATAGAAGGAAGGGACAACAATTTAAAAAAAAAAAACATAGAATGGACTAAAACCCCTCAAAAACCAAAATAAAACAAAGAGCAACTTAAAAATAAATAAAACCAGAAGCATGAATTAAGGGATCATGTAATACCACAGAGAAGGATCAACCTCTAGAGGTCAATTCAAACCAGCCTGTTAGTTTTACTTCAAGGGAAGAAAATGTTTATTGGCAAACCTGCTCTTATTTCCTGTTTAAAAGGGCAAGGCTGAGTTTCGGTTTGCTGCAGCAAAAATTTCGTGTTATACTGTCCAAAGATCGTTTTTGTCAATTCAAGGGTTTTAGACTCGATAAGAAAAGGTGCTGCAAGTCACATAAATGCTATACCCTGTATCGTGGTATAACATAGGCCTTCCCCGTATAGCGCTCGCCCTTTACCGTTATAGCGCTTGCCCTTTTAAACACTCGCTCCCCTCGGCGTATATTGTCTGATTAATACAAACTGCTACCGACTAGTAAACACCACCTCTCCCTTTGTTAGGGCTACTAAAAACTGCGCAACCTACCTGTTCTTATTTGCATGACTGACAGTCAAAAATTGCATGTAAAATACAAACAAAAAAACATGACTCGTGTCTAATTTTCTTATTGTAAAAAAAAAAAAAAAAAAACAGGATTTGATGCAAAAAAAAGGGCTCCCCTGAAATTTAGTGCTCGGTTAAGTTTTTATTTATTGAGCACAGGCCTAATGATATTGTGGTATTATTAACAAAGAATCGCCCGGTAACTACGGATGGGCCTTTGCACTCGTCAGTAGTTTTCCATCATGAATCTTTCCAGAACATACAGTACGTAAAAGGTTTTTGTTCGCCCGCAATACTGTTAGTTTTCTACATGTACCTTCACGGTTGATGGGACTCTGCCATTCTGCAGTCGAGTTGGTGATTACCGATACGGGTCATGATTTTCTCATTGATGAACTTGGCATGGTTGCAAAGGGCACAGTGGTATTCAAAATATATTCTCGTATAGGATCAAGGAAATTTTGGTTTTTGATAATCCCTATGGGGAATGAAGAGGTGATTTTGTGGTAATTTGCATCGATGTGTGTAGCAAATAATGCAATTAACTTAAAAAAAAAAAAAAATGGTACATTTGCAGTCAGGTTTGCAAATAATTTTTGAATGAGGCTATGGAAGTAACGGTGTTTATTTGCTTAGAATAAAATAAAATAAAACAACAAAAAAAGGCAGGGTGTTTTTGAACGAACGTCGAATCTGTCCACCTTTAGCAGGGTGACAGTGGGTGCCAACCGCATCTCTTCCACAGCCGACACAAACCGACGCCAGCCCTTAGAAGTCTGAGAAAGGATTCGTGCATGAATCGTTTCTCATTATTCAAATGTGTGTGGGTGAAAAATTATCCCAACCATTATTTACTGTTCAGTAAGTTTTGATGATCACTTTTACTGTGACACTATACCTTGGAATAATTTGGCTGTAGGTTTAATTTTTTTGTGATTTGATCACGCGAGAAGCTTTTGTTTGCAGTAGGCCTAAAAAATAAACACAATTAAGTGTATGCGTATAATTACTATTTTTAAAATAATCTTTTTTATGCCCCACATAAAATTGCCCGATTTGTGACTAGTGCACACAACTCTTGGTAAATGTATCAATTGGCGTTTATTTATTCAATGTTTTATTGGTTTGGTTTGGTTTGCTGGTATGTAGATTGATTGAAATACAGACATAACTTTGATTTATTAACTCATTTCCAAACAATGATGATGTACTTTTGCTTTTAGTTATAAAGTATTGTTTTTTTGTTTACAACAGTTTCATTTGTGACCAACATGACAAATGATTATGATGATGCTTAGAAACATTGACACCTCTAGCTCTCTCGTCACAACTCTAAATGATTGATTAAAGGAACACGTTGCTTTGGGTCGGACTAGTTGGTCTATAAAAAGCGTTTTTAACCGTTGTTTATAAAATGCATGTATGGAAAGATGTTTTAAAAGTAGAATACAATGATCCACACAAATTTGCTTCGAAATTGCGTGGTTTTCCTTTTACTGTGCGAACTAACACGGTCGGCCTTTTATGGACTCCCATAAATGGCCAACCGTGTTACAAATGTAGTCGACGAGGTAAAAGGAAAACCATGCAATTTCGAGGCATGTTTGTGTGGATCATTGATTCTACTTTTACAACATCTTTCTACCCATGCATTTTATATCAAACGGTTACAAACCCTTTTCAAAGACCAACTCCACCGATCCAAGGTAACGTGTTCCTTTAATTGTTATAATAGTTTAGTTAAAATAAAAACCCTTTACAACAAAGATAGTTTTTTTTTCCCAATCAAAATTCTTATGGAAAGACTAGACTTGCAGCCTGTTAGATAGTTCTTTCATAGGGCTATATTAAAGCTCTGTGGTTCTTCACAGACGCAACGGAGCTATAACTATAGTTTTTTTCACAGGCTAGGCAACAGGCTGGTTCTTAACGGAGGCAAAAGAGCTTTAGCTCTATGATGGCAATGATGGCAATATATCTATACATGTAGCTCTATGATTGGTTCTTCTGGTTGGTTCTTCACAAAGGCAATATAGCTATACATGTAGCTCTATGATTGGTTCTTCACAGAAGCAACAGAGCTATAGCTGGATGGTTCCTCACAGAAGCAACAGAGCTATAGCTGGTTGGTTCTTCACAGAGGCAATAAAGCTATATTATGTAGCTCTATGGTTGGTTCTTCACAGAGGCAACAGAGCTATAGCTGGTTGGTTCTTCACAGAGGCAATAGAGCTATAGCTCTATGGTTGGCTCTTCACAGAGGCAACAGAATAACAGATCTATAGCTCTATGGTTGGTTCTTCACAGAGGCAACAGAGCTATAGCGCTATGGTTGGTTCTTCACAGAAGCAACGGAGCTAAAGCTGGTTGGTTCTTCACAGAAGTAACAGAGCTATACATGTAGCTCTATGGTTGGTTCTTCACAGAAGCAACAGAGCTATTATACATGTAGCTGGATGGTTCTTCGCAGAAGCAACAGAGCTATAGCTGGTTGGTTCTTCACAGAAGCAACAGAGCTATAGCTGGTTGGTTCTTCACAGAGGCAATAGAGCTACATAATAGCTCTATGGTTGGTTCTTTACAATGCAACAGAGCTATAGCTCTATCAGTCTATAGAAAATGTTTTTGTCTGTCACAAGTTGTGAATAATAGTATTGTGTACAATCAGTATTGTGTCGCTTGAGCATTTAAATAGTCTACCCAGTCAGCTTTTGAATTATACCTTGCATGCTGTCAGTGCAGATCATTATCAGTGTTTGGATTGCGATGTTGACCTCAAAGGTTTTTTGTCCTGTCACTAAAAACTGCTGAATAATAGTGTAACTTGTTATATAAATATCAAAGTCTGGTATGACTGTTTTTGGCCTTGATGAATGAAAAGTGGCACCCATTCCATTTTAAGTATGTCGCTCAGTGGTTAGGGCCTGTCAATATGCTGGCCATATCCTAATCTGTAACAGGTAGGCCTACATTAGGGCTCTAGCTAGTGAGTCGGGCCGATATGTCTGGATTGTGTGCCGTTACGCTCAAATTTTGGTTGATGCGCACAAATCATCAAGAATAACCCAGTTATGTACAAGTACACATATTACAAGTCTTCAAAACTGAAACCCCAAAGATGTTGTTGGGATTGCAAAAAAAAAAAAAAAAAAAAATACACAGGGAAAAATCGTCCCTGAAAACTTCTAAAGAACTCTGATGATTTCAGACACCAACTTTAACTTGCGCACATTTCGGTCAATGTGCACAAATCATCTAGAATAAACCAGTTAGGCCTATAATGCTCATTTTAAAACCTGAAACCCCCCGAATTGTTGATGGGATTGCAATAAAATTAAAATACACACGACAAATTGTCCTTAAAAATTTCTAAACAACTCTGATGACTCCAGACACCAACCTTAATTTTGGAGCGTGCAGTATACATTAATTGGCATAATAAAGGATGACGTATACAACATGTATGGGGTTCTCTCCATGAATTACATGACAGGGTGTGCGGAGACATGTCAAACATTTCGTGTTGACTCTTTTAGTTTTAGTGACTTCAATGATCAAAAACCTCGGCATAGTTGTTCGTTTCCAGGATGTTAAATTTGTCATTTGAATTGTTCTTGCAGAAGACCCCCAGCGAGTGACCTAAATATAACCAGTCGTCAGAATGGACCCGCTGAACATCTTAACTGGGAAGTACTCCCTGAGGTCCATAAAGCCATTGGACCTCAACAGCTGCACCAAAGAGTAAGTGTACAAATCTTTGCATTGTATATTCTGATGAATAAAGTTGAAAATCTCTTTGATTATGGATACATTTCCCCATTATTTTTTTATAATTAGGTGTTCGGAGCAGAGCATACATGTAGCACTGAACACCTTTTGTTTTTGTTCGTTTTTTTAGGTGTACGGGCAACAGCCTGAAAAACTTTTTTTTTTCATCTTTAATATTCTTCTCCCCGAAGTTTGTCCGCAAGAAAAAACATAGTTGCAAAGCTTGCAATAAGTTGAAACTTCGCATGCAGGTAGACAATGATCAGTAGATGATACACAAGTTGTTACGTCACGATGACGTCATCAGTTGTCGAGATACACCAATTCAAAGTTTATTATTTCAAAAAATCTTAACTTTTGATTTACAATAAACACATCATCAGAAAGGTCTTTAAAAACTGCGTAAATGCTTCACAATAATGACCCCACTTTGACCTTGTCTTCCGGTTCAAATCAGAAGTTGAAAATAAAACAAATCAAATTTAAAGAATTATTAATCCCCCATTGTTCGTGCACAAAGATTTTACATGTAGAACACACTTGTGTAGTGTCACGCTCCAGTGCTCACCTCTTGAGTGCACTGTGTAGCTTGTTTGTATAGTCTGCGTTCAAGGCGTTTGCAAAATACATTTCCCCATTTGATTAGATAGTCTCTTCTACAGTCATCAGTATTTCATAAGTTCATATTTCCTCAACCACATAAGCTATTTTGACAATCTTTACATCATATGAAAGAGCTTTACGTACTTCATAAAAATGGATATGTTGGTGACCTTCTCTTAACCTTTTGACTTGTCTTTAGCAAGGCTATGAAATGCAAAATTTGCTAGGTGCGCCCAATAAGCACAAAATCGACCCCAAAGCAGCTCTATGAAATTGGGCCCTGCTCTAGCAGCGGTAAGAGATCTGCTCCAGAAGTGCAAACCTTGTAGGTTTGAATCCCACCCATTTTATAAAACACATTGGGTTCGGATTAAAGGGGTTAAGTTTTGATTTAAAAAATTAGATGTGTACACCAAACAATTAGTATTTGTAAAAAAAAAAACACTACATGTTAAGTTTTTCTTTATAAATATTTTTCGAAAGAACCATTACCTGAAGATACTCGTGTAGTGGTTAAGAAATAACAGTTTTAGATATGGGAGGCAACCATTATAGAGGGAAACCCCAAACAGTCATGTAGGGTCTCAACAATCAATCCACACGATTCAAGCCTTCGTCCCTAGATTTTAACTGGGGTGCACTAAAAGTTCACATGCTAAAATGTTTACCTTGGAATTCCAAGTAATGACATGGGGAAACTAACCGTCCTGCCGGGAAAATTAGCCACCAGTTTTATCTGGAATGCGGCACGGTGTCCGGGTTGTGGGAAATTCCACATCCTGGGCCTAGTGGTTTCCCTTTACAGTGGCTGCTGGCCAAATGCTCTCTGAGAGCAAACAAGTGGTCCGGCTGGCTAGTTCAATGTTGGACAGCATTTAAAGGCAGTGGACACTATTGGTAATTACTCAAAATAGTTATCATCATAAAACCTTTCTTGATTACGAGTAATGGGGAGAGGTTGATAGTATAAAATATTTAGAGAAACAGCTCCCTCTGAAGTGAGGTAATTTTTGAGAAAGAAAGTAATTTTCAAGTTTAGAATTTGAGGTCTCGAAATCAAGCATCAGAAAGCACACAACTTCGTGTGCCAAAGGTGTTTTTTTCTTTCATTATTATCTCACAACTTTGACAACCAATTGAGCTCAAATTTTCACAGGTTTGTTATTTTATGCATATTGTTGAGATACACCAACTGTGAAGACTAGTCTTTGACAATTGCCAATAGTGTCCAGGGTCTTTAAAAAAAATGTGAAATGTGGGAAAAGCTGGGGGACTAGTGAAATGTACGTATTACAACATGTAGGTTAACAGGTCCTGCTTCAGTGCTTGCTACAAGTACTGCAATGTTAAGGGCAAACCCTGTATTGAATCCCAGGCAATGGAGCGCACCTTTTGTGAGAATACATTATGTAAAAACTGCTGACAAGTGAAGGCGGGTCAAAGGTTTGCAACAAGTTTGAAAGCTGCTCAGTCATGGCAAATGTCATAAATTGTCAATTCATATTTTTGTGCTTTGTCACACCAAAAAACAGTGTGTGCATGATCAATCCCATTTCATTGAGACCTTTTTATACAAAACCCTTTTATATGCTCTGTTACTTGTACTTTGTTATATCATGGATGGTTATAACATTGAGGTTACGGAATGGTTATTATACAGTTGTTGCACGCTGTGACGGGGTCCATGGCGTTTTGTACACTCGAGGGGGAAAATGGAACCCGAGGCCAAGCCGAGGGTGCCATTTCCCCTCGAGGGTGTACAAAATCGTAAACAGTATTGTCCAAGGCCCACACTTCGTGTGTCACAACTTCAAAATAACAAACCTGTGAAAATTTAGGCTCAATTAGTCATGGGAGTCGGGAGAAAATAACGGGAAAACCCACCCTTGTTTCCGCACGTTTCGCCGTGTCATGACATGTGTTTGAAATAAATCCGTAAATCTCGATATCGAGAATTGATATTGTTTTAATGTTTTCTCAAAAAGTAAAGCATTTCATGGAATAATATTTTAAGAGAAGTCTTTCACCATTACCTTCTGTAAACCCTGTAAGTTATTTGTAAATCTGTGAACTTTTAATTTTTGTTCTGTTCCTAAAGTATCCAATGGCTTTAAGGATGCAAGGCAGGTACTCATTACGAGGGAACTCTGATAAAGTACTGAGTCTTCAGTGCACAACACACATCAATGTAAATGGGTTAAACCAGAATATCTCTGGTGCAAATTTAACAACTCATTTATTATTATTGAGTTTTTTTTTGTTTATTTTGTGGGGGGGGGGGGTTACTGAGGGATGTTGCTTAGTTCGGACATTGTAGAGGTAACTGTGATGGGGGTCTGGCATTATGTAACCATGGAAGAAAGAACCTGAATGGCTTGGCAAGTGTGTTGACATGAAGGGAAGTTATTGCAGTACTTGGTAGAGCTAGGACCATCAGGTATCAATAATCTATCTGAATGTTATGTAATCATTCAGTGAACACATTGTATCACAGGTTTGGGCCTATTGATAAAGAGAGGGGTGTGTGTGTGGGTACAGTAGGTACAGCGTATTTAAATCCAATGGACAACAGGGTTGAAGGTCTCTGAGCAGAAAGTACTGGATATGTACAAAACCAATGGGAGCTGTCCCCAAAATTGATGACAACATTTGTCATTAGGAGATCCCTGATAAACTTGTACATGTATACACAAAGGTTTAAGTGTGTATTATATAATATTATAACACCTTGTACAAATATTTTGCCTTTTCATTGGTTTAAGAGTGCGTCACATGATATGTCTTAGTTTTACTAGACGGCAGCCTTGTTATAGTGCATCGTTTGCTGTGTGGTAGTGCACAGAGTTTCACAGAGCGTGCAGTACCCAGACGTCTTTTTACCCACCTCGAACCCAATCAGTTAAAATGCATCTGTGTTTCTGAAAGGAGCAGACGAACGTTACGTGTACGAAGATGATATAGTCTGTTGGGGTGTTATAAAACAAGAATTGACTGCTTTAACTTGTGCTATAGATGGTTAAAACAAGGAGGTAGAAATATTCCATGGTTAAAACTACTGCTCCCTCGGTGATCCCCTGATCCACCTCAGGAGTCGTACATATAGTTTTAACCAGAGCATTCAAACGAAGCAGTCAATATTTGTACAGTATACCATGGGTGTGGATGGGGATGTGTCATGAATTGGGGGTAAGGAGGGGGGGGGGGCTTTTACATCAACTGAAATCAGGAGATTCCTGATACAAAATGTTGACACACTTGTTTTAGTGTGTGTTATTATATAGTACATGTACATGTACCACTGTGGGTGTGTATGGGGGTGTGTCATGATTGGGGGATGGGGGGGGGGCCTTTTACAACATCTAACATCAGGAGATCCCTGATACAAAGTACATGTTTACACATGTGTTTTAAAGCCATTGGAACCTTTCGGTAAACAGTATTGTTCAAGGCTCACACTCTGGTATCACAACTTCTATATAAGATAACAAACCTGTGAAAATTTAGGCTCAATCGGTCATCGGAGTCGGGAGAAAATAACGAGAAAACCCACCCTTGTACCCGCGCGTTTCGCCGCGTCATGAGATGTGTTTAAAATAAATCCGTAATTCTCGCTAACGAGAATTGATATTGTCTTACTGTTTTCTCAAAAAGTAAAGCATTTCATGGAATAATATTTCAAGAGAAGTCTTTCACCTCTACCTTATGTAAACCCTGTAAGTTATTTGTAAATCTGTGAACTTTTATTTTTTTGTCTGTACCGAACGGGTCCAATGGCTTTAAGTGTGTGTTATATAATACCATGGGTGTAGATGGGGGTGTGTCATGATTGGGGGATGGGAGAAGTTGGGGGGGGGGGCCTTTTACATTATCTGACATCAGGAGATCCCTGATACAAAGTAAATGTTTACACACTTGTTGTAGTGTGTGTTATATAATAATACCATGGGTGTGGATGGGGGTGTGTAATGATTGGGGGTGTGTCATGATTGGGGGTGCGGGGCATTTTAGTTAAATACATGTAGCTGTCAATAAAATATCAATTACGGAAACAACAAATATAAAGAAATGTGAATATAACAAAAGCCTTCGTAGCTTGGACAACTTCGTAGAGCTGCGGTCCCAAGAGACTGCAAAGGAAGACCACACACGGGAGTGGCGAAACCATGAGGACCTTTTCCAGACTGTTTTGCGATTTTGTTGATGAAATATTTGTAGAGTATGAAACGTGCATTAAAGCCATTGGACACTTTCGGTAAACAGTATTGTCCAAGGCCCACACTTCGTGTATCACAACTTCTATATATAAAATAACAAACCTGTGAAAATTTAGGCTCAATCGGTCATCGGAGTCGATCGCTTCTGATTGGTTTGGATTTTTGTAACCCTTTTGGGTAGCAAAAGTCCCGGTTTAAAGCAACACATAAGAAACCACAAACAAGCTGGAAAATGTCTTTGTGGCTTCACCACTAGCGTGTTTGTGGTCTCCTGTTCCAGTAGTTTTGGGGACCGCGTGGCTCTACAGAGCTGTCCAAGCCATGACGGGCCTTGACAAAAGGCTACTGCTGTTGGTGCTGTGGCTAATGTCAAGAGACATAAGATTTTGTTGAATTTTAATTTTAATTAGCCACGTGGTTTAAAAGGTATTATTGATTCAATATTTACACAACTAATCAGAAGGGCAATTAAATTAATTTTGTTATGATGATCTTATAAGTATGTATTAAGCGCCTGTTATTTTTGAAAAAGCGAACACATCTGAACGCTTTCAGGGCTTCATAACGACCCTTTAAAGACACTGTACACCTTTGGTAATTGTCAAAGACAAATTATCTCACTTTGTGTATCTCAACATACATCAAATAACATAGGCCCTACTTTTAGCATGAGATTTTGTTGTTTTAAAAGCACAAAATAACAAACCTGTGAAAATGTGGGCTCAATTGGCCGTCGAAGTTATGGTCTGGACAGTAAAAATGTTTTTCGTACAGGCCCTTTTGTCTTGTGGACTCTCTCCCCAAATTTAAGCCCTGTTCAAAACACGACACAATACTTGTCTGACTCAAAGTCATTTCCATACTTTTCATTATTTTGTTGCATTACTGTATTCTTCTAGTATTTTCTTGTGCGCCTTGGTTGCCACTTAAGGCAGATATGTGCGCTTTATAAATCTCTAATTATTATTATTATCATTATTAAAGTCAACATTACAACATCATTTTGTTATCACAGTGAAGTGTTGATATATTATTCAAAAGAAAAACACAAGACCATTGTTCTGGTTTGTTTGTTTGCCCCAGTGCTAAAATCACTGCCCTTGGGCCTATGGTCCAGTGTAAATGTTGAGCCCTGGCTCTAACAAAGTCCAACTGAATGGTTACTACTGGACTCTGATTATTGTGATGTGTCTGATCCCCTGTCAAACATATTTACAGTGTACAGTCTGACAGTCTGGTCTGAGCTGTCCAATATAGTGAACAAAACATCTACATTTGTACCCGCTGGCGCGTCAAGGCCAATGGTATAAAACATCAGGTGATGGTTTGAGTCCCGGTGTGGTGGTCTCAGATGTCCAGCGTGCTAAAAGATCCAGATTACCAAATACGGTAGTACATGTGTGTATTATGTCATGCCATACCTGCGCACAGCAAGCAAAAGTAGGCGCTTTTAATGCCGTGCTGAGTCGACTGTTTTGCTCGAGCTCGTAGCTGTCATGGCGGCGTCCACAAGTAAATCGTGTGGTGATCGAGTGGAGCGTCTACGACAGTATTGCTGAAAAAAAGTAATCACATAATAAAGTGTTTGAGGAGCGGAAATTACGAAGAAGACTCATCTGAAAGCCAATAGAGGGTTTTGGGTTGCCAGTCGAAAAAGCATCTCGTACGATAACAAAAGATGACTAGCTAGTCAAAACGTTGAGACCAATTTTTTAAGAACTGACTCCTCGGTAGTACAGTTAATCACGATCCTAAGCTAAGGTAGTAGTCCCGGTGACGTCACCTGGATCTTTTAGCACGCCGGACATCTGAGACAGCGACACCGGCCGTGATATTTGTGTTACGTGTATTTAAAAGGCAGTGGACAAGTATTAGTAATAACCGGTACTCCAAATAATTGGGCAGCATAAAAACTTGTTAACAAGCAAAACTGGAGAGCTGTTGATACTATAAAACTTTGTGAGAAATGACTCCCTCCGAAGAAGTACATAAGTAATGTAGTTTTTGAGAAAGCAGTAATTTCTCACGAAAATATTTGAACAAAATGTGAGACCTCAGCTGAGGTATTCAGATTGTACAAAATGTTCAGTCTTAAATTTCTTGCTAGATGCAAAATTGCTGAACAAAATCGTTCCCTGTAACTACTGATACTAAAATATCTGCATTGATATTGCTTTGTTCTTCTGTAGCCTATAATCAAAAAATAAAAACAAAACAAAAATAAAACTTGAATATTTGTAAACATTTGTTATAGTGGGGTGTCACGACGCCATAACACTCCCAAAAGCAAATTGTACATGTTTCGATCCACTCCAGGTTGCACAACAATAGACTGAAAGGGCATGTGAACCTTTTGTTACCCACAAAGCTAAGTGGCCATTCAACTCTTGCATGTCCTGGTTGGTGTTTATTGGTAGGGGATTTAAACTGTGATGACTTGCAGAATATTGTCCAGGGTGCTTAATGTACAGTGCTTATAAAGGCAATTACTCAAAGCAATTATTGGCATAAGAACTAACATCTTGTACCTCCATGGTAACAAGCCATGGAGAGCTGTAGCCTAAAACATTGCGAGAAAGAGGCTCCCTCTACTGAAGTAATAGTTTTAAGAAAGAGGTAATTTCTCACTCAAGTATTACAAGACTGAAGCCTTTTTTTTTAGGCGTCTGAAGAAAGTACACAAACCTGGTAACAAGGTTGTTTTTCTCTAAAAATCAATGACAAATTGCATATAAACTGAGTCAAAATTTGTTATTTAATGCATGGGGGATACGCCAAGTGCGAATACTGGTCTTTGAAAGTTACCAAAGGTGTCCAGTGCCTTTAAAGGGAAGGTCAATGTTTGGTCATCACTCTTAATATTAATAAATATCAGTACAAATTATTGGTTAGAAGCCTACAGTAGATTTCAGTTAAGCAATTTGAGAAATCTTTCAAGTGGTTATACTTTATGTAAAAATGTAAGTCTTGACTTTATGCCCCCAAATTTGAATCTGAGAAGTATTACCGTATCTCAGCCTCTTTATAAACCTTTGTCCCACTCTTTTGTCAGTTTGTAAAAAAAAGCTTCAAATCAAAACTGCATTTTGTCTCTCTGAAAGTTGTTTTTTTGTGTTAGGCTTCTTTGCCATCTGTAGAAGGGCTGAGCTGTTTGTCTCCAATAGACATTATCACCTCTGAAAAACAGAAAACTGCTCACTAGATTACTAAGCCTGGGCAAAAGATTGACGAATTTGACAATGATGTCTGATTGGGGTTCGTAAGTAAAATATATTGTCGTGAATAGTCATGGGCGACACAATTGGTTCACTAAGCAGGTATTCGCGACTATTTTTGTTGTAGTCGTGGCTGCACAATAATCCAAGTAGTTGAAAAACAGTAGTCGCGACTCGACCATACATACCTGCCAACCATTCCGATTTAGGCATAATCATTACGGAAATACGAGCCGTGTTACGGATTACGAATTACTCACCCTTTATTACGCATTTCCTCAGAATCATGTACATTGTTAACTAAATTTAATGATTTATTAATATTTTGAATGGTAAGATGTATCAATTATTTATCCGTCTTGTTTTGTTATCCGTCTTGTTTTCTTGTTTTCGCTCACATTAACGACAAATATATTTGTCGTTAATGTGAGCGTAAAATGCTCTGTGTGGTCTTTCATTGGAGCCGTTGTTGTTAGTTTTTCGTCTAGCGCGATGTCCAATATACATGTCTTCAATGCCATTGTTCCATTGTACCAAGAGAGGGCGCTTTACTAAAAAGCCAACACCTTGAGACAAGACTTAGCGCACATGGTTTTCCCACACGACGTACGTTGTATGGGTTGTGTGTGTGTGGACGTGTATTTTTGCGATGATATGCCGGGCAGTCTGGCCGACGAGGGCGCATCGCGCTTGTGGAATAACGCTAGAAGGAAAGGCTCTATAAAATATCTTTAAAATATCTTAAAAATGAGGATGCACAACACATTGTTACAATGTAAGAATTGTGGCCTATGTTTCTGTGAATGTTTTGTCTACGCTGCCGTTTATTTTTGAAAGCCTTTTAACGTTCGTTGTGCTGGCCCAAAATCTGGACAACGGTTTTCCGTTTTTTTTCCCCGAGTTTTCTTTAGGGTGCACATTCAGTGTGCATTCTTTTTCTAAGAATCACATGATTTTGCTCGATTTTGCTTGATTACGCTTTTTCATTCCTCAAGGTTGGCAGGTATGCTCGACTAAGCAACCAGTAGTTAGAGACTAAGACACTAGTCACACTAGTCGCACTATAGTCGCCTGGGCTTGGATAATACTGTACATGTATCTCTTATCCCTGATGTGGAATACAGCCCTAGAGGGGCCCTGGGAGTTATTTTGCCCCATGGTTACCCCAGGGGTCGATTTCACAAAGAGTTTCACAGTGTTGTAGCCACGGTGGGCGGTCCTGGGCGGGCCTGCCCAGGACTCTCAATTTTTGCCCAGCACTCTGAGAAAAATACATTATGCTGCCCAGAACAGATTAAAATAATTTAAGATTAAAATATTTTATTGTCATGATAAAAAACATGAAATTTGTCTTCCCTGTGTAAAGGAGACTATACAATACATACAAGAAAGGCATAGCAAAATTAGACAACAAGAATAAAATTACAATTTACAGATTTCAAATATTGTCCGTTTTGCATTGATCTGAGAAACAGCTAATGATGAGGAAAATCAAATGTCACAGAGAAAGAACACAAAAAGGCCATTCAACTTTCTCTTGGTAGCATTACATAGTTTTGCTGATCACCTTGCCATCGATAGACTTACAAATTTGATTTATTGTCCACCACTAAAATTGGTCTAGCTACAACCCTGGTCCTAGGAGATATTAAAAACGTATGGCTAGTCCTAAGTTAGGATGAGTAACTCGTCCTAACTCGAGATAAGACTAGTCTTAAAACTTTGTGAAATCCACCTAGGGCCCTTTAAACATGTCCCCGCCATGTTCCCTGTTCAACAGTGTTCCATACTCCAGAGCATGGGGTTGCTACTCCCCGGGATATTGCCTATTTGCTGGGGTGTATCAGGGGTAAAAGTGATCCAAGTGTGAACAGGCTGATCCCCAGGGTTGCCCCGTGGAATAGAGCAGTGTGAAATAGGAAATATTTTTTCTATTGAGATTGCTATTTTGAGCACTTTCATGTAGTTTACATAAAATATTCCTGAAATAATCTTATTTTGTTTTTTTCCCCTTTTTATTTTTCCAGACAAATATTGGAGTATTTTGAGAACTCCTTCAGCATCAATGAGAGCCTGTTCACGACACTTGCTTGTAAGTTGTCCTTACTAACTACCTTACCCCCAGGGCCCACTTTCCAAAATGCACTTTCTGGACCCTGCACGATGTGATCCACTTTTAGTTGTTCACTCAACAAAAGCCTTGATCAAGGCTGTCTTGCTACCCCTGTCCCTTTGCCCAGTTGTAGTTCCCATCACAGGACGTAAGGATAAAACAAAGTGGTGGATTTCACAAAGAGTTATTAAGACTTGTCTAATCTCGAGTTAGGACGAGCTACTTATCCTAACTTAAGACTAGCGATACGTTTTTGATATCTCTTAGGACTAGTCTTAAGTTACCAACATGTAACTCTTTGTGAAATTGACCCCTGATTCTCACCACATAGGTCAACCAACACAAACTATTCTTCTTTATCTAATCCTTATAAATGGTTTTATTTACTCCCTTGGTTCTGCTGTGATTCTTCTTCAATGACTGTAAGAAAATCCATTACTATGTCCAGGGTACTTTTAATGTTGGGGCCAAATGGTCCAATGATTCGGACACAAGTTCTGATGGCAAAGAATAGGGTCCCTCTTTGGGTTAGTTGTTGGTTAGTACATTATGTCCATTATGTATGTGCTGCTCTTTTGTGTCACACTGTTTAAAAATGGTAATCGTTCACTTTATTACAATCCACTGGGATAGCATTCAAATCAACAGCATTTTTTTTTATTTTTATTTTTTTTTGTTTTATTAACCTCCCTGGTTAATTCAAAACTGATTTTACATCTGGCTATAACAGAGGGGTGTGATTCCGTTTTTTGAATGGAATTCGTTTGTGTTTTGCCTTAAAAAAACAAGAAAGTCTGTTTATATTAATTTATCTTTTTAAGATCAAATTCTAAAAGAAATTGAGGTAAGACCCCAGATTGCAGAGTAGGGCCTGTAGAACCAAAGATAAACGTTAGTATTCAAGCTTCATTCAAGTTTTTGCGCTTTGCGCTAAGATTTTTTAGAAAATCATCGTCATCCCACCACATCCCTGGGCTACATTATACAAGTCCAATCGTTTTGGCTCATGATTCTAAATAAATTCTGGCCTTTTAATTTACATGATTAGAAGTGAGAGAAAACAAATTGTTCCTAGTCAACAGGCAGAATCTCTTTAAGTTTGGGTTGACTTATTTAACCTTCCACATATAGGACCCGGGTGTTCGATTCAATCCAGAGGCACTACAGTGACTGCATGGATTTCCCATTGAATCTAGGTTTTTTCACCACTTAAATGTACAACTGAAACTTCCTTCCGTCTACAGTGATTATGTTCCCTTTTCTGTGTGAGTCCGTAGCTTCACCACAAATACCATCGCAATGATATTAAATTTAAACAATTCTGAAAACCTTCATTTAAAGACAGTGGACACTATTGGTAATTGTAAAAGACTAGTCTTCACAGTTGTTGTATCTCTACATATGCATAAAATAACAAACCTGTGAAAAATTTGAGCTCAATTGGTCGTCGAATTTGCGAGATAATAATGAAAGAAAAAACACCATTGTCACACAAAGTTGTGTGTTTTCTGATGCTTGATTTTAAGACCTCAAATTCTAAATTTGAGGTCTCAAAATCAAATTCATGGAAAATTACTTCTTTCTCGAAAACTACGACACTTCAGGGGGAGCCGTTTCTCACAATGTTTTATACCATCAACCTCTCCCCATTACTCGTAATCAAGAAAGGTTTTATGATGATAATTATTTTGAGTAATTACCAATAGTGTCTACTGCCTTTAATGTACATAGGGCTTTATTTTTAAATGGAAAATGCCCCAACAAGTGGGTTATGATTCAAATTCACTAGTCATGATTGTGTTAGACATTCAATTTACAATGCAGTGTAAACCAAAACCAGAGGGGTGTCTGTTTTCTGTGTGTCTTTTGGAATCCCTGTTTTAAATTTGAACACACTGTTTTATCTGTAACACACTGTTTTATCTGTTATTTACTTGATTGTAAGTGAACAATTTGGACACCCAGTTTATAAATTTTCAGAAAATGTGGACACCCTTTTACCATATCCTGGCTAATGAACCTTGATTCAATTTTATAACTATCGCAGCCGAGGATGCATTCTACAAGTGTCCCGATCGTCTACGTCTACCTCTCATCTTCTACTACACTCACACCGCCGTGGTCTACTGGAATAAGATGATGCTTGCTGGTCTTGTTGAGGTAAGTGTAGTTACTTTGAATTGCCACTCGGTAAATTGCATCCTACCCATGAGCATTTCAAGAGCACCAGGGCAATGACCAGGGGGGCATGGAGCCAGTGGCCTTTAATGCCTGCATGAACTATCTGGCATGAGACAAGATGTGGTTAAGACCTCAACCGTGTCCGAATTAGCACTGGCGTGTCTACGCCGAGCGTTCAGTTCACCAGACCCAAGCTCTGGTGTTGTCAGCAGCTGAATGTTGGTTCCAGTTACTGCACGTGTGCACCCTTTTCATTATGATTATGGCCTCTTTGATTATTATGACTGACACAACTCCTTTAATTGAACAAACTTACACAAAAAAACCTTAGACATACATTGTACTACAAAGTAGACGACCAGTACATAATTACACATCAAGAAAAGAAATATTGGCCGTTTCTGAATCGTCTCTGAAGAAATTAACAATGTGTTTTTGTTTTTACTTCCAGGGGCGCTTGGATTTATACTTTGAGACCATGTTTGAGACTGGAGTAGATGAACAGTCATGGGATGATACGGTGAGTTGGTTATTTGGTTCAGCTGGCTAGTCACTAAACAAAGTTAATTTAACATTTTTGTTTCAATGTATACATTATAACAATCCTAAATATTACATAGATAAGCAAAATTGTAAGCACAGAGGATGGAGGAAAAATAGTTAACTTAGGACAGCCTATACAAACTACAAACAAGGAGACAAGACAAGACAATAATTGTTCATTTATTAATTTATTTTTAATAATAATTTTTTCCTTTGATTTGTTTTCCATTGTTATTCCTTTTGCTCTTGTAATAATAATAATAATATAGGTATTTATATAGCGCCTTTAGCACAGATCAAAGCGCTGATCAATCGATCAAATAAGACAAACGGGTAACAGGAAACCATGTCAAGTACATGTACATGCAAGATTTGTGTACAGTTTGTGAAAATGAGCTTTTCTTCAAACTTAAAGCAGGACATTCTCCGGGTAACATAAAACACTAAATTTGTCCTCTTTTAAAATGCAGGAGAACTATCGGATGGGGGGCAGCTTCAAGTGGCCACCTCTTGCAGATGTTGTGGAATATCGCCGCAAGGTGCGAAACAGCATTCACAAAGTCATCTCCGATACACCACTGCAACTGCCCATAAACATGGACAGCCCCTGGGTAAGATATGCTTAAGTAGTTATAATGTGTCTAGAATTATTGTCAGCTCCAGTTTCTGCTTTTTTTTTTTTTTTTTTTTCTGCTAAGATGAAGTTATTATGTTATTATTATGTATTTCTATCCCTAAATATAACCACAACAAATTACACACCCAATTAGTTTCCCTTGAGTTTTTTTACTTAATAATTAAGATTGAAAAGTTGCATCGCGAAAGGTGATCTCTGGCTGCCGCTTCCCAGGTTGTACTGAAACTTGGGTGTGATCCCTGGCTACTGGGCAGTTAACCGTTGTATGGCCTCTGACTGGCACCCGAACAAAAATATTTATTTGTAGGGAGACAGCCAACATAGGGAGGCTGTCACGACCAGAGTTTCCGCCATACTCTGCTGTTGACAACACTTGTCCTTAGGTCCTTTGATGAACTAGACTGCTCTGCCAAGACATTACACCAATGTTGGGAAAAGGGAGAATAAACTGTGAATTATTTCTAGAAAGCTCAGACAAGCATTATACACATTTTAAAATGCTAACAACTAAAGCCTGGTTGATACTCACTCCGAATGTGAATTCGAACTTTTACATCACATCTCTTTTTTTGCAGCGAATGATTGTAGAGGTACCTGTTGCGAATTCATCGTTTTTAATTTGTGGCGCCAAATTCGTACAAGTTTAAAACTCTCAGTTGTATCAATGGCAAAACTGTTGCCTGCTGCTGTTGTTACGTCGTTTCTTCGGTTTGTTTATTTTTAAATTTTTGTCTGCTTACAGTTAGTTTTCTTGCATTTCCTTACTTTTGTATGTGTAGTATTTTTGGTCTTGCAGTTCATTTCCATTGGGTTGTTTATTTGTTGTTGTTGTTGTTGTTGTTGTTGTTTACCTATAGTGGGCGTTGTTCATGGGTTTTGCTCATGAGAGGATCCATATTGACACCTCTTCAGTCCTGATTCAACAACTTCCTATCCACTTTCTACGTCTTCCTCATGACTGGCGAGTGGGACCCTCATCACATGGTAAATATGATAAATACTAAGCTTGTGTAGTGAATTCCTGTAAGAAGAAATATAGCTTTTGGCACAAAAGACGCGCGCTTTTGTTCCCTTCTTCTTTTGAGAACTGCTGGGGTGTAACGACAACGAGGGGCGCATAACAAATGCTCGCCCACTTCACCGTCCGCTCTGGTCAGATAAGGATCTCGATTATTAAGACAGTTTTCTTCGCTACTATTTTCTTTAACCAATGTAGCCGGTTTGGATTTGGCTTGGTGGTGTTTGCCCCTCACAAGGAAGAACCTGCGCATTAGTTAAAGTTGTAAGCAGTAGATATTAATTATTGTTAACTAGTAATTACCCCGCCTAGGCAGTTGCAGGCATTTTCCCATAATTTTAGGCCCATGCATTTGCAGGTCAATCTTATTTAAATTGTTGGTAAAGTTACAAAATTATCTACATGTATCTTACCACGATTTCATGAAGCGCTAGGATTAATCCTATCTGGACTTAGTATGGGTTCAATGCGTTCGAATGTCTAAGATACAGAACTTAATTTGTCCTTAATCCTAAGATTAATCCTAAGTTAGGAAGAGTGTGGTGAAGTCGACGGCTGGATGGCTGCTGAAATTTACTACTTGACTAGTCACATCTCTAGCAGTGGCGACTTCGACACTAGTCGTGACTAATTTTAAATACCAAAGATGTGTTGCGGCATATTGTTTGCCGCAGGCGCAATAGAGCAAACAAACAAAAAAGCAATGGAATGAATATCAGTAGGTGCAGTCCTTGGAAGACGTCTCACTGGATTACTAGAAAGATTTGTTGAACTAGAATATCTTTAGGTCGGACTTGAAGCACTAGGCCTCAAAATAAGCCCTGACATCCACAGCAACTGCTGGGCGTCCTGTGCTTTTTCTGTGGTGCCCTTTGCAAAGTTAGTTTTATACTTAAACTTTCCTCTAACCGGAGGAAAATTGCTGTGCCCCTTTAAGATCGAAATTCAAGGCCTGAAGCACTATGGTGATGGAAATGTTTGGAGAACAGGCCTGTAATCTCATAGGTTTATTTCCTGCTGTTTAATTTACCGACAAACCCAAGTGTGTTTTTTTTTTAAACCATGAGCATAGAAACTTTATTTTGGCGGGTCTTTCTAGGACAATTCAGTATGTGGTATGAATGGTATACACTCAATTCACTTGATGTCAATGCCCAGCCTAAAAGAACTTAAATGCACTTTTAATCAAAACTTCTTTAGAGGAAGTAAAGGTTGGCCTTTGTAGTCGGGGGCAGACAGATTTTGTTTTCATTGGAATGTTATTAACCCCACTTTTATCCCAAGGAGTATTCTTTGCAGGTGTTTTGCTCAAAGTTTTGCGAGGAATGACTTATTCTACCCATTGTTACCTTCGCACAATTTATGAAATTTTACAGCCATTCATCCCGGTTGCCTTGAGGGGAAAATGATTTCTTTGTGCCCCCCCCCCCCTTCTTTACAAAGGTGATGGCATGGGAGAAAACAAGATGATAACTGTGCCAGAGTGTGAGGTTACCATCGGAAAACCCTACAACTTCCCCTCCTATGGTTGGGACAATGAGTATCCAGAATGTGTGAGAAAGTGAGTAAATTTAAATTCTTATTAAATAATCATCTGTGACAATTTTACTTAGTAATTGTTCCAAGTACACTATGAGTACACCTTCAGGACACCATGAGGACACTATGAGTACACAATGAGTACACAATGAGTACACCATGAGTACACTATATGAGTACACCATGAGTACACAATATGATTACACCGTGAGTACATCATGAGTACATCATGAGTACACTATGAGTATACCTTGAGGACACCATGAGTACACTATGAGTACACCTTGAGGACACCATGAGAACACTATGAGTACACAATGAGTACACAATGAGTACACCATGAGTACACTATATGAGTACACCATGAGTACACAATATGATTACACCGTGAGTACATCATGAGTACATCATGAGTACATCATGAGTACACTATGAGTATACCTTGAGGACACCATGAGTACACTATGAGTACACCTTGAGGACACCATGAGGACACTATGAATACACTAAAACTAGGGCTGGAATACGGGCTGGCAGTCAAGTGTCAAGTTCGAGCCCTGGTGTGACCTTGTGACACTAAAACCATAATTGGCCTTTCTGTATGCTGCATGTGTAGTTGTGCATTTTCATAGCTCCATTGTCGTTTTACATGTACCTCTACGTGTAGTAAGAGGGTGGCGTGATGACGTCAATGCAACTAGTCCACTGTCCCATTTAAACATGTTAAATTAAATGTTTAAAGCTTTGTTGCAGAAGGACAAGTGCTACACACCCAACCCTGGATGGAATGCATGTCCGCATTTTGTATACAATAGAGTTCAAGATGACATGCATGACCTTCCATGTCTGTATTACCAATGAGTATTTAAATGGAAGGTACAGGTTTGGTAATTACTCAAAACAAATACTCACTTAAAAACTGACTTGGTAGCGAGCATTGGAGAGCTCTTGATAGTAAAACACATTGTGGGAAACGACTCACTCTTAAGTAATGTAGTTGTTGAGAAAGAGGTAATTTCTCACTAAAATAATAAAAAACTTCTAGCTAGAAGTCTTTTATTCCTATCTGAAAGCACACAATTCGTCCAACATGGGTGCTTTTTCTCTCATCATTTTCTCACAACTTCAATGACCGATTAAGCCAAAATTTTCACAGGCATGTTATTTTATGCTTATGTTGGGATACACCAAGTGAGCAGACAGGTCTTTGACAATTACCAAACGTGTACCTTCCCTTTAAACTCTAAACACTTCAAAAAATTCCAGGCCCACTCCTTTTTCTTTTCTTCTGAATGAACCTATTGAAGTCGAACAGGAAGTCCCTGTCAACAATTCAACTACGCCTCAAAAGATTTTTGACAAAGTACATGGCCATACAGGTGTGTGAAGGTTATGCCTAGGAATCTCAACAAGTTCACCCTGTTGGGCTTTAAAGAGTGAAAATCTAGCAAAACTGGTGTGGAATCTTTTTTCATATTATATTAAAGTAAAATCGATTTACATTATTCTTTATGTTTATAGGCACTGGATGGACACTTTTGGTAGTTGCTCAAAATAATTGTTAGTTGTGATAAACAGCTCTCGATCTGAAGTAACATAGTTGTTGTTCCCTCACTCAAATATTGAAAGACTTCAGGCCTGTAGCCTTTTATTAGGCATCTGAAAGCACACACATTTCTTTCATTTCTTTCTTGCAACTTCGATGACCAATTGAGTCCAAATTTTTACATATTTGTTATTTTATACATTTGTTGGGATATACCAAGTGAGAATACTGGTCTTTGACAAATATTAAAGGTGTCCGGTGCCTTAAAAATAGACAGAAATACCTACTAAGAATAAGTTTGCTCTCTCATTCTCGATAAAACAAGGAGGTGTGAAAGTAAAATGGGGTGTGGCAGTGGTGTATGTACAAACACATTTTGTCACTTCGGGCACAGGTTCGCAAAAAAATGAAAGGAAAACATGAGATGTACTAAATAATTGCATTGTTTTAGGGTTCCTGCATTTGAGGCAACACAGTATATGATCACGAACAAGGAATTCCTGGAGTTTGTCGAGAGTGGTTGCTACGGAAAGAAGCAGTATTGGTCCATGGAAGGCTGGCAGTGGAGGAACTTCCGCAAGGTTAATCATCCGATATTCTGGGTCTGCACCAAAGGTAGGAAATCAGTAAAAAAAACTGTTGAGGTAGTTTTTACCAAGAACGTCTCGAACATCTGTGTGTAGTTGACAGCAGTTGGGACAGCGATTACCAACCGCCTGTCTGGCCTTATTGAGGGCAGCATTATACGCTGTGACGGGGTCCATGGCGTTTTGTACACCCGAGGGGGGAAATGGCACTCGAGGGTGTACAAAACCCATGGACCCAAGTCACAGCATGCAACAATTGTTTCGTTAAAATCTTTGTATACATGTAACTGTTATTCCTCTTCTCGAAGTTCTGTTGTCATCTTCAAATATTATTACGTCGGACTATTCATTGTTTAATAAGCAGACGAATGGGAAACAATTCCCTCGATCCTGCAGGTGTTTCGTACACAGCGCTGGAAATCGACCAACGCCGGGAACGATCAAGGTGATGTACACCGGTGTACATCACTTTTCATGTTACATGCGTTTTTGATGCGCGTCACATGATTGGTTCTCGACCAATCAAACTTCACAGTTTGTTACCGAGGTATAACAATCAAACATGTACCACAGAAATTTAACAGTTCCCCTGCAGACGATGCTTGACATAATGTTTTTGATTTGTAATCAATAATTGCACTTTTGACGAAATAATTTAACAGGATGCTTACTCCTGGCTATGACAAGAGCAAGCTGGTTAAAACATTGGGATAACGAAAAGTCCCCTTGTTCCACTAAGCAAAAGTAGTAGTCCCAGCTAAGACCGAGGAAGTTGTAAATAAGCAGGACAGTTCTTTTCAGTCTCCTGTATTTCAAAATCTACTCCGCGGTAGTAGAATACAAATAATAATAAACGAACATTTATAAAGCGCCTTATGCAGGACCTAGTTACAAAAGACCAAAATCTAAGTAGAATTTGAAACTTTGCATGTGGAATTACGAAACAGTTAGGTTTGCGGTAACACCATGTAATGATAATCTCTAATTGAGTCTGGATGGTTCTGAAAAGACAGTAGGTTTTGATCAGTATACTCTGATTGTCTTCGGAAGCTGCCTTCTCCAAAATCTACTCGGCAAAGTAAATACATTTTACAGATGGTGTTACCACAAACTGAATGTACATTGATACCTCACCATGCAATATCTCAAAATCTACTATGACATGAAAATAAAGCTTACTATCATTGCCATCCTTATGAAAAGTAGACTTTCACATACAAATTTAACAATTTCTTTTTGAGGGTACATGTATGACCAAAGTATGATTCTACCTTCAAAACACAAAATGTAACTTGTCATGTTTTCAACTTCCTTGTGTTTTAAAAGGCTTCCAGGAAACTTACATTTCTGTCCTGTTTGTGTGGAGGATTCCCCCCCCCCCCAAATGTTTGTCTTTTCGGAAGTTATCAATAGACAAATTGCAAAGTCAGCCAGGACATATTTTTTCGTTAAGGACTCTCTGCTTTAGCAGCTCTATGAATTTGAGCCGTGACCATTCTCACATAAAACGCTGCATTTAAAAAGCTAGTAAAGGAAGTGGTAAGAATTGCAGTCTCACTTTTGTTATGGATCAAGAAACCATTAGAATTTCCCATGATGGTTTCCAGGAATCTGAAAGCACATTAATTAGTCTTGGCTCAAGATGGTAGTATTTATATTTTGGATAACGGAACCGTCGCTGCAAAATGCCGGAGACACTACAGTATACTAACTGCTATCACACGCACCTACACCTTGTCATGCTTGTGGCTTACGGCTAGTGATCATGTATAAAACACATCAAAACACAGTCTTGTGCCAAGACTAAGAGGAAAAAGGAAGTAATTGATTGAACTGAAAATGAACTCTGCTGTTAAACTTTAAAGGCAGTGGACACTATTGGTAATTACTCAAAATATTTATTAGCATAAAACCTTACTTGGTGCCGAGTAATGGGGAGAGGTTGTTGGTAAAAAACATTGTGAGAAACTTCTCCCTCTGAAGTGCCATAGTTTTCGAGAAAGAAGTAATTTTTCACGAATTTGATTTCGAGACCTCAGATTTAGAACTTGAGGTCTCAAAATCAACCATCTAAACGCACACAACTTCGTGTGACAAGGGTGTTTTTTCTTTCATTATTATCTCGCAAAGTTGATGACCGATTGAGCTCAAATTTTCACAGGTTAGTTATTTTATGCATATGTTGAGATACACCAACTGTGGAGGCTAGTCTTTGACAATTACCAATAGTGTCCACTGCCTTTAAAAAGGCAGGGTATGCTTTTGGTAATTGTCAAAGACCAGTATCCTCTCACTTGGTATCCCTATACATGTACATGTCTAATGTACAATAACAAACCTATTGATATTGGTCCAAACAACAAGCTTAACCAGTTCTTTTGGGGTTTACGATACTTGATATCACATTCATAAATACCTCGGACAGTTTCGCTATTCCTATTGGTGGAGAGCGCGTCACATGCGTGTGTATAAACCTTTGTTTATGACCAGTAAAAAGTGTTGAAACATGGGCGTGACACGCAAGCTTTCACCTGTGCTTATAAGACAGTTTCTTCATTCCTATTAGTCGAGAGACACGGCCGGGACAGTTGTGCCACATCACGCGATACGCGCAACGCGCACAGCATTCCCTTATAAGGAGTTGTTTCGAGGGCAGCAGAGGGCCTTACCATTTCATAGCTGGAGGGGTGTTGTGTTGATAGAAATCATTGAACAATAATAATTTTTGCATTTATTTTACTTTTTGTCTCAGGTATTTGGTTAAGTTACATAGACTCTTTGACCTACTTTCTCTACAAAGCTATAACTTGTGAAAAGTGGAATTGCCATTATTTCAATGTACCTCCAAATATCTGGATCACGGTTTGAGACTTTTTCTTTTGCTGTGACACCATTCAATAAATTGATGAGTATGATTATTTTAGAGGACTTGAACATGCCCCAAACTTAAAGCCATTATACACTTTCGGCACGAAAAAAAAAAATAAAAGTTCACAGATTTACAAATAACTTACAGGGTTTACTGTAGGTAATGGTGAAAGACTTTTCTTGAAATATTATTCCATGAAATGCTTTACTTTTCGGGAAAACTTTAAAACAATTATCAGTTCTCGTTGTCGAGAATTACAGATTTTTTTCTAAAACACATGTCATGACACGGCGAAACGTGCGGAAACAAGGGTGGGTTTTCCCCATTATTTTCTCCCCATGACCGATTGAGCCTAAATTTTCACAGGTTTGTTATTTTTTATATAAGTTGTGATACACGAAGTGTGGGCCTTTGGACAATACTGTTTACCGAAAGTGTCCAACGGCTTTAAACTTACTCCTGAAGTAGTGAACATTTTGGCGTTGATTTTTGTGTTATTTCAGGTTGTGTGTCCAACTGTGGTGGCGTGTTGGCTGGTTATACTCACTGTGACCGAGGCAGAAATGGCCAGACCAGTGGACGACATGGCAGCAACACTACTGGCACCTCCAATGGCTACAGCAACAGCCTACCAGAAAACAACAACGAAAACGACGAGGAGTACAGGTGAGTCTGTGGTTGTGACACTGTTTGTTTGTCTGTTTGTTTGTTTAGGTGATCTTCCCATCGCGGGAACGATCAGCAAAGGGAACGATCGGCAAACTCCCAAGGGGATTTTGAGCGCATTCCCACTGGATCAACATTTTCGAGATCGGGATCCCACAACAGGATTAGTTGCAGACGTGAAATTGCGGTTGCGTTCCCACTTGAGTATGATCACGCATTGATCCCCCTTTTGGGGAACGGATGTGGATTCAAAGTTGACCAATGAAGGTTGTTCAAGGGTGTAGTGGGCAGGCATTACCGGGAGTCGCCCTCAAATTGCAGGGTCGGATCACTCTTTGCGTTCCCACTTGGCCCATTAAACCACAAGGGCGATCAGATCAAAATTGCACGGTCAGAGCCTGATAGCCCTCGCGTTACGCTTATTTTTCTTTGATCGCCCTTTTCTCGAACTGTGTGAGTTGAGTTGTGCGTTGGTTCTCTGCTGTGCCACGAGGGTTTTCTAGACTATCCGGTTTTCCTACCTCAGGAAAAAATCAAACACTTTCGATCTTGGCTGTGCTCCATGGTCATAATGGGTTGATATGGCTGTGGCAGCTGAATGCGCCCTTGCATGCCTGCTTCTCGAACACGTTGTAGCCGCGTCCTTCGCAATTCAACTCTAGCTGCGAGTAAACACGATTAGCCCCCCAAATTATTATTATTAATGTCCGTAGCTTTGCTGGCTCTAGTCCAATGTCCTTCTTCAAAAGATCTCAGTTGGTCCTGAAAAGTGTACGAAACACACTCCACTTAAAGGCAGTGGACACTATTGGTAATTCCTAAAATAATTATTAGCATAAAACTTTTCTTGGTGACGAGTAATGGGGAGAGGTTGATGGTATGAAACATTGTGAGAAACTGCTCCCTCTGAAGTGCCATAGTTTTCGAGAAAGAAGTAATTTTCCACGAATTGATTTCGAGACCTCAGGTTTAGAACTTGAGGTCTCGAAATCAACCATCTAAACTCACACAACTTTGTGTGACAAGGTTGTTTTTTCTTTCATTATTATCTCGCAAGTTCGATGACCGATTGAGTACAAACTTTCAAAGGTTTGTTATTTTATGCTTATGTTGAGATACACAAACTGTGAAGGCTAGTCTTTGACAATTACCAATAGTGTCCACTGCCTTTAATCCCTCTTATGAATACTAAGCATTCTCCGGATCAGCATGTAGTGTGTAAGAGGCTTTGATGTGGAGTGTTCTTGTCGAGCGGATTAGAGCACCGAACTGGTTCTGTTTAGCAGGGTGTGGGTTTGAATCCTGCTCATGACACTTGTTGTCGTTGAGCAAGACACTTAACTATACATGTACAAATGTAATAGTTCTCTACCTACATACATGTACGAGCGCAGAGATGGTTCTTGTGATTGATTAGCTTATTAGTGCGCTACATATTAGGCAGCACAAGCCGTATACTCCGCCGGGAGCTGGAGGGTTTAGGTTTAAGGCCCAGTGACCAGTGCTAATAATGTTAAAGCGCCATGGACCTAAATGCTGTATACGAAGCTACTACTATTCTCCTTGGGTTTCAAGTGACTAGTGTACATGTGTAACTATTGGTGAATTTCTCTTTGTTCACGCACAGACTGCGTACAATGTGTGAGGAGATCGCCATGCCATGGGATTGGCCAGTGACAGTCAACTACCACGAGTCCAAAGCCTATGCTAAATGGAAAGGCCCGCAGTATCGTATCATGACTGAAGCTGAGCATCATGCCATCAGAGACAAAAATGTAAAGCAAACTATTTGTATTTACCCTATTCTTACCTATGGCAACTTTCAAGTTTCTCCCCATACATGCACAAGCTAGAGTATCGGGCAATTTGCAGGAATTGTGTGCCGATACTTATCGGTCGAAATTTGCATTCATGCAAATTTCCATCGATACGCACACAAAATAAAAATTATATTTCAGAAACATAATCAAGAGAAGACCTCACGGTCTGGTCATCCTGATTTTACTCCATTCCAACACATTGTAACCAAACTGAGTATAGCTGACGAAATAATAGTCTGGTGCCATGCGCAATTAATTTTAGCATTCATTACTGTTATTGGAAAAGGGGAACATGATCAAGATGGTGACAGCATGAGGAAGATCTATAGAATACTCCAGATTGCACAGTAGGGATATTGATTTTAAAATAATTACATGTTTATATATATAGATTTATATTTTTACTTGTAAATGTACTTTTTCGGCCTGCTTGGCTGCCAGTGCAGTTAATAAATTAACCATAATATATATATATATAATTACAACCATGAAAAAGTTTGGGTCCAGATCGCCCACAGTTTTGAACAATCCTGGTCACACACCATTTTGTACTAAATGCCTGTGGATGCTATTGATTGGTAAGAAGGTAGGGATAGCCTTGGCCAAGGCTCTTTACGCAAGCACCCCGGTTTGAAGTCAACCGGTAGCATGAATCACACGATAGAAACATTTCTGCATGAGACGTTTCTCGGAGTATCACTGTGGCCCTACAAATTCATGGGTTGAGATACAGTGCCTAAAAACTTATCGCTAAGCAAAAATTGGCAGGTTACCAGTCACATTTTGTACATGTGACATGGTATTTTGGCTGGTTACCCCTGGTAAGCCTTGGTTGTGCTCGGCTACTTTCTGTGCTCCAGGGTCCGAAATAGACCACTATTCATAGGTCAATGTGGTTAAAAACTTAAAATGGTTTTTTTTTTCCTGTCTTTTTTTCCGCCTTTTTTTCTCACTGCAGGCATCTGACAGACTGGATTTGTCAAGGGACCACCTTTTCCACAATGATCTGAAGAAGAAGTTTAATGGAAACTTGGCCTTTGCCACATGCACGGTAAACTATCAAGTCAGTTGTATCTTTCACGGGTGTACTTGTATATACTAACTGCTTTACTCATGGCCTATGGGTAAAGGAACAAGGGGTGGATTTCACAAAGAGTTAGGACAGTCTTATCTCGAGTTAGGACAAGGTTACTCGTCCTAACTTAGGACTAGCCATGCGTTTTTTATATCTCCTACAACTAGTCCTAACTCTTTGTGAATCGACCCCTGGTCACAAAAATAATTGTTGTCTCATTGAGACACAAACTTATTTTAAAATGTAATTCAATACCAAAACTGGTACATTTGTAAATACATATGTACGTCTAAAAACTAAGATGAAAATTATTTTTGTGACATTGCTTTCCTCATGTTACAAAACTACAACGCCTCAGCCGTCAGCAAGTAATATTTTAAGGGAATCTTTCATCTACATGTATCTTCAAACCGTGTAAGTTTAATGGAAGTGTATGGACATTGTGTTTTGTGTTACAAAACGTACCAAATACCTTTAAAGCCATTGGACACTTTCGGTAAACAGTATTGTCCAAAGGCTTACACTTCGTGTATCACAACTTATATATAAAATAACAAACCTGTGAAAATTTAAGCTCAATCGGTCATCGGAGTTGGGAGAAAATAACGGGAAAACCCACCCTTGTTTCCGCATGTTTCGCCGTGTCATGACATAATAGTGTTTACTATAAATCCGTAATTTTCGTTGTCGAGAATTGATAATTGTTTCAATGTTTTCTCAAAAAGTAAAGCATTTCATGGAATAATATTTCCAGATAAGTCTTTTACCTTGACCTTCTGTAAACCCTGTAAGTTATTTGTAAATTTGTGAATTTTTATTTTTTTTCTGTACCGAAAGTGTATAATGGCTTTAATTGGCATATAAATAACAATGAGATAACTGCTGCATCAGTGGTGTGGTGCAAAAAGTGAACAAGAAGATTGTGGTTGTGCACCGTTGAAAACTTGTCTTCAATTTTAGTTTTTTGGTGGTAACTCTTGGTGCACCCCCTTTCCCCTCCCCTAAAGCCAGTCAATATGTACCCGCCAAGCAAGTCTGGATTCTACGACGTATTCGGCAACCTATGGGAATGGATGGAGGATAATTTCAACGGGCTTCCATCTAGTGGCTCTCACTATTTGTATGATGATTTCAGCACCCCAACTTATGATGGAAGACATAATGTGATTCTGGTAAGCCCAATCAATAGCGACCAAACCCACTCGGGTTGTGATTTCTTCGTTTTTAATTTTTGTTTGCCCCAAACAAAAGAATTTTTTTTTTTTTTTTTGTAATAGTTGTTTAATTTTCTTTAAAGATCAAATTCTACACGGTCACCGGATGTGCAAATCATACGACCGTTTGTACAGGCATAAAGTAGAGAGTTTGTTTTCGGGTAGATATTACTTGGGACTCGTCCTGCTTAACACAGCCTTTGTGAAATCGATCCTAGGACCAGTCTTACATAAGATCGGTCTTAAGGCTAGGATTCGTCCTAAATCCTTAGGATCGATCCTTAATTAGGAAGAGTTTTGTGAAGTCGACCCTTGTCTTCTTGTCAAAAAGTTGATAAAATCGGACAATGCGCTCTCCATAACTTTGCTTAGCAAATTCATTGGATTGATTTTCATTTCAGGGTGGATGCTGGATTTCTACTGGTGATGAAATGTCTTGTTTTGGCAGGTATAGTTTCCGTCGTCACTTTTATCAGCATTCGGGGTTCCGCGTCGTGCGATCCCTGGAGTTGGATGCCACGCTTCCTGTCACATTGATTTCTACTGTTACAGACAATGGTAGGTTTGTTGTACTTATCGGGGGAGAGGGGGGGTCCCCTTAAAGGAACACTACAGAATTGGTTTTTGCCAACAAAACAGTTGCTAACAGTGTTAGCACTTAAAGGCAGTGGACACTATTGGTAATTGTCAAAGACTAGTCTTCACAGTTGGTGAATCTCAACATATGCATAAAATAACAAACCTGTGAAAATTTGAGCTCAATCGGTCATCGAACTTGCGAGATAATAATGAAAGAAAAAAACACCCTTGTCACTTGAAGTTGTGTGCGGTTAGATGGTTAATTTCGAGACCTCAAGTTCTAAATCTGAGGTCTCGAAATCAAATTCGTGGAAAATTACTTCTTTCTCAAAAACTATGGCACTTCAGAGGGAGCCGTTTTGCACAATGTTTTATACCATCAACCTCTCCCCATTACTTGTCACCAAGAAAGGTTTTATGCTAATGATTATTTATAGTAGTTACCAATAGTGCCCACTGCCTTTAATGTGATCCACTATATAAGTAAACTGTGACAACCCTGTACAGGTTTGAGATCTGTCGCCAAACTGGGTCACAAGAAAATAGTGAAAAACCAATGTATACTTTGTATGTGTATGACATTGATTGAATTATTTACTATTGGTTATTATTATTATTATTATTATTATTATTATTATTGTTATTCTTATTATTCTTGCCATTGCCATTGCCATTGCCATTGCCATTGCCATTGCCATTGCCATTGCCATTGCCATTGCCATTGCCATTGCCATTGCACTTGCCATTGCCATTGCCATTGCCATTGTTATTTTTATTGTTATTGTTATTGTTATTGTTATTGTTATTGTTATTGTTATTGTTATTGTTATTGTTATTAAATGGCAGAGCTGACATTTCTTCATTTGCAGAAACATGCTTCCCAATGGGTACGAAAGTGGAGATGGTGCCCACTACAAACACCCAGTTCCAATACGAGGCCCACTCGTACCTTACCGAGTTTCTCCAGGATGACTACACAGCCACTGACGGTAACCTCCTCACCGAAGTAGCTAAGGTCTGCAAAGAGGCCGTCCAGGCCAGAGGGGGCGCCCTCTCTCGCGCTCTGGACTTGGGATGCGGCTGTGGCAAGTTGTCCTTTGAGCTGTCCAAACTCACGACAGAGGTAAGGCCATGAGTTGTTTCTCATCATTTTCATGGTTTTGTGGTTGTAAAGAAGAGTAAAACTACCAAGTCTTTCTGCTGGTCTGAAACTGTTACTACAGTACCTGCTATTTTCAAACAGGGCCCAATGTCATAGTACCTGCAAGGGTAGAGGTTGATACTGTGTTTGAGAAATCACGATGGTTCAAGTCTATACCATGCAAGTCTATACTACATATGCATACATTCTCAACTATGTATATATGGCAGAGAGTGACCATACTTTAGTGCACTCTTTTCCTCTTGTACAGTAACACCTCCTCCCCTCAAAGAGTTACACTAAAGAAATCACTTAAAGGCACTGGACACTATTGGTAATTACTCTAAATGAGCATAAAACCTTACTTGGTACCGAGTAATGGAGAGCTGTTGATGGTATAAAACATTGTAAGAAATGGCTCCCTCTGAAGAAATGTAGTTTTCGAGAAAGAAGTAATTTTCCACGAATTTGATTTAGAGACCTCAGCCCCAGTTCACTATATCAGAGGCTACGATCCATTGAAACCCCTCCCCTTTTGTGTTAAGGTATCGGTTCAGTACATTTCAATACAAAGTACGGCCTTTTCTAACATTGCTGTGGAACTCTGCCAGACACACATGACTTTTCATGTTTTTTCCAAAAGGCTCTTTAAACACATCTTTTCAGATTGGACTATGAACACACCTGAGAATTCTTTGATTGACCTAGTCGCTTTTGAATGTTTACCATGGTTACATTAATTGTTTAAAGGCAGTGGACACTATTGGTAATTGTCAAAGTCTAGCCTTCACAGTTGGTGCATGGAGGAAGGAAGAGAAGGAGCTCGAACGAATGGACTTCAAAAGTCAAACCTGTGGTACCGCATCGTTTAACGACACCTCGTTATCACCGACATACCTTACACAAACAATGGGCGACCTGGATTTGTGAATTTGCACGTGCGCACTTGGTTCTTCGCCAAACTATGGCGTCGTATGTCGTATGGATATAACAGAGGAAAAACTACTTTTTTGAGACGCGATAACATTTTTGGACGCTACTGTACACCTTAACGATTAACACAATTGAATACCAACCACCCTCGTGTGCCTATACCCAAATTTTGATCCACCGCTATTGACCGGAAAGTCACAAAAAAAAGTAAAAATATGCCATGATGTTTCAGCGAAACACCACAAACGGTAAATGAAAACGTGTATATTCACAATTCTTGTCTCCAATGATTCAACTTTACACGAAGGCAACGGTGCAGAGCGGCGGTACCGCACGTTCTGTACAAAGAGATCTAATCCTGCTCGTTAATCGGCCGTCCAGCTGGAGGTCTCCTATCTTTTTCCACTGGTCAGACAGGGGCATTGTCAGGGTATTCTTTTGTTACTCTGCAGTTTTGCGGGTCGTTCGAGCTCCTTCTCTTCCTTCCTCCATGGTTGGTGTATCTCAACATATATCTGCATAAAATAACAAACCTGTGAAAATTTGAGCTCAATCGGTCATCAAACTTGCGAGATAATAATGAAAGAAAAAAACACCCTTGTCACACGCAGTTGTGTGCGTTTAGATGGTTGATTTCGAGACCTCAAGTTCTAAATCTGAGGTCTCGAAATCAAATTCGTGGAAAATTACTTCTTTCTCGAAAACTATGGCACTTCAGAGGGAGCCGTTTCTCACAATGTTTTATACCATCAACCTCTCCCTATTACTCGTCACCAAGAAAGGTTTTATGCTAATCATTATTTTGAGTAATTACCAATAGTGTCCACTGCCTTTAAGTTGTTTTCAATAGTGTTGTAGTCTGGCAAGGGTCTGGCTAAAAAAAAAATAAGAATGAAGACATAACCAAATTTAAAAGTACCCTCTAGCAGCATATTAAAAACATCTCAAACTAGACATTAAGTGTTTGTGAACAAACACGAAGCTGTTCCTTGTTGTTTTGCTTGGATTATGTGCTTCATTGCCCAAGGAATATATAACTGAAAAAAGGGTTTCAAAAAAGTTGTGTAGCTCTTGGTATTAGGTCACACTTCCCGGTTGACCCGCAAGTAAAGGTCAAAATGGGCCCACAGCTACCAAAGACTAATCTGCAATGCCATGGAGTCTATAACTGAAAAAGTTAAAGCAATCGGTTGTGAAGATCTTGATATATAGTCCCACTTCCGGTTGACCCAGAAGTAGAGGTCAACATAGGGTCACAGTTTTCCAAAGTTAATATTTATTGCCTTAGAGTCTATAACTGAAGTTTCAACATTGGTTTTGTACTTCTTGAGATATGGGCCCACTTCCGGTCGACCCGGAAGTAAAGGTCAACATGGGGTCAAATGTGTTTCAAACTAATCTTGAATGTCCAAGGAGTCTATAACTGAAAAAAGTTTGAAAATCGGTTGTATATTTCTTGAGATATGGTCCAACTTCCGGTTGACCCGGAAGTAGAGGTCAACTTGAGGTCACGGTTTGTCAAAAATATATTTTTATGCCTAAGGAGTTTATAACTGAAAAAAGTTTTATAATCTGTTGTATAGTTCTTGAGATATGGTCCCACTTCCGGCCGACCCGGAAGTAGGGGTCAACTTGAGGTCACGATCTTTCAAAATTAATCTCCAATCCCCAAAGAGTCTTTAGCAACAAACAGTCTTAAAATCGGCTGTATACTTCTTGAGATATGGTGCTGCAAAGATTTTCTGATTGAATATGCAAATGAGGGTCATGTGGTTAATTAGTTACTAGTTGCCATTTTTCAAAAACAAATTAAAAATGCAAATATCACGACATCGTCTTCTCAGACTCTCCCCAAGAGTCCTCAACCCATACAGATCCGCAGTGTGTTGCAAGAGCCGTAGAGATGTTTAAACATTGCATAGAAAGTGACTGCACCCAATTTATGAAGTACTACGTTGTACCCATGATGCCAAGATTCTAATTGATTAATTAATTAATAGACGAACATTTATTGCTTTTATGGACTGAAACAAATCTTATTAGAATCAGTGTATTTTTCTACACATAATATGATATTTAGGAAACTAACAAATAAATTATTTAGAAGTTATTGTGTTTTTGACCAGTTTAAAGTATAGATTTGAAGAGCCATTGTGTTTGTGCACAGACACAAAACGTGCATTACATGACGTCATGGTGACGTCGTCCAGAATTTTATGTCGGAAATCACATTAACAGGACCTGACTAGTGTATAGCTGAAAAAAGTTTCAGGATCGGCGGTCTAATTTTTGAGATATGGTGTTAACTAGGTTTGCTAATTAAATATTCACAAGCTTAATTAAGGCTTATTAATTAAAATTTGTTACATTTTTTACGATAAGAATTAAGCTTATGTTCTAAGCTTCAATTTGGTATAATAAACTCACTCTTTCGTATTATGGTTTAGGAGATTAGGCTGCCGCAAAAACGTGTACAAACACTATGGGATTTAGGGAGAAACAAAGAATAATAATAATAATAATAATAATAAAAATAATAAAAATCTCGACGAAAACAATAGCTGTTCCGACTGGATCGGAACAGCTAAATATACTTTTACTCGATGTCTCTGGCAAAGTTTATGATAATTGTTTCAAATTTGGTATACATAGTGTCCTCCCTGGTAGCAACATATCTGTGGAGTCTTAGCTTGGTGAGTTGTCACGTGGTGGTGCTTTTAAGGTGCACTCTTTAAAGCTGTGTGTATGCTAAACCAAAAGACCGACTGAGTTGAAACTTGGGGTAATGTTAGTAAAGGACATTAACTGCTTAAATTTTGTAGTAACCTCATGATGATTCATCTTTGATTTTTTTTTTTTTACAATTTTTACAATTTTTTTTTTTTTTTATGAACAAAAGCAAGCAGCAATAATTTTTTTCCACCGGGCTTGTTCTCGAGGAAGCCAAGCCAACACCTATTGTTTGTTTTACAAACACTGATTATATAGTTATTATTATTGTTACTATTATTTTTCTGATTACAATATTTCCTTACCAGGTTGTGGGGATAGATTACTGCGAGTCTTTCGTCAAAGCAGCCCAGAAGATCCAACAGGATGGCAGCTACAAAACAATGCTGCCTGATGGCAAGGTCATAGCTGTTGAATTACCAGAGGGGACAAACCCATCCCGCGTAACGCTTAAGCAGGTCAGTTTCTAATAACAGTAATAAATTGAATTGAATATTAATAGCAAATTCTTATTTATGGCATTTCACACTAACCGTTTCAATGAGCTTTAAATTACAGTGTTTTAACAAATTTAAAACAAACTTAAAAGTTACCCAGTCTGTTTCCCTTGTGGTTTATGAGGTTTGATATCCAAAATAAAAGTTGCATGCCCTTTAGGTGGTCCCCTGGCTGCCGTTTCCCAGGTTGTATCATAAATTGGGTGTGATCCCTGGCTACACGGCAGTTAACAGTTGAATGGTTTTGACTGGCACTCTGAACAATATTAACAAAATAGGGAGACTGCCAACATAGGCTAGATAGCTCAGTAGGGTGCCGGCATGTTGGTTTGATGCCCACTCATTCAATTTGTCTTTGTTCGACCCCAAATCTTGTAAAATTTACCCAGTCAGTTTCCCTTGTGGTTTATAATATTATTGGATAAATTAAGAACAATATTGATACCAGTGTCGTGGCCGAGCGGTTAAGAGCACCGAATTCAAACTCTAGGTGTTTCTGATTCCCCAGCCGTGACACTTGTGTCCTTAAGCAAGACACATAACCATTTCTTCGTCCTTCGGATGGGACGTAAAGCCGTTGGTCCCATGTGTTGTGTAAACGCATGTAAAAGAACCCAGTGCACTTATTGAAAAGAGAAGGGGTTCACCCCAGTGTTCCTGGCTGGATTGGCAGCATATTGCGCCACAGCACCTTGTAAACCATCACATGGTGCTTAAGGATGAGGTCTTATATCCGAAAAAATTTGCCCCACTCCTTGCAGTAATAATACCTGGCGCTTTGTATCCGTTATAAATACGGTTGTTATTATTATTATTAATTTGTTTTAAATAACAAAAATAATAAAAGTAGTTTCTTATGTTACGCTCACTCAGTGATGCTCGTTCATAAAGGATTAAAACAATCAAACCGTTCTAAAAAATTAAAGGTATACCTTCCCTTTAAAGACACTGACACTATTGGTAATTGTCAAAGACCAGGCTTCTCACTTGGTGTATCCCAACATATGCATACAAAAACAAACCTGTGAAAATTTGAGCTCAATTGGTCGTCGAAGTTGCGAGATACATTTGTAACTATGAAAGAAAACACACCCTTGTCACACGGAGTTATGTGCTTTCAGATGCTTGATTTCGAGACCTCAAAATCTAATTCTGGGGTCTCGAAATCAAACTCGTGGAAAACTACGTCACTTCAGAGGGAGCCGTTTCTCACAATGTTTTGTACTATCAACCTCTCCCCATTACTGGTTACCAAGTAAGGTTTTATGCTAATGGTTATTTTGAGTAATTACCAATAGTGTACACTGCCTTTAAACCAAATTGGTGCTACAAACCATAAGTACGCACTGTTCCCATTTATGGCGCCAGAGAAAACGGATCTTTTTCAAGGTCCATGCAAAAATCACAAGATTATAACTCTCCTTGCAAAGTCACAAATCCTACGTATGGGACAAACAAATTCGCCAAGGTTTACCCAACATGCTTGCAACTTTTCCTCGCATCAGCTGAATTCCTCTTGTTATATTCTCATTTGTGCCATTCACACTTGAAAAACACTGTACAAAATGGAATTGAGTAGTTTCCTCTGTTTTGGTGAAGTACAGTTGCATGCCCGAGTCCCAATCCCTGTTGATTTCATTTTCCATTTTCCAGCTGACCTGGGTTCCGAATGAAATTCTAGACTTTGACCTGGTGGTGATGCAAGGCATCGACCGGGTCATGAACATGAAAGGTGAGTAGCTTCTAACATGTCTAACAGCGCCTTCAATTTTTATTTGTTCGGTTGATAAAAAAAATTGTTTTTAAGGCAACCACAGGAATACTGCACATAGTAACCTTAAATTTTGATCATCAATCCATTATTAATATTTGTTTTGTCGTCTCACATTTTCCAAGTCCGAAAATCATTTTCAAGTCACTGGGTTTATATTAATTTACACCTCGGGTCTCTCATGGCGACTGCTGTTTTCGATGAATCCTCAGATTTGAAAATGCACAATTGCAAAAAAATGCACAATTTAGGCCTAACTAGATTAAGAAATCATTTGCTGAGCAAAAGAAAGCAGGATACCCGTCACCATGTTCACTAGTAATGAATATCGTCTTAAGTTATTGCACCAGACATTATTCAAATCTAAGTCCCAAATGGCTTATCAGACATAACGTCATATCAGAATTTATATTTTAGTCTGGTGCCCCCGAGTGTCTCAAACCCATGCAGAAAAGCAGGTTGAGAGCATAGGTAATAAAACTTGATAGAAAATGCACTTTTGGCATTCCTCACACAAGTGCACAAGAATATTGTTATTGCCTTTGCGTTCTGTTTTTTTTCTCCCTGGGTCTTTTTTTTGTGCAAATTATTTCCGAAATGGCAGCCGGCATGAGAGGTTATGCGTTTATCTCTAACTCATATCAGGTCGTCTCTCTCTTTCTGTGAGTGTTAACATTGTGTGTACATTCATGTTGTTAATTTAAGTGGTAGATGTCGCAAAGAACTTGGGACTAAGTAAGTTTTAACCTGTGACTAGTCTTGGGAGATATTAATAACTTAAAGCTAGTCCTAAGTTTGGACGAGTAACTCGTCCTAACTAGAGATGAGATTAGTCTTAACTCTGTGTGAAATCCACACTTGGGGCTTACTCTGAAATTCCATAACCATCCCCCTTTTAGGCCAATCTTGTACTGGCAAACTGGGCAGGGCAGTTTTCTTTAAAAAGGGCACGCTATACAAGGAAATTTTACACTTTTTTTCCTTGAACAAGGGGCACCAGGGCAATAATCAGGGCAGCTCTTTCGTGGCAAAATAGCCACACAAACTTGACAAACGAGATGCACAGATAAAAATAGGTCGCAATAGGGCATTTTATATTCACATCCATGCAAAGTATGCCTTTGAAAGTTTGAAATGAAAATGCCCTAAAATTACCCATTTTTCGAGTAGTAATCCAATATTATAAAAGATCATTGTCTTTATGATGTCAACAAGTTGAAAAACAAATGTTTACAGATTTCAGAATTATGTCCGGTAGAAGGTGCTGCCTGAATATTAAAAAAAACATATATTTCAGTTATTCTACCTTTGCATGTTTTTTATTTGTTTTTACACTGAGTGGAGAATTACAATTTTACATATCTACACGTATAAAAGTAGAAATTACGACATCTGAAGGACTAGGAGGACACATTTAACACTTTTGAGTTTTTCTTTTTCTCCCAAGGGATCAAGTCCTTCTGTTGTACATGATGACTTAGCACTTCATTTTTAGATTCTGATTGTTCGAAGCGCTTGCCCCCACAACTCTAAACAAACAGCATTTTGAAAGTCACGTTTAATACCATCGTTGACGAGTGAACAATGAATTGTCGTTTTAGGAAAAAGATGTTTTTGTTAAATAAAGTGTTGCTTTTTTCATGTTTATAGGTTGCAGTGCTTTATGTTAAATGCTGTACCATCATTATCATTTATGCACTCGACTATCAAGTCAGATTCCCTGCATTCATTAATGGCAGTTCATTGATGTTTGAAAGGAGGCCAGACTGTTTCTGCTGGCAATCTCATAATATTTGAAAAACAGTTGCTCTGTAATTATGACATGTATGAAGGCGTTTTTGGGAGGCAAACTTTCCAACAATCAGAATGTTTACCCGGTGATGTGGGTTTTGTCCCATAGAGTTATATATAAGAACTAGAGGGCGCACTGGTGATGCTTCTTGCACATAAAGCGTCGGGACCGCAACGAGACACGCGCGCCATTATGTACGTGCGTTGAATACGAAGTACACGTTGGAGTTTGTGTTTATTGAACGCTGACGCGATGCTGTTTTGTCAACTTACAAAATGGCCGCACAAACACACGCTAAGCAATGCCTGTTTGTTCAACATAGAAAATTGCCGCCTGCGCGCTACCGGTGTGCGTATATAGGCCAGTGCGCCCTCTAGTACTTATGTATAACTCTATGGTTTTGTCCACATCAATTGTTTGATGATAGTTGTGTGCAGTCTGAAATCCTACCGTGGACTTGACATCTAATTTTTACTAACAGTGTGGTGTTTTTCCCTCTACTTCTTGTCACACAGGGGTAAGACCTTATTCACTTGTTCATCTCTGCAAGTCTAAACCTTAGATTCTAAATATAAATAGGACTCTTAAACATGGACTAAACGATGCAGCTCCCAACTTGGTTGCCTGGAGGGGGTTCGAGAAATGAAGAAAAACAATCAGATCCCGCTGGACTTGTTTAACCTCTTTTTGCATACTGCAGTGGCCATTATAAACCATACTAACAGAGCATAAACGCAATTATTAAATTTGTTGAAACCAAAGTTCAACATGGTAAAAGTAGCACACGTAAAACCTGCAAGTCTTTACTCCCCACTCAACTTGCTCTGTGATAGCCATCAGCAAGTTTTAAAAGCCAAGATGCTTTGCTTGTGTGCTGTAAGTTTTAAAAGAGGCATGGTCCATTCTGCGCGAAATTGTGTTACCCCAAGAACCCATCCAGGCACCCAAAGATGAGAGTTTAAACCCTTGCTGGTATTGAGATACATTGGTGCGACCAGCTGACATCCCTGCAAGTCTAAACAAAAACTAAACATTATTCTAAACCTTATTTTTTTGTCTGAACTTCTTCCAAATTTCTAGCCACTCTCGATGATTTGAAACTATGTTGTTTCAACGTGAAATTGTCCACTTGAAGTGTTAAAAATTAACTTGTGGCTAGAAATCTTGAAAAGTTACAACCACAGTGGCACAGGGGGAGGGTGGGTTAAAGGTCCAAGTAGAAAGTATTATGGTCTTTGGATTGTCTCTTGGCTAAAACAAAATCCACTACTGCTGCTCACTGTGGTTTTGGGGTAGTTTTTTTTTTTTTTTAATATATCAGTGGATGCCATTGCATTTGAAAGTAGCTAGAAAATAGCTAAACACAAACATGTATGTGTCTTTACTTAGCTTTGCCATCTTTAGGCTGCACTTTAAAAATCACAAAAAAAACAATTAAAATAAAAAAATCCAAAACTAAAAATCCAAAATGAATATATATTTTTTCAAAAACTAGCATTGGCATTCCCTGATAGTATAAATATGAACTAAATAATATAATTGAGATTCACAAATTTAAGGTAAGTTACTTTCTCTCCCTCCTTTAAAGGCAGTGAACACTATTGGTAATTACTCAAAATAATTATTAGCATAAAACCTTACTTGGTAACGAGTAATGGGGAGAGGTTGATAGTATAAAACATTGTGAGAAACGGCTACCTCTGAAGTGACGTACTTTTTGAGAAAAGTAATTTTCCACGAATTTGATTTCGAGACCTCAAGTTTAGAATTTAAGGTCTCGAAAATCAAGCATCTGAAAGCACACAACTTCATGTGACAAGGCTGTTTTTGTTCGTTCATAGTTATCTCGCAACTCCGACGACCAAATGGGCTCAAATTTTCACAGGTTTTGTTATTTTATGCATATGTTGAGATACACCAAGTGAGAAGACTGGTCTTTGACAATTACCAATAGTGTCCACTGTCTTTAAATAAAACAGTTTTTGCTTTTGTTTGTTATGCAGATAATATGTGGTCCACATCATGTTAAATCGTGGTTGTTTTTAAATAGCATGCTTAGCATCCGTTGGGTCACAAAATTCTCAAGGAATTTTACAAAAGAAACGGCCTTTTCCCGTATTAACTACTTATTTTCAAATTGCAGATCTCTTGTTTGGTTTTGAAACTTTAACTATCTGTCTAGGTATGAATGGAAGGGCTCCTCCATATCTCAAAGAAATTCTCTCACCATATACACCTACTTGCAATCTTCGCTCTACAAACCAACTTTATTTAACTGTCCCTAAAACAAACACTTCCAACGGCGTTCGTGCTTTTTCTGTATCCGCACCCACACTCTGGAACTCTCTTCCTTTACATATTCGAGCTACAACGTCTCTGGACATTTTCAAAACTGTGCTTAAAACCCACCTATTCAAAATTTCTTATGATTGACTTTCTGTCTGTTTTTAACCATTTATTTTTTGCCATCTTGAAAAGAGGCCATTACTTCTTAATTGTTGGGCTATGCTTTAGCGATCCTTTGTGAAATGGGACCTCTCAGCTGCAGCGTGTGGCTTGTAGACTTGCTTAAACTGTCTTGGGTTGGGTTTGGGTTTTTCCTATGAGTAGAAGCTTTGTGCAATCAGAAGCTTACAGACAGATTTGTCACTTTCATCTCATGAATATTCAGTTGGGTATTGGGGGCAGAGACTCTAGAAACCAAAATTTGTTCTAACTTAAAAATATCCATGAACACCAACTTGCATGTAATAACAAAAAAAAACGTTTGACAGTACATGTATACAACTTTGACCATTGCAATGAAAATGTGCATGCCCCGCCCCCTCTCTCACATTGAATGCTCTTATATGCTCATCCATAGTCATTAACATTTGGTATGTTGTCATGGTTACAAATAACACTACCATTCATTGCATTGGACCGTTCCACAAGACACCAAAAAGACGCATGAATTTTCTGAACAAGAAAAATGAAAAGAACCAGTGCAGACATCGAATCAAAGAACTGTATCGCTGATTGAGTTTTCCCCCTCTATAATACGATTATGAGGGTTTAATCGTACATGTATATGTTAAACAAAGAATTCTTTTCTTAATTGCCTTTTACTTTATTTTATTTTCTTGTTCTGCATTTTTAGTAGTTACCCTTGTCCATTTTGTTCGGCCTTGATACATATGTGTTTGCTTTAATGGACAATAACTTTTTTGTGATATAGCATGTTGATAGGGTGATTATGCTTTGGTTAAACATTGCATGTGCTCGCATCTAAAACATTTTTTTCTTTTGTTGTTTATTACCATGTAGAGAGCTGAAGTCACTGTTTCAGTCCGTCCTACTTTCCATAATGGTGGGACGTATTTGATTGAATCAAAAGTTTTGCAGAAAATATTGAATTTGGTTGAAACATCTTTTTACTCGATTGGAGTGTTTTACAAACTTTCGGCCATCCAAGCCAACCAGCTTGGTTTGTTTATCAGCAATGGAAAGGTCTATAACGCCATACATACGTGTCGCATGGTTTTGGTCCACAGCTGACAAAGAGGGCGTGCACAGGAGATAGAGTCTACAATATTAAGCTCAGCGTTCTCACTTTTCTAGTTTTATGGGAATTACCAAAGTGTAGATTCATTTTTTTTCTTCTTGTCATTCCTCCAGGCTGTATGTATGTGTCCCTGATATTCAGCACCAGTGTTCTTGAGAGGTGTTCTATTAATATCTTAACATACAGGGTATTTGGACAGCGGAATGACGATGTGGCGAGAGTGAAATGTCATGTTGACTTGTTTCTTGTTTGCCGGGTGTATTGTCATTGTTCAGATTACTAAAGACCACTTTTCTGGCTGTATGGCCGTGTTTTCTGATCTCTAGCCTGGTTGCTGAGACTTTGTGAAGTCATTATTCCAAACGGAGTCGTCGTCATCCTCTCAAAGAAGGGCTATGGAGTGAAGGATTTCCAACCGATCATCGGAAGGTGGTGAGCTCAGACATGTTCAGGGTATTTCCCTCTAGAGGGCCTATAGATTTTTGTGACTATTTTGAAATGTTAGCATGCCGAATGGGGCCATGAGTAGGGGACTTAACCCTCCTACTGATACGCCATTCAAAACCATTGTTTTTGTACACACATAGCAGTACCATTTGAGCAGGGTTGATGATAAGCTGTACTACCACTTAAAACCATTCAGATGGTTTTGAGCTGTGCATACACTGTACCTGTGTGCATTACCATAGCCGAATGGTTTCAGATGGTCAGCAAGCTGTTAAACAAATCCTGTAGTGTCTATGACATAGTGTATGGTAACTTATAGCCAGGGACAGATTGGTCACCCCCACACCGCCTGGTATCACTCATAGTCATGACATAGTGGGATCCTTGATACACCACTTAAAACAATCCTTAAAGCCATTGGACACTTTCGGTAAACAGTTATGTCTAAGGCCCACACTTTGTTTATCACAACTTCTATATAAAATAACAAATCTGTGAAAATAACGGGAGAACCCACCCTTGTTTCCGCACGTTTCGCCGCGTCATGACATGTATTTACTATAATCCGTAATTCTCGATTGTCGAGAATTGATAATTGTTTTAATGTTTTCTCAAAAAGTAAAGCATTTCATGGAATAATATTTCAAGAGAAGTCTTTTACCATTACCTTCTGTAAACCCTGTAAGTTATTTGTATATCTGTGAACTTTTTTTTTTTTTTTTCTGTTCCAAAAGTGTATAATGGCTTTAAAGGACTCTGTACCAGCTACACCACCATTCAAAACCATTTGGGGAACCACCTGTGTGCACAGTTATCATACCATTCAAAACCATATACTTGAATGGTTTCAAATGGTGTATCAACTTGTTTCAAAAAGGCACCGATCAAGTCTTATGAGGCCCTCTAGGGACCGTTTGGTTCTATGCAGTTTTGATGATCCTGATCTCTGACTAGTTAGTTAATCTCTCCCGATTGAAGTTTTTACTTGTATATACCTTATGCACATGATGTCATTTCAGTAGGGCGCCCTCACCTAGAGGTAAAAAAGGCTGGTGATCGGCCAAACCTGTGCGCTGCGCGTACAAATCTGTGCAATTTGATTGTTTCGTCATTGTTTTACCTTTAAGGTAGCCGAATGGATGATGTCAATACACACATGTGAGGTCTGTTGACAATAGTTGCTCATCTATTTGTCACCAAATTATTGACTTACTTCTTATACTGCAATTCTACGCAACACTGTGGGCGGTAATTACTGATAGAGTAAGAAAAGTTCATTTAATACTCAATACCATTACATTTTTTGATAATTCTTTTGAAAGCTTGGAGCTTACTGAAGACAGGGAGATACCCTACACTCGGCCATCAGGTAACATGGACGTGGCAACCTTAACCATCTGGCACAGGAAGTAAAGATGTTCAACCAACAGAGAGGAGTCTGTTGAATTAAGAATAAAGTAAGTAAATGTACAAAGAAATAAATACATATAATAATAGTGGCTTCTTGTGTAGCACTCATTTCCGTCCCTCTAGGAACCAGTGACGAATATTGTGGTATTAATAATATGGCCGGTAACAGGTTTCGTACTCGTCAGCAAGTTTTGTCTGTGCTATATTCTTTCGCAGCTCTATGGAAACTGTTTAAGCGCTATGTGCGAAATGTGGACCTGAAAGTTCTGACAATGTAGGGACTATTAATGAAACTTAAACACGTTCACAGGGTTTTCACAGCGTAAAGAGAAGTTTGTTAAGTGCACAAAATTTGAGGAATGTCCACAGATAATAAGAATGTTTGAATTTGTGGTGTGTTGTTTAAATTTGATTAACGTAAATCAAGAGTGCTGTCGTCAAGTGGTGTTGAGCACCGTGCCCAAGCTCGGGTCATTTTTGCTGTTTAATGGCAAAAAGAAACCAAAACTTGTCATTCTGAGATGTGGTTTGTCATGTTGTTCTTGCTTGATGAACCCATAGAGTTTAATATATTGTCAAAGTGGTAAAATGGCGCGCTTGATCACAAGTTACCGCTTAAATTTGAATTCCTCAGACTATCAAGATAGTTGCTACATGTATGTCACTTAATTAGGGCAAGCTTTAGAGTAATAGCAATTTACATATGTTACAGACAGTGAACAATCAAACAATTATGAGTGGATGTGTATTACACAATGGTACTAGGGTTTGCTCATCTGGAGGTTGCTATGAAAAGCTTACCCCGAGCCATTTGACATGGTAACTGTCCCTATAGTCTGAGGAATTAAAGTGTAAGCCATTCAATATGACTAAGGAAGTCATTGTACCAGACATTATTCAAATCTAACTCGCCTAATGGCTTGTTGGAAGCAGACTGCACCCTACCTTGTAAATGCATGGTACATGTGTAGAGCGGTGCCTCTCATGTATATTTATGGGTCTCTTAAACTGAAATACATTGCTTGCCATGCTTGCCTGTGGATACACTCTTATAAAATGAATTTTGAGATTTCAAGTCCAAAAGGCCTGTTTTTTTTAATAGATTTAAGGGTTAATTTTAATTTTAAGAAGAACTGAGTAAATTAAGAACATTTACCTTTAATTTTAATGTTTCATTAAACTCAAGTAATTTATTGTGACGACAACATGTAACCAAACTCAAATTTGTATCCCCCCTGTCTTTTACAGATCTCTCTTCGGAAGTGGATTGGACAAGGCGAATCATATTTTGTACTCGCATTCCTCAAGGTCAAACTTTTATTCTATTAAATGCTGTTAACTTTTTGCAAGCGATTGGTCCTATTTTGTTTGCATGTTTTGCAAAAATCAACTATGAAATATGAGTGAAGGTTGCTGCACCATTTGGAGTTAAGAATGCTAAATTTATGCCAGTAGTTTTTACATGGGATATATCAAATTAAATCTGTTACTTATCCGCTGCTATTTCAGCTAGTTACATGGGGTTTGTTTCAAAAGCAGGTCTAAACAATGGACAAATTTGAAGTAATCTTGACTCAGTCGCTGTAGATTTTGAGAAATGGTGGAAACTAGTTTTGAGTTTGAAATCTTGCGTTAGATATGTTGATCAGGGTTTTCCCCCATTAGTTTTCCTTTGACCACAACTAGCACCAAATTGACCTTAAACTTTCACAGGTTTGTTATTTCATGTAAATGTTGGGTCACACAAAGTGTGGATACTGGTCGTTGACAATAACTACCAATTATAGCGGCTTATTGTGAAACACACGAAAATAGTTCTTTTGAAAGGAATTTTTTACAGATAGCTTTCCTTTGGGGTGTGGTCTCAGGATAAGGTTTATTTAATACTGTAAGATGTAGATTGGCACTTCCATCAGAAAAGAAAACGAAGGATAACGTCGAAAGTAAAAACTTTCTCTTTCGTATGTCGATAAATTCTAGTTGTATTTTGTAGGGACAGAAATTATACAATAAAAAGCATTTTTAAAATGTAATGGAAAAAAAAGGAGAAGGAAAAATAAGTAAATAGGAGTTGAAACTTAAATGTAACCTTTTTATGCAAAAAACCCTAGCAGAGTCACTCTGAAAGTCTTTCACCCAAGGCTAACCTTTTTATGTCAAACTAGAAAAGCTTGGATTAAATTTCTATCCAAATTGTACACAAACCAGGCGGGACCAGGACGTTTGGTCGAATTAAGAGGGTTTGGGTACATTTTGTAGCACAAAACACATCTTCCACTGACTGATAAAATATTATTAAACTTACACGGTCGGTTTGAAGATAATGGTGGTAGAAAGCTTCCCTTCAAATGTTACTCGCTGAGCTGTAGTTTTTTGAGAAATGAGTAAAACAGTCCTACAAAAAAATACCCAAACCCTTTAAAATGTTAGCAAAACACATTCTTGTGTAAATTTGTTCTCTTTTAGTTCCATATTGGAATTGTTGAGGGGGCATTGTTTTAGCAAATTAATGATATATTTGCGATATATATATATATATTTAAGGACCAATAATTTTTAAAACATCCAACATGGCGTTTGTATTTTTGTATCGACGTAAATCAAAGATGTGTACACTAAGGTTGCTGGTTTCTTTTCTTTTTTTTTAACAGAGGGTTACTCAGTTTTAGAGAAATGCTTTCCCTTTTGACGTCGTTTGTTTGTTGCCACTGCAGCTTATAATTGTTTTCTGTGCTTTGATGTTGACAGCATTATTGCACTAGAATGTAAATCATCCGAGGGCAGCTTAAAAATAAAACACTATTGAAAAGATATAGAGGCAAATGTATTTTTCTAAACGAAGATAATCTAAATGATAATTGTAAAAGGAATAATGATTTACAAAAAAGTTGCTTATGATATAATTTACTTATATAGCACACAATTGACGTGGAATAGAGTGATGGAAAACATATAGTAAAACATGCTGTGAGTTTATTATTAATTTTGGGTAGACTAATTTCATCGATGTGTAATAGCACTGTATAATAATATTACTCAATACTTTCCTGAGCTCTGTCAATAAAATCACAGTCATATTTCTCGGGTGGGAGGTTCATGTAAGAGTTTACTCTGTAGTTTCTTTCCAAGCCGTCTACCTCTGTGGACGCCGGTTCGAATCCCACCCCAGGGGCCAACTTCAAAGAGATAAGCACAGACAATTGCTCAGCATGAAACTTGACCAAAACAGATTCCCAACCAAATTTCCACGTGACTTTCAGGATAAGCAAACAACAGCTGAATACCAGCAACAAGCAATATGCAACAAATGGAAATTTGTTTGGTAATCTTGCTTTTATCAAGGAAACAATTTCACGCTAAGCAAATTGTTTTGCTTAGCAGCTCTATGAAATTGGGCCTTAGATGCTGATAGGTTTTTCAGTGTTAAAGAGTGGCTTTTATAGGCCATCGTAGCCTTGATGTATGATGATGTCATGGGTTATGAATTAACCACTGAATGCTTTACCACTGGAATCCTGCCTTCTTCGGAACACTCTTAACCCGACCCATTAGCTCGTCCCCTTAACTCCTCAAATTATATTTTCCCCCTTGATTCCCATTCAATGACTGGTGGCGTTAATTGTGCTGTTGGATGATGTGTAATGAAATATTAAAATTAACCAATTTAAGATGTTAGAAGTTTCTGCAGCCTGTTGACAGATGTAACGTTTTTCAGTAATGAGATGAATTTATGGTGCAAAAGGTAGTAATATAGCATAACACAACAGCTGAACAAAGAAATAAATATATTTTGTAGATAAAAGTCGTATCAACTAGAGTAGGCTTTGATGACGTTATTATGATTAACCTTAAAAGTGCTCATGTAGAAATCTAACAAATTGCCAGACAAGGCGTTGTTGTTTTTTCAATAAAGTGAAAACGGGACAAATTGTTAAGAATAGTTTACACCAATACAACCGAAAGCAGCCGAAAGCACATGGAAGCATAAAACAAACATTTTGGTTAATCTTGTTATTTATTTTCAATATTAGGCCTATATGCATAAATATGACGTATGTACTCCGAAGTTGTGTTAAAATGTAGAGTCAGATGATAGACATGTCTGTCAAACAAATTATAGATCTAAATTTTTGTTTCCACTTAATCCCTTTTTTGTAATTGTTGCCTGAGAATAGTTACAAAATGTTTGTACAGTTTTTCCTTTTTTTGTTGCGATATTTCTAAATTTATTTTTTATATAACGAGGAATCGAGTTATTGTCTGTAGCTTATTGGGTAATGTTTAAGATTTTAAAAAATTGTTGGACACATTAAAATGAGCTGAAATCAATTAGGCAATAGCTGCATTTCGATGGAATCATGACCAATTAAATGACAAAACGTGTGGACATAATTTTGTAAACTTGTGTTTTTATCATTCTATGATGATGTCTCTCCTACGTGAATGTTGAGCGCGCGCAATTTTCGAAACAACCGCGGGGGCCAATCTATAGCCTGAGCCGAATCCAATGCCGAAGCCGTGGTTTTGAAAAGGGCCTATGAATGTATGCAGGTATAGTTATACCCTATCCATTGTATAATAAACGGTCACTCAATGAATAAAGAAATGTTCACTTCTGTCATAGTCGGCTAGCAAACTTACCACGTTAACAACATTTTTTGTTCCGATGATAATCAAAAATATCTGCACATTGTGCGTGCTGGAGCGGGGGCTAAAATCAAATCAAGGACGGGCGGGTAAATTAGCTGGTAAACCCCCCAATGCTCGCTGATTGAACTCGGATTGGACCGTGCAATCACCAGATGGGACTTCTTCATATTCACCCGGTGAAAAGTCTTCTCCAATAATGCGGCAGTCAGGTTGGATCAAGTTCACTGTTTGATTCTCAAAGAGGGGGGGGGGGCAAAGATGGTCAGTCCCGACCCGTTTCCGGCAATCGTGGGGTTGTACCTTCTTATTTTACGCTACTTTGAATTTGTGTCAGGGCAAACCTCGTTCAAAGAGCATTTTATAAAGTGGTTCTGCTTTTTAAAGACAATAAAAAAAAACCGTGTTATTCTGGTTGTACCTTTTTTTGTATGATATTTGATCACTTGTTACCAAAAGGTCGTATTGCATTACAATTTACAAGATAAAGACATCAAAATATAAACAATTCAAACTGGAAAATAATCGTACAAAAGACCCCAAAAAAGGAAATCATACACATAACACACACATGTAGATTTGTATGCCTCAAATCTTTTCAAAAGTATATGAAAAAAAACTTTAAAAAGACTGCAAGCAAGCATAACACTACTTGATCAAAAGGTGGGGGAAAGTAGATGTCAGAGTGGGAGATAGTGTTGCGTAATTATACTTGGACACCAAACTTGTCTGATGCATCTGATGAGGTAGTACTTGCTACGAAAGCTCATGCAGTTTTTGATTAGGAATTATATAGTCTTGAAGTGCTACCACTGCATTCCTAGCTTTAAAGACCTGCTTGAACGAAAATGTCAAGTCGTGAACTTTGCTGAATTCCATTTAAAATGTTTTCGATGAATAAGGAAATCGAGTCATATGATTATAAATAGGTTTCAATTGTGTAAAAAAAACATTTTGTATGCCCTTGTCCAGAGCTTTTCTGCGAGATTTGCGAAAAGCCCCATTACGTAATCACTCTCAAAACGTCATAGGTAGATAAAGCCGCTTTGTTGCAGCATGGATGTATAACAAAGCAAACTCCCACAAATGACGTCAGCGGCATTGTCCTTTGACGCCCGCTCTCAACGGCAGAAGTGTTTTTAGTTTTTCAAAAAACCTTTAGGTAGGGGCCTGATTTTTTACTCGATAATTACGAAAAGTTCAGAAGTGTACACATATCAAAATTAATTTAAAATGGTGAACAAGTGCATTATAAACAAGTCAAAATACAATTTCTGTTGAAAACATTCCGCTCAGGTAGCTGTTTAAAGAATACATTCTTAGGACTAGAAGTATTATTATTGGTTTCGTTGTCTTGCTGTCCTTTTATAACACTCACCTGGTAAAAAGATGTAGTTTGACCAGTTCCATGGTTTTGGTATAACGAGAGTCGCCTGTGTACATTTTACACGCTGTCTACGTTAATTTTCTTCCGTAAAAACCGTTGTGACAAAAGTGTAATCTATTTATGACGCCGATTGATAAACGCCTCTATTGCCAAAATAAAGTCTTGAAAGCAAAATGTTCGATTTTTGTTTTGTATTAAGTTCACAAAATGTTTCCCATACCATTCAAACTGGGTTAATCTTTTCTTTACATGGCTTTATCTTGTTGTAGTTGAACAAGTGTACCCAGTCAGATTTCCTTGTGGTTTAACTCAAAACGTTTGTTTTATATTCCATCAACTTTTCATACAGAAATGTTTCCTACACACATAACTTTCTTTTTATTCAAAAACCACAAATACCACAAACGGCCTTTAAACGTTCGGATGGAATGGAAATAGGCCTAAAGTGAAAGTTTGGAAATGTTTCAAAATGCTTGAAGAATAGAGGTAGAGAGTGGTGGGCGGGCAGAGTTTAGAGGGGGGAGGGTTGTCAACCAAACAGTAAATGTCACGAAGCAATTACGCCACTTCATAATAGATATAGAGGTTTCCAAATCTTAGAATCCCCCTAAATGTAATGAGAAAAAAAACCTTCTGGAACATGTCAACACGTGGCTCATTGCATGCTAGAGATTTCGGCTCTCGCTCCCTAAGAAAAACAGCGCTGAAAATGGACCAAATCGGGCTGGATGGGACTCGAGGTCTGAGTCAAGTGCGCATCGACCCCAACTCGCAGTCCGTAAGCCGAGTCGCTGGCCCCCAGTGCGGTATTCGACCACGCTTAATTGCCATCTTATAGGTAATTAAGACGTCTTGTCTTCAACCCCCCGTGACAGATCGAAACCGTGCTCGAAATATTGATAATCTTTTCCGTCAGTGGGAAGGGGGGGGGGAGGTCGTGTAATGCTGGGGCACGTAGACCGGAGAAGGAGGTGGGTCCTCAGTGCGTGGGTACTCGTTCTATACCGAAGAAACATGTGACTGCACTCTGCACTGGGTGCGTTCGTTTAGCTGCCCTGGGTCTACCCCGGTGTGTGGCGGTTTTTTTTTCCAGGACGAACGTGGGTAATTATCTGCACACGTTCGTCATGGAAAAAAAACCGTCACACACTGGGGTCGACCCAGGGAAGCTAAACGAACGCACCCAATATAAACTAGTAGTGCATGAAAACAATACTTGGAAAAGCCGTGGGTTCGCATCCCACCCGAGTTATATGCATGTGATCTTGTTTTTTGTTCCCACAGAGATCAGGATAGTATGAGTAAACAGTGCTGACACATATCGGTGCATGTGTGATGGATACAACTAAAATTATTAGTAGTGCATATTTATACAGAATGGCAGAACAGGACGTCAGACTATAGCTTGACCAAATTGTGGCCGAATGTTCACAGATTTGTTATTGTATGCATATGTTTGTATATACCAAGTGAGAATACTGGTCTTTGACAATTACCAATGATGTCAAGTGCCTTAAATGTCATAAAACTTGGGTTTTGGTCTAGCCCGTTATCGCAATTTGAATATTACTACTCATGTAATGGTGACGGGATACAGGGTGCCATACCGTGGAATGATTAAAGAAGTCACTAAGGAAGCCGGGTCCGTCTCTTTCAGCGCTCTCCTTTGATCTATTAACGGATACGTTCTGGTATGATCTCAGTGAATGATGATGGATTCTTCATTAGGGGAGAATGTCATCGCTGGATTAGGAGGAATAAGACATCCCTTCTCTCTCTCTCTCCTAGTGACGTCATTCAGATATGAGACGTACAGTCAGAGATGCTGTAGAAGGGCGTAACCCGGCAGTGTCGTGGGGTGGGGGAGCAAGCTGTCATTGACCACTGTCCCCACTTTCTATGATAGGATCTTGACCAGCCCAATTGTAATTTTAGTAAAACTTTGATTAGCTATTATTTCCCCGCTTTTTCTCTCGATGCCTTACATTAAGCCCGTGTTTGAGACATGTTGACACAATGCTATGCCAGCGACCAAATCTGTATACACCCAAACCAAACAGTGTACTCCTGTAGTGTCCGCCATAATTATCTCAGAAAAATTCTTTGCTCTCCTGTTTTGCTGTATTATTAGAATGGACATGTTTTTGTTTGTGTTTGTTTATGCCTCTGACGAAGGTCCGGTTCGGATTGAAAGCTTAGGCCATCTCCCCTTATGTTTATGTTTATAATATAAAGTGGCTGATTCGCCTCCTGCTTTGGGTTTTACGAATTTGAATGATCCTTGCGACCTAATGAGTTGGAATAATCTTTGGGCAGTGAATTGAAATGGAAATCCTCCCTTCGCTGACTATGCTGATGATGCAACGGACATTCACTATACAAACGAAATTGAATTAGCCGGTTTTTTTTTTAAAATAAATCCCACACCTATCGTATAGTCATTGTGTTAAAGGAATCTCATGAATGCTATAAAGGAGCTTGTGGGGGGGGGGGGTATATGTACTTATGTAGAGAGTAAACGGTACCAATATTGTACCATTGAAATACTTTCGTGTATGGTGAACAACCGTACACAGAAAGGAGCAGTAAATATATGCAAATTGTTCTACCCCATTGATCCCACTCCACATGGCAAAACATGGCAGTATCATTGTTCTACCTTCTGAGTTATGAACCCTTTATGAACTGCCCCATTGGGTCTTATATAGTTAAACGTTTACCAATCATACCCATTGAAATACCTCCGTATAGGGTGAACAACCGATAGGCCCTTAATACACAACAGAAAGGAGTCAATCTAATGCAAAATGTTTCTACTACCCCATTATTGATCCCGCTCCAACATGGCAAAACACAAGTTACATACAAAGCATAATAACTACGGTTGATGGAAATCGAAAGTGATGGATGGCGAGGTTCGACGATCCTGTTATAAGAGAAGAGAAGTCTAAAAAAGGAAAGTAAATCTAGATAAAGTCAGAAGTGTAGATCAAATAATGGCGATGATGCAGCTGCATATATGAAATGTTGCTGATGATGATAAAGGTGGTCACGATGGCATGATGGTTCAAGCACATTCAAGTGTCGACACTGTGGCAGTGGTTTAAAGGTAGGACATATTCGTTGTAATCAAAAGTACGTTCAAAGTTGTTTTCCATTACTCGTAATTGTAACCCCACGAAACCCCTGGTTTAATTTGGTTGCATAGTTTCTGTAATGTTTAAATAGCCTCTATTCGCACGCCAGTGATAGGCCTATATCGCGGTTTTTTCCTCGCGTGATTTGAGTTGCTGAAAAACTCACATTTTCCGATCGATGTCGTCCTTGAAAATGGAAAAATTAAAAGTCTCCAATCTCGCGTAAAAAGGTTGTAAAATGTCAATGCTCTTGGAAATACCCTAACAATCACATAAAAAATATAATGTAATATCATCAGCTGTCTTATTACGTAAACACTGCAATGTTTTAAAAACCAACACCCGAAGAATGTCAACAATAAATCAAGTTTGTTTCAGCTACCACCCCACCCACCAAAAAAAGGAAAAGTTTCCGTATGGCGCCACCACTTTTTCATTCGAAATAAAATAATATAGTATCTAATTTACCTGATTGATATATCCCTTTTTGTAAAAATGAGTCAAAAAGTGGTGGCGCCATACGGAAAGTTATCCCAAAAAAACCCGAAGAAGACAGTTTAATAAACGCATCATATGATAAAGTTAAACAAATTGTATAATAACTTGTTTGCGTCAATAATCGGTCACAAGATAGTTTCAGCTATTATACACACCACAAAAATAGAGAAGAAAGTTTAATATAAGTATTATATAAAATAGAACAAAAATGGTGAAGCACCCAACCCCACAGAAACGATAAGAAAATTTAACAGTCAGATAAAAAGTAAAACAAATGGCGGCGCAACCTGTTCGCCTCTATTATCGGTCACAAGATATGTCTACTATACTATACTATACGTGTGGCAGGAAAGATAAATCCACGTCCGGCAAAACCTGGAGCACGGCGCAACATGTACACAAACTTCTCGACCGTGATGTATAGACTTTACGGGTGCAACTCTGGATGTCATTGGTCGATCTTGACGCGTGACCGTTCATTTCCCGATCTAGGTCCCCCTTACTCCCAGTAAAAAGAATTTTTTTTTTTTACCAGATTCATGACCAGATTCATTAGTTGCGTTTCTATGATCAAAAAAAAAGGAGAGATTTTTATATAAAGAGTGTTGCCAAAAACTACATTGTAGAACAACTGCTGTTGGTAGCGACATTTTAAAGGCATAAAACTTTCTTGGTAATAAGCAATACGCCTCTCTTAATATATGCATGATGTCCTAGTTCTTACCCAAAATTCGAATTAGCATTGTGACGTACCTCATAAATAATTATTAAGAAAGGCGTATGGGGAGCTGTTGATAGTTCACAACAGCTTCCCTTGAAGTAATGTGGTTTTCAAAAAAGAAGTAATTTTCCACTAAAATATTTGAATTTTATTTCGAGACCTCGGAATTCGATTTTGAGGTCCCGAAATCAAGCATCGATCTGAAAGATGCGAAAAACGTGTGAAAAGGGTGTTTTTTTTCTTCCATTATAATCTCGCAACTTTAACGACTAACTGAGTTCAAATTTTCACAGGTTTGTTGTTTTATGCATATCGAGATACACCAAGTGAGAAGACCTCTCTTTGACAATAGGAGACTTTCCAACACTGGGTGGCAGCAGACATACCGGGTAAATTTCCATTGTTTACGTAGTTCTGAACATGCGCATAATTCTGAGAATAATGGATTTACCCGGTAAGTCTGCTGCCCTCTATCGTCCCAGAAAGTCTCCCATTACAAGTAGTGTCTAGTGTTGTTAAACCGGTGTCATGCAAAAAATGTGTAGCCAGTTTTTCACTATTTCACGTGACCCAGAGGGCATATCGATCTCAAACTTTCACAGGTTTGTCAGTTTATGCATATAGTGGATTACATAAAGTACTTAACTGCCAGCAACAGTTTTGTTAGCAAAAAAACATTTTGAAATGTCCCTTTAACCGTATGTCAAAAACTAGATTGTAGAACAACAGCTGATTGTTGGAGACATTTCAACGGCTGTATCTATATTTACGGGTGTCGCCCTCGGAACCAGACTTCTGTATCAATGATCGTCATGAGTATAACTGGCGACATTTTCGCTTTGTGTTTAGAGTTGAATTAGTTGCAGTAGAACATTTTTATTAACTTCATGTAAGCGTGACTCCCCGATGCCTCATTCAAGTAGAGGAAATCAGAACCAGGCCGGCTGATTTACAGCATGGTTCATGTGCAGGCATTTATATGCACTGGACACTATCGGTCTCAACATAATTTTCAGCATACAAGCTGACTTGGTAAGAGCAATGGGGAGCTGTTGATAATATAACACACTGTGAGAAGCGGCTCCCTCTGAAGTATAATCAATTTTTTTAGAAGGAGGTTATTTCTCACTCAAATAATTATTAAAAGACTTCAGGTCTGATGCTGTTTATTAGGCACATGATCGGAAAGCACACAATGTGTACAACAAGAGTGTTTTTTCTGTCATTATTTTCTTGCAACTTAGATGCAAAACTAATTGAGTCAACACTTTTACAGATTTGTTATATTATACATCTTTGGATACACCGAGTGAGAATACTGGTCTGTGACAAATACCAAACGTGTCCAGCTTTTCGTAATGTAGCCGACTGTGCCAGAATTATGATATGCCTTTTACCTTTTTGTGACACAGATTTTAAGCAAAGTTGTTGGCATTAATTATTTGTCTGAGGAATGACGGTAGTGATCGCAACTTGTGCATTAAAGGCAGTGGACACTATTGGTAATTACTCAAAATAATTATTGGCATAAAACCTTTCTTGGTGACGAGTAATGGGGAGAGGTTGATGGTATAAAACATTGTGAGAAACGGCTCCCTCTGAAGTGCCATAGTTTTCGAGAAAGAAGTAATTTTCAATGAATTTGATTTCGAGACCTCAAATTTAGAACTTGAGGTCTCGAAATCAACCATCTAAACGCACAAAAACTTCGTGTTGCAAGGGTTATTTTTCTTTCATTGTTATCTCGCAAGTTTGATGACCGATTGAGTTAAAATTTTCACAGGTTTGTTATTTTATGCATATGTTGAGATACACCAACTGTGAAGGCTAGTCTTTGACAATTACCAATAGTGTCCACTGCCTTTAAAGTTTAACTTTTACACATGCACTATAACATAAATTAGCACATTTTAAGTTTAGGTTCTTCACATTTTGAACAAGACGAAATAATATGAGCATTTTAAACCAGCAGTTTATATTAGAAGTCAACGGGGCAAGTTGGCAAGTGGTGTTTACAAATGCATACTAGCCCGTAGCAGTTTCTTGGTAGACTATGTGCGCAGGGTTAGTTTGAGGGTAATCCCTATGGTGATACCCACGCCTTCATCCTTATTGACGGTGAAGTGGGTAACCCTGTTTCAGCCACAGGAGTAGGTGGAAACATTAAACATTGATTTGGGTCGACAGCCCAAGTGAAGTGTATTCCTTGAAGTGGCGTCCCTGCTTCGTAATTTTAGGCGTTATCGTGATTAAATTTACCCCCGGTGCAAATTTAACATCTATTATATCGTTCCGGTACCCGCTGCCAAAACATAGGATTCGAACTGCCTCTAGCTACCGGGCAACCTCGGTAGTCTAGTTGGCAAGACACTGCTCTAGAATTGCAAGGGTCGTGGGCTCGAATCCCGCCCGAGTAACATGCCTGTGATATTTTTTTCACAGGACTCGGGAAATGAGTGTACAGTGCTAACACACATCGGTGTATGGGTTAAAACCAAAAACTAATAAAAAGAAAATGAAGACAGGCCTACACAATAAAAGCTCGCCAGCCGAATATTTATGCGTGAAGGACGTCAATGTATACTACCTCATTAATTAATTCCAATCAATTTGGTAGTTAATGGGCGATTTTTCCCTTGTTGCGCATCGCGTGAGGGTACCATGTAAACATTCCTCAAGGGGTCGGATACCCGGCGACATGTCGCGACACGAGTAGAGCAGTGAAGCGTTAAACACCCTATGCACTGCATGGACTATCTCTCAACTCAACAACAGTGGGCAAGACTATTTATCGGTTTGTAGAATTTTCTTTCGCGATTTGAAAGGCCCTGACACTATTGGTAGTTGTCAAAAACACTATCCTCACTTGGTGTATCCAATCATATTGCATACAATAACAAAACCGTGAAAAGTTGGGCTCAATTGGTCATCAAAATTGCAAGAAAACAATGTAAGAAAACCACCCTTGTTGACAGATTTGTGAGCTTCCAAAAAAAGCTTCAGCTGAAGTCTTTTATGAGAATTACCCCTTTCTCTTATATGCAACGGTACTTCAGAGAAAGCCGTTTCTCACTATGTTTTACACTACCAATAGCTCTCCATTGCTTGTTACCAAGTAAGTTTTTATGATTGGTTTGAGCAATAATTACCAATACTGTCTTTAAACACAACCATAATGATAAAAGATAATTAACTAAATACACTAGGGGAATTTGTAAAAGTGGTACATTAAAAAATAAACAGTCTCCAGTTTATTCGACCTTTACTGCAATACCGTGATTGATGCCCCTCCAAGCAAAGCAAAATTTCTCCCCACGTAACAGAAACTTAACGCATGAGATGCGGTCTAGTCGGATGAGCGAGACGCGTACGGGGGGCTACGGGCGATTCGTCAACCGGCTCCCCTAAGAAACTCAGCCATTTCACGGTCTGTCCCTCGTACATGCTTCATGTGTATAAGCATGGGAGAGGATATCATTCAAATTCTGTTTCTTGGTGGAAGCTCCAGTCTGTATAAAACATAGCCAGATAAAACTTTGACTTATATGGAATTTGAGGCATTGCATGGTGATGGATACCAATGTTTAGTTTGCGGTAACTCCGTGTTTGTATCACTTGCCAGGTAATTTTTTTCTCTTTAGAGAACTGTCTCGCTTCGTTCCACAAAAGAATACCTTTGACCTATTATATACAGCTTCTAAAGGAACAATGAAAACAGTTGATGCACAGTTTATAGCGGTCATGTGGCTACTATATAAGATTATGAACTCTAACACAGTTATACGTCTCACGTGAGCGTGCAGTAACTTAGACTGGCCCCCTGTCCTTCGGTTGGCTTTATATGTACGTCGCTTTTAACTGTGAATCTCCATAACCATGAAAGCCATGTGAAACGGTCCGTCTGGTCAAAAGTTTGAAAAATGGACCAGGGCCTAACAGCAGATCTCTGGCGTAATTCACGAACCTCAAGGTGTGACGTCAGGTGTCCATCAAAGCACTTGAATTTACCTTGTCAATGTTCCCTGAGTGAGTTGTATTGATGCATCACTTTTTTTGCTTACCAGTGAAGATTGATACACAGTGAAGATCAATCTTAACTTTGTTAAACCAACCAATGGATTCCAGCTCATATTTCCATCAACCTCTTTCCCAGTGGTATACGATCTCCCTGCAACATGTTTTATTTCTGCTCATTGTAGCGAGGCTGCAATCCCATGTACAGCCACATGCCTACTTAGGTCACTATTATGGAGTTGCATTAAAGACGCGTGGACACTAATGGTAAATTGTCAAAAACCAGTCTTCTCACTTGGTGTGTCTCAACAAGTGCATAAAATAACAAACCTGTGAAAAGTTGAGCTCAATCGGTCGTCGATGTTGCTAAATAAAAGAAAGAAAAATACACTTGTCACACGAAGTTGTGTGCTTTCAGATGCTTGATTTCGAGACCTACATTCTAAATCTGAGGTCTCAATATCAAATCCGTGGAAAATACTTTTTTCTCGAAAACTACGTTACTTCAGAGGGGCCGTTTCTCACAATGTTTTATACTACCAACAACTCCTCATTACTTGTGACCAAGTTAGTTTTTATGCTAATAATTATTTTGAGTAATTACCAACATGTGACCACTGGCTAATAGGGAGGCCACCGTAGTCTTGATATGAGGTCATAGGTTGTGAATGGACCACTTTCAGTGAATGCTAGAGTCGTGCCATCCTACAGCCACGACGACATTCCCCTTTAATTTTCATTAAAAGAATAACCGACCTTGCCCTTTTTGCGTAATCCTTTGCTTGAAACTGTATACTACTGCTTTGCTGTTCCAGATTGGTTTAATCTGATTATCTGCCACTTCAGGGAATTAAATCTCTTGAAAATGTAATGTGTGTCTATGGAGAATAATAAGATGCATATATTTTGATTTTCTCGAAGTGTGCAGTGTGTTTTGATAAAAAGAGGAACATGTAACTGAACTTTTTAATTTTGTTTTATAGATTCAATATTCGGTCATTAAATTGTACTGAATTTCTCATTTAAAACAGTACAAACTTTGTTTGCTTGTGTGTTTGTGAGATAGGACATTTTTTTAGCGTTGCTTACAAAGTGTTGACCTGAAAATTTGTAGTTCAAACACCATGTGGACTTTCCATACAATGTTTGTTTTCGCGTGCCGGTTGTGTTAGTTGGTGTAGTGTGTTTTTCGATTTAAACGTGCATTGCTCTTTTCGTTTAGTTTAATCCAAAAGTTAGATTTAGTTTTTGGCTTTTTTAAATTGTGTAACATGTCAATATCTTCGTAGAGCGTAATATAAACATCTTCAAATCAACTTTACTCAATATTACAGCCCAAAGAAGAGTGTCTTCATATATCTTTTATTTGTCTTCAGTCATCGGCCAGCCCATGTAACACCATCATTACGTGTTAATACGCAACCTTGATTTTCAAACTGCATCGTCCATGGGGTGTTTATAGACGCTCCACGGTGCATTGTCATCGCCATCTTTGTCAGTAGAGCTTCATCAGTCATATGGCATTAACTACCCTTGTATCACGTTAACCTTTACAGTAAGCTTTCTCCATTGTCATGTAACAACAACGCCAAGTCTAGACCATTGGGGGAAGCAAGTTTGTCCCCGGCCATGGCCATGTAAAAAGCCTGGTTGGAGTTAAACTCATTAGTGTTGGTTATTCACGAAAATCAAATAACTCAAAACTGATTATTCTTCTTAAAGTGGCGGTTTGTAAAGTGTTCAAGTGTCACATACGAATGCGGGCCTGCGAGCATAAGAAATCCACATATTAGGGATTTTAAGCACTATATGGACTTTAAATATTGTGAGAAAATAACCGTAGAGATTGTTCCAAGGAAAACCCATGCAGGCAGGTAAATACACTGCAATAAAACATCCATAAAGTGACCCGGTGTGATTCGAATCGAGGTACTAGAGGTGCAAGGCGATGAAAGATACCACTACACACCATCCCAGAGAATCATACAATAAGGCGCAAATCCTGAGTGGGTGCGCTACTTCGTGTCCTTGTGTCAGGCGGTCAGGTTGGAGTGGTGTCTTGCCTCGTTTTCCACCTCTAGGACCCGGTGTGAATCCCACTGGGGGTACTATGTGGATTGGATTTTCAGTCCCTGCTTTGACTGTCTGGGTTATTCCCTGGACTGGCTCTTTGGGGGTTTTCCTTATAAAAAGGGGTCGATTCGACAAAGAGGACTGCCCTCGAGAAGGTATTAAAAACTCAAGGCTTGTCCTAAGTTAGGCTCGTCCTAACTCGAGATAAAACTAGTCCCACCTCTTGATGAAATCCACCCCCGAAGTTCCTTCATCATCTTCACTTCTCGTTTAGCCTCGAATAACAGCGTTGAGAGATCCAGAACAGGGCCTGTTGAAAGCACCGCGGCCTCCCCTCTGGCAAATGACTTCGTGACGGTACCTCAACAAACATTACGACCCACGCACCAACTCGACCTGTTTGACTACGATAACTCCTGTCTGCGAATGTTATACCAACATACCAAAAATACAAGTGGAAGTTCTTAGAACACATAAGTGTTATCATTATAGCCCTACTTCAAAACTCACATTGCGTAGGTCAATAAAGTTGTATTTGCTTTCTGGTCTAAATGGACAAATGCAAAAAGCCCCTTATGCCGGGTTTGATTTTTCCCCTTGCCATTTCTTGTGCGGTTGTGATGACGTCAGAGTGCCACCAATAATATCATCATGACAACTTGTATTGAACCGCATTATAAAACAGTTGCCGAGCTGCCCTCAATTTTAGTTCACAGCCGCAGATCTAACAACTGATAATGATGATGATAATATTGACCCCTTGCACGCGCGTCACACGCGGCGACTGATGCCACGCTCACCATGTTGGTGGTCAATAGGCTTACGTGTAAACGCCACGTCACCTAAAAATGCGCACTTCACTGAATAGCACACGTTGACATTGACCACCAAAATGGCGCATCCAAGATTATTCTGATGATGACGTCAGGTGAAATGGGTCAATAGCATTATGCTCGTTTTTAAGCAGATTAACTATTTTGTTTTGCCTGCGCGTGGATACACAGCTCAATGTTGCACTCACCTTGTGGACATTCCTTTGTTCTGAAATCATATTAATAATTTTGTAAAAACACTGTGTGGATATATGTTAGTCCACATAGTGGTTCAAGTTTTCGCACCTGTTCAAGTGGTAAGCAACCCGTTCATTTTTAAGAGCAACAATTTTTTTGCTTGCGCGTTGACAGACAGTTCTGTGTTGCACTGACTCTGTTGAGATCTGTTCTGTACACATGCAAACCCTATTCCTGAACACTAAAAGAACACTACGTGGTGACGTATGTGAGTCCACATAGTGTTTCGAGTCCCCACATTGTGTGGTCCACACTTCCAGTGTAGCGTTAAAGAAGAATACTGACAAATTAATATCAGATATCAAAACATGATTTGATTACCTCGAATTGTGTATTACTGGGAAAACTATTACATATTTCTAGTAATGAGATCAAGGATTCCTGGAAATTAACTTTAAAGAAACTCGATACTATTGGTAATTGTCAAAGACCAGTCTTCTCACTTGGTGTATCTATATGCATAAAATAACAAGCCTGTGAAAATTTGAGCTCGATTGGTCTTCGGAGTTGCGAGATGACTATGAAATAAAAATACCCCTGTCACACGAAGTAGTGTGCTTTCAGATGCTTGATTTCGAGACCTCAAATTCTAAACTTGAGGTCTCGAAATCAAATTCATGGAAAATTACTTCTTTCTCGAAAACTACGTCAATTCAGAGGGAGCTGTTTCTCACAGTGTATTATACCATCAACCTCTCAGCATTACTCGTTACCAAGTGAGGTTTTATCATGATAATTATTTTGAGTAATCACCAATAGTGTCCACTGCCTTTAAATAACCGTATCTCGCAAGTCTGTGGAAACCTGTAAACAAGAGCGCTTGCTCGCGAACCAGAAATACTGGGGTTAACCTATGATGTTCCAAATGTACCACTCCTTTGGAAAACAAAAGCCAATTCCCTGACGTTTGATAATCTTCCGTCGTGCCATATTAACCCCTACTCGTCCATGATAATTGTTGGGTCCCTCTCTGACACTATATACCGATCCATATTAAATGGGACCACTAAAACTACATTACTTCAAAGAGTGTCGTTTCTAAAACTGTTGCATAATATCAACAGCTCTCCAGTGCTCGGTACCAAGTACATTTTATAGTAATTAATTTGTGGAGTAACTACTAAAGGTATACTCGCCCTTTAAAGACGCTGAACACGTTTGGTAATTGTCAAAGACCAGTCTTCTCACTTGGTGTATCCCAACATAAGCATACAATTAAGTGAAATTTTGGCTCAATCGGTCATCGAAGTTGCGAGAAAATGATGAAAGAAATAACACCCTTGTTAGACGAATTTGTGTGCCCTCATATAAGAATAAAAGACTTCTGGCTAGATCTCTTTTAATATTTTAGTGAGAAATTACCTCTTTCTCAAAATGTCCGCTACTTCAGAGGGAGCCGTTCCTCACAATGTTGTATAATTATTATCAACAGCAGCTCTCCAATGCTCACTACCTAGGCAGTTTTTAAGTTAATACTTGCTTTGAGTAATTACCAATAGTGTATACCTTCCCTTTAATTACCCATTCAAAATACTCCTCAGTGTCATTGCTTCTGTAGTTATAGTAAACTATATTATAGTAAACCTCTTATAGTATACTATATACAAAGCCTATGATAATAATAACATTACTGCTACATTTTGGGCGACGCGGCTCGCTTCAAGTTTCTAACCGAAGCTCTGTCGGTGTTTTCCGGCAGATAGCATGGCTTATCCGTAGAGGCCAGAGCCCCCCAAGGCAGTACAAGGCGATATCCACGCAGTATTGAGCATCCCCGATCGCTAGTTGCGTTCAGGAAGTTTTGTCACAGTCACCAATAAACCAAGATTCCATAAACGGGGTCAAAATATTCAGAATTGAGATTGAGGCAGTTTTTGTGTGTTTCTACATAATGTTTTAGCGGCATGGGGTGTCAAGCGTGTACACTTACAGAGACTTTGTAACGATACACGATTGGAAAGATTGGAATGCCCTGAGGTTTTTATAACAGAAATATCATTGCTGGGGTAGGGGAAGTAGTGTGTGGGAAGACATTAGTAGGCCTGTACATAATTGTTCACCATTTAAGGGGACGTTTGGTAATCACTTTTGAAATTAAAAGCAATGGAAACTCACTTGGTTTTATAAAGTACAGCTGCTATCGATTAGTATCATAGAATCATTTCACTTGTACAACATGTTGATATGGAGCAAATATATAAGTTTTTATCCCCCGCAAAATTTGAATCTGAGAAACGTTTGTCAGAAACGTTTCTCAGGATGTGTATTCCAGTTACGTATAATTCCTCCTGCGTGGACTAAAACCTTAGAGATAAAATGTCACAGGTTAGTATAAGTCTGGACATTCGCTCAAGATTTTCGGCGATATCTAAAAACCGTTATGACCACCTTTTGAATCGCAACTTCCGGAGGTTAGTTAGTAGTTTACATCTAAATTTACATAATGATCAAAACAATCGAACAACGCAAAATTTAAGCGAATAATATAACACTTTCTGAAAAAAAGAAGACTTCACATGTACACCTTTAAAGAAAACCAATAAGAGAGAAAAAACAGAGAGTGGATGAGGGTGAAAATGCCTATAATTATTTTCGATCGTGAAGGAAGCACACCCACTCTGCAAAACCCTCCATAAAATAGCAGGACGCGTTAATTTTTTTTTTTACATTATTCAATTTAGTTCGCAACATTTTGTACGATATCTGCCAGGTTTTTGTTATATTATTATATGTATTTTTTTTTTTTTTTTTTTTTTTTTTTTTTACATCTGTTCTCGAAATAATGTTTTATTTTGTTTTTCGACCCCGAGTCACTCTGATCGGAAGTATTTAACCGAAGCTACGTCAGCCTGGCCTTGGGGGCCATACAATGTAAAATAAAAAAGCTCTTTGTGATCTTCTCATATTGATGTTAGAAATTCCTGCAAACAGTAATATTTCGTTTCTGACTGTAGGACACTAAACACTTTTTATCAAAAATACAAACTGAACGGCTGTTGGATGTATACAGTGAAATATATCTCGTTTGAAGTACACGGAATCGCTTAGAAAACATGCGCAATAAATATAGAACTTAATGTTGGCAGTTGTTATGGGAGACTTTGAGGCGCTAGGTGGCAGCAGACTTACCAGGTAAATTTCCATTGTTTACTTATTTCTGAGAATGCCCACATTACCGAGAACAATGGATTTTACCTGGTAAGTCTGCTGCCACCAAGCGTCCTGAAAGTCTCCTATTGTTGTTGCTGATGTTATTGTTGGTGCTGCTTTCGGTGATTTTGCTGCTGCTGTTGCTGATGCTGCAGCTGCGTTAGCGGTCTGGTTTTTATGCTATTTGCAAGTGATGTTGCTGCTTCTTGCTGCTGCAAAATGCTGCTTTGTTCCTGCTGCTGTTGTTTCTTGTAGCTGCTGCTCTTACTGGTGTTGTCTATAACATCATAGCTGATATACTTCGTGGTTGAAATGGTTAAACGCCAATGTTTTCCTATTTCGGCAGTGCCTGCTCTGTTCATGGCATCCCGGTTGAATCAACAACTTAATTCAACCTTGTTTCATAAGTCTCACGTAACAGTCGTCAATATGGGGGGGGGGGGGGGTGGTCTGTGAAGTTGCATTGCACGAGCATTCTCCACTATGATGCGGTGTAGGCCTTCGTGTATGTTTGGACTCAGTGTTGTAGGATATAATGTCCCAAGAGAGGCTCCATCAATGCCTACGGCAATATTAAGAAAGAGAGAGAAAGTCTTGCAGCATCAGTTTGTCAATGAGTCTGTATGATACTTCATAAGTGCGACACCAAGCCTATGGTGGTATGCTTTACACTCATCTCACAAGTCACTCTAAGGACGTTGTTGAATAAAACCAATATTTCTCCTCCGCGATTTGAAGACGAGATCTTTAAAGGCAAAGTATACTTTTGGTTTTGGGGAACCGTTCGGTTGTTTAAATCCATGTTTGTAGTATAAGTATAAGTATGAACCAGTTAAAATTTCTTTTAAAAAGGTGGTTGCGTTTTTGAGATATCGCCGAAACTTCGGACCACGCAGGAAGATAATCCTTATAGGAATATACAGTCTGTGAGCAGTTTCAGATTCGGAGGCAAACCAAACTGCTTTTACATAACTGTTTTGTATTAATGTTTAGTTTTGTTATCATTACTTATCATAGTATACAAATAGTGACTGCTTCGATTGCTATGGTATAAAACTATGACTACCGAGGTGATCCCCGGAGCGTTCTAAAATGGAACGGTCCGGGGATCACCAAGGGAGCCGTAGTTTTAACCATAGCACGAGTTAAAGCAGTCAGTATACACGAGTTAAAGCAGTCAGCCAACGGACTTAGCTCGCTACCATGGGCAGCGCGCCATATCACCCGCTAGCTCTGCGTACGTCTCTAACGAGCAAGGCATGCTGGGAAAAAATGGCGCGGCGACATCGATCATCCCTGGGACCGAGGTTGCATCGGACACGGCAAACGATGCAGTATCACACGGCCGCCGCCGCCTAGTAAAACTAGACACATCATGTGACGCGCTCTAAACTACGAAGCTAGGCCCATTAGTGCCAGCAAAAGGTCCCCAGGGCTCGTGAATGCATAGCGTAATTCTCGCTAGCATCGCTCGATCTCATGCTCCCTGGGACGTCTTGTTAATATGACAGAAAAGATCGAGGTTGAGCTTAACAAATTATTATTCTCCTTGGATAACAGAAACGAGGACAAGGAATATACATGTAGTGAAAATATATTCTGGAGCACCCGTTTTGTGCATCAAACGTTGTGTAGTAATAGCATCAGACGTTGCTGCCGTAATGTGACAGTGAGATAAACGTAATGTGAGTGAGTTGTTTGTGCCACGATATTGTTCTATAAAACTAGTTCCTTCTAACATGATTAAAAAGACTGACAATGATGTGCGGACAAAACATTTTACGTGAATTTCCCATAACCCAGAATCTCGTCTTGGTCAAGTCAGGTTCCCATCAACGCTGCTTGTAAGTCAAGTGAAGAGCATATGATTTTTTTGGTGTGATTTTCGTCCGGAGTGTCCACATCCATCTGAAATATGGTCATACTGACTGACTTAACTGGTTTATGTTGATTAAAAGCGTCGGTGTGTTCGTATTGGGATTTTTCTTCTTCTAACAAAAGCAACATGATTAATAAAAGCACCTGTTGCACTTTATAGATCATTAAAGCCATTATACACTTTCGGTAAACAGTATTGTCCAAGTCCCACACTTCGTGTATCACAACTTATATATAAAATAACAAACCTGTGAAAATTTAGGTTCAATCGGTCATCGGACGGAGTCGGGAGAAAATAACGGGGAAACCAACTCTTGTTTCCGCGCGTTTCGCCGTGTCATGACATGTGTTTAAAATAAATCCGTAATTCTCGTGTTGTTTTAATGTTTCCTCAAAAAGTAAAGCATTTCATGGAACAAGAGAAGTCTTTCACCATTACCTTCTGTAAAACCTGTAAATTACTTGTAAATCTGTGATTTTTTTTTTCTGTACCGAAAGTGTATAATGGCTTTAAAGGGAAGTTATTGGTAATTGAAAGACCAGTCTTCTCACTTGGTGTATTTAAACATAACCATAAAATAACAAGCCTGTCAAAATTTGAGCTAAATTGGTCATCGAAAAAACACCCTTGTGTATACGTGTACCAAACGTGTACCTTCCCTTTAATTAACGAACAGTATACTTGAAAGCCATTGTACAAAAGATAAAGGTCTGTACTGACAAGTTTATTTTAGAGATTTTTTAGTTATTCCTTAATGGCCTGAAGGTTTCCTAATTGCCAAACACCATTCTCCTCGTCGGTGTATCCCAACAATCATATGCATCAGACAACACATCTTTGGAAATTTTGACTCAATGGTCTTCGAAATTGCAAGAAAATAAAAGAAAAACCGCCCTACTGCATAGAACTGGTGCATGGAGATATCTGGAAGCCTTTCCCAGTACTAAGTTTTGGTTTTAAAATTACCTCTTTCTCTTCAAACCAATTCTGAGCAGTGTCATGGCCGAGCGGTTAAGAGCACTGGATTCAAGCACTGTTGTTTGATCAGCAGGGTGTGGGTTCGGAGCCCGGTCGTGACACTTGCTACATAACATTGGGGAGGTAGTGCTGTCTGCTCTACCGGCCAGGCTTCAAATTGATGACACCCAAGCCTACATTCGTATGGACTGTGAAAGGGGTAACCCTGTTTCAGCCCTAGGAGTAGGTGGCACTGGCCTCTGGAAAATATAATTGTAGTCCACACCTTGAAGTGGCCTTCAGGCCTTGTGTGTCAGGCGACTTGCATAAAAAAATAAAAAAATAAAAATAAAAGGGGGCCGTTTCTAACAATGTTTTATAAAATCAGTGCTCTTAACCGAGCAAGTTTTTATAATCGTTACTTGTTGTTGTACTTACCAAAGGTAACCCTCCCTTTGCGTGGTTAATTTATGTGAAAACCGTATTCCTTTAATACAAAGTCTAACTGTTATGCAATCTCATTTTGTGAAACATTAGTTATCAATTGACTACCGGAATTATCTGTAACTCCTTAATCACCAATCACCCCTTCAAGCCTTTGTCCATCTAAACTGTTGCGGAATCTGAACCAAAATGGGTTCCGGACAGTTTGTGTGGTAACACAGGTGTTTCTTTCAGGGTCTCTCATAGGTACGATCTGAAAACAGTCAAATGGAAACAGCTCTTTACCCCCACATGAACAACAACAAAATAGTTCCTGATGGACAAATAAAGACTGTAATAAGAACATGAGACATGCTTTGATTTGTTGTCTCTGGTTTGTTTTGTTTTCCGCCCCCGCCCCCACCCCCCCCCTAACTCGATCATTCCACATGGTTGAACTGTTTTCAGTTACTATTCACATTCAAAATCAATGTCTATTCTCTAATCATTTGATCTCTAAAAGCCATTGGACACTTTCGGTAAACAGTATCGTCCAAGGTCCACACTTCGTGTATCATTACTTATAAATAAAATAACAAACCTGTGAAAATTAAGGCTCAATCGGTCATCGGAGTCGGGAAAAAAATAACGGGAAAACCCACCCTTGTTTCCGCACGTTTCGCCGTGTCATGACATAATAAATCCGTAGTTCTCGATATCGAGAATTGATATTGTTTTAATGTTTTCTCACCATTACCTTCTTTGAAGCCTGTAAGTTATTTGAAAAACTGTGAAATTTTAATTTTGTTTTCTGTACCGAAAGTGTCCCATGGCACTGGACACTATTGGTAATTGTCAAAGACCAGTCTTCTCACTTGGTGTACCAACGTCATATGCATAACAAACCTGTGAATATGTGGGCTCAATGGGTCATCAAAGTTGCACGAGGATAATACAATAAAAACACCCTTAATGCACAAAATTTGTTTGTTTTTATATACCTACTAAAAGGCTTCAGGTCTGAGATCTTATTTTATTTGAGTCAAAAATTACCTCCTTTTCACAAACCACGCTATTCAAAATGTGTTATAACCATTGCTCGTTTTCGATAAAATAAAAAAGTATGCAAACAATTATTTGTAGTTATTACAAATATTGTCAAGTTCCTTTAAGCAAGATCTACTTGCACACGAACGAGAGTAATATACTTCCCTTTACTGTCTACGGCCTAATGTTGAGATCTGATTCAAAGAATTCATCATAATTTGCGACAACCTCGAAAGGGGGAGGTTCGCGGCGATTGTCCGTAGGCCAGTCGGTCGTAGACCCAGGGGAAATAACAATAATTCATGTGTTATAATGTTTGTTAACCCAGAAACTGTATGTCTGTAGACATCGTGGTCCCGTCTGTTAGTTTAATGTAGGGTCTTATTAACCACTCCAACAATCGCTGACGTCAGTACTGGTCAAAGCATGTTGTTGCTTTTGCTCAACCATGTCTGAACTAAGGGTACTTTGGTTTGCACAAGGCAGTTTATAAGGAATGCTTTTTCTTTCATTTGTTTCTTGCAATGTCGATGAACAATATTGAGCCCAAATGTTCAAAGACTTGCTTTGTTATGCTTGGATGTTGGGATACACCGAGTGAGAATACTGGTCTTTGGCAACTATCAAACGTGTCCAGCGTCTTAAACACATTGAGTGTCAGGTTGCACAGTAGAATTTTCAAATAAGCGAGAATTACAGGGGCGCAGGTTCACACCCAGTGTGATAGGCGTCGTGTGCAGTAACTATAGTACCATTGACATCAGCACAGATGAGAGGGCATTGCGTCCCAAGCTCATTTAGAGGAGAGGGGAAGGGGGGATCTGTTTGCCTCTTCACCAAGTCAATCACCAATCTTGTGGGGGTTACGACTATAAACAAAACCTCCATCTTCCAAACTGACCCTCTTGGACATGGTGCTTGGGACTTCCAGTGAATTACAAGACAAACACAGTGTCTTGACAGGGTCAATACCATAGGAACCCGCTGCTCAATTATTATTGTACTCTTCTAAACAAATATCCTGTGTTTACACAACTTTTTCCTTACATAACCAGCCCGTGTTAGACTCCGGCGAGGTCGACCGGGCCCCGTGGAGTGTTGACGGCGGTCCAAAACCCTCTCGGAAGCGCTGAGAGGTCTGCTCGTTCCCCCACTCTCAAACACAAGTGTAGTTGATCCATTTCTTATTCCCATACTAATAGTTGGTTCCTCAAACATGGGAAGGGGGTTGATCCCCTCATCACCCCACCCCCTTCACTTTTAGAGAAACAACGGACGCACGTTTTGTCCTCTCCCTTTCTGACGTAGAGGATTAATTTGTGCACTCAAGGGCTCCACGTCATCAATTTAAGACGTTATGGTGGGATGGTAAGAGTTGGGGGTAAACACAAATTAAAAATGTTGACGTCGAAACTTGAGATACGTTCTATATGAGTCGTCCCAATAAACGGAAGGATTTTATGAGAAATGCCCTAAAGTGTCTCACACAAAACAAAACAGCATTTCGTGTGTGATAAAAATTGATCTTAAAAATACGTTGATATATTGTTTTTCTTGTCCTAGCTCTGGGGTATAGCATAGGTTTGTCAAAATAGAAAGTTGTAGTCCCTAATTTAATTTGCCTTAAGAGTTGTAGTATCTATAGTCGTTGAGGAGTGGGTGTTAGTTACATCAAACCAAGTAAGTTGTACATCAAACCAAGTAAGTTGTACATCAAACCAAGTAAGTTGTACATCAAACCAAGTAAGTTGTACATCAAACCAAGTAAGTTGTACATCAAACCAAGTCAGTTGTACATCAAACCAAGTAAGTTTGTATTGCCGTTAATTTTAAGAGAGACTACAAACGTATACATTCCATTTAAAGACACTTGACATTATTGGTAATTATCAAAGACCAGTCCTCTCACTTGGTGTATCTCAACATATGCATAAAATAACAAACCTGTGAAAATTTGAGCTCAATCGGTCATCGAAGTTGCGAGATAATAATGAAAGAAAAAACACCCTTGTTGGACGAATTTGTGTGCTTTCAGATGCTTGATTTCGAGACCTCAAATTCTAAATCTGAGGTCTCGAACTCAAATTCGAGGAAAATTACTTCTTTCTCGAAAATTACGTTACTTCAGAGGGAGCCGTTTCTCACAATGTTTTAATCTATCAACCTCTCCCCATTACTCGTTACCAAGTGTGGTTTTATGCTAATAATTATTTTGAGTAATTACCAATAGTGTCCACTGCCTTTAAACGAATCGCGTTCTTACAATATTACAGTTAGCAACCTTTTTTAGTTTAAAGGCACTGGACACCTTCGGTTATTGTCACAGACCAGTGTTCTCACTTGGTGCATCCCAACATAATATTTTTTTTTATTTTTTTTATTATTTTTTTCCCTGGAGGGGGAAATTTATTCAAGTTTCTTCAATGTACAAAGCTACACAACTACTGGTAAAACCAACTACTTATAGAACGATACTAAGAGAGAAATGGCAAATTGCAAAAACAGGAAGTTTAATATAATTATGCACAAAATAACAAATCTTTGAAAATGTTTACTCAATTGGTCATCGAAGTTGCAAGAGAACGATGAAAGTAAAAACACCCTAATTATGCCTTTAACCTTTCCTAATAAAAGTCTTGAGGCCTGAAATCTTTATAATAATTGAGTGAGAACTTGCCCCTTTCGCTAATTCAGAGGGAGCCGTTTCTAACAACGTTTTATATCAGCAGATCTCCAATTTGTTCGTTATACAAAGTAAGTTTTTATGCTAACAATTATTTTGAGTAATAACCAGTGCATTAACGAGTCTCGTTTTTACCACACCGTAGTTACCAACGTGTGTCTAATATAAAAGATAGTATTTCGTGACGTCATCCTCATCTATCAACTTTACCGGCATTCATGTTTATGCAATATTGAGAGACAATAAACTGCATGAAAGAAGATACTCTCAGTAGCCTAGAAGTGGGCAGAAAAAAGATTTATTCCGAAAACCCCATCGAGATTGTATTGCCCGCTTACCTAAAACACTGGTTGATGTCACCGCTGCACGCAACAGCCATGGTCAACAACAAGCTGCGCATGACTGCAAACTTCAATGAACTTTAAAAAAAAGTTTGCTGAAGGGCGCCGCCCGGGGTCGACTCCCCACCACTTCAGAGAGGCTGGTGCGCGGCGTTTTACATCATCACTTAACCTTGCGTGAATGCTAAATACGGCTTGAAGGGTACCAGCTCCTTTGACGCACTCCAAACCGGAAATGATTTGTTTTAAAAGACCTGTCTATCAAAGCTGCTTATATTAACATTATTATGATGTTAACATTAGAGCTTTTATGTTTGCAAAAGTGCTGAATGGTTTACGGCTCTGACTGGGTAATAGATGTTAATTTTGCATCCGGGATAATTAATATGATTTGGTATTCTACCTTGGTACCTAATTTTAATACACTGTGATCTAAGTACTCTCCCGAGTTCTGTTTAAAAAAAAATCATTTGATACGCAAATCTCTTGCCTGGACTTCATACCAATGACCTTGCATTGCAAAACATAAATTTCGCCTGAAATATCGTGGCAAAGCGAACTGAACTCGAGCTCTGATGTTTCTGATGAGCAGAGGTAAGGTCCGAGTCCCGGTCTTAAAAATGTCTGACAAGCAAGACATTTAAAGACAGTGGACACTATTGTCACTAAAATAACAAACCTGTGAAAATTTGAGCTCAATCGGTCGTCAAAGTTGCGAAATAATATAGAAAGAAAAAACAAGTTGTGTGCTTTGAGATGCTGTAAAAAGTGGAATACAATGATCCACACAATCATTCCTCGAAATTGCACGGTTTTCCTTTCGCCTCGTCGACTAACACGGTCGGCCATTTATGGGGGTTATATTTTTGACTCCCATAAATGGCCGACCGTTTTAGTTCGCAAAGTAAAAGAAAAACCGCACAATTTCGAGGCATTCTTGTGTGGATCATTGTATTCTACTTTTAAAACATCTTTCTAACCATATGCATTTTATAACAAACGGTTACAAACGCTTTTTATAGAACAACTCGTCCGATCCGATCCAATGATACAATAGGGTGTTCCCGCTGTGCTATAGCATCTAGTTTCTTAGAAAGTTTATGTTATATTTCGTTTGGGATATTAAAGACCGTTACTATTATATTTCAGAATTTCAAAATACATAACAACAGCCAATCACACTCGATCCAAATCGTAATTATATCTTTCTTTTCTAATTGAACCTTCATATGTGTCTTCAATAGTGTTGCCCCGCAATTCCAGTCAACGGGTAGAAATGCTCTTTTGAACGGGTGGGCAGGAAATTCAGATTGGGGTAAAAGGTGCAACAAAGAAACTCGATATCGAAGGAAGAAGTCAGTCTGTTTTGTGGGGTATCAAATAATCTTCGTAATGTATAGATGCACCATGATTGGTTAAACCACATGTTCATTCTGCGATTTAGGCGTATACAATACACGCCGACTAAATGGTCCATAGGGAATAATGAGTTTTAATTAGTATTCCCGCCCAGTGGGCAGAGGCCAGATCTGTTTTTCCAGTTGGAAAACACATCCCCATGAGGGTCCTCGACATCCCTTCACGGTCGCTGCCACTTTGTGGTTGGGCCACTTATCTCCCCCCGTCAAGTGCCTCCCTGAACCCCCCTGTCTCAACCAAGGCGGCGATCGGCGATGAGGACGTGGGGAGGGGAAAAGAAGAGGGGCTGGTAGACTGCGGCCCAAGACACGATCATTGTCGGTACCTAGACTCAGGAATGTGTATCACTCACCCTACCCCGCATCTCACACGTGCGGAGAATATTATTAGAAAAGTGGTCTGTAATCAAATTTTAATTTTATTGCAAAACAGCGGAGGGAAATCAAATAGTCGCGAGTATGTGACGATTGCAACACTGCGCCATGATGTTCTATTTAGTACATTGCGTTATGCCCTCCCTTCTTGTTGCGTCTTTCGCTTTCAAGGCAAGTCTGCGCGTTAGCGATGTGAGCATCACGTGATCCCCAGACGTAGGAGGAATTGTGGTGATTTGTCTGCAAGTTCACCGCCCCCCCCCCCCCCCTCTCTCTCTTCTGTCACTGGTAAGTTATTGTCACCAATCACGCGTGTGACAGGATATAAAAGCAATAGCATTGTATGGGTAGTCAAAGCATTTCAAAGTCGCCCCATCACAGTGTCACTACAACGGGAACCGGTGATTTTTTACTCTACTTCTTCTTCTGTTTTTTAGTGCATCTTTCGTCGAAGTCCGTACCTCATCAAAGTTAATCGCCCACATAGTGTAAAACACCACCACACACACAATCCACACGGTAAGTGTTCTTTTAATTTTGAAACAAAATAACTGAAATGTAATTTCTATGGATATTCTTCAAGTTTGCGGATTTTTGCGCAACTATACCGTCCGAATTTTTTTCACGTATGGGCAGATTCAGAGATTGAAGTTTTCCTTATTTAGTTTGAGGCAACTGACATCACAATATTGAAGTCTGCTTGTCCGGTATAGAGCAGGCGAAAATGACCAGATCAATCTTATAATTAGCAACAAGGGGAACTGATCAGCTGGGTAAAAAGCTAACTAATTTTGTGCTGCACAAACACAAATTTACTAGACTGGGACTTTGTCCTAACAATGCGGTGTCTCTATTTCGTCAGTCATTTTTCGGGGTGTCATCCATACAATCATTATTTGCCTTGCGCGGATCACACCAAAGATTAATCTTGTTACAATAAACTACTCTATGATTTTCTAATAAATACACGTAGCCAAGTGAACTGAATTATTTGCTTTCAAACGGCTCATGGTTTATGGTACTCGCCGAGAAGACACCATCAAAACGTGTATCTTAAAGGCAGTGGACACTATTGGTAATTACTCAAAATAATGATTAGCATAAAACCTTTCTTGGTGACAAGTATAAATGGGGAGAGGTTGATGGTGTAAAACATTGTGAGAAACGGCTCCCTCTGAAGTGCCATAGTTTTGAGAAAGAAGTAATTTCGAGACCTCAGATTTAGAACTTGAGGTCTCGAAATCAACCATCAAAACGCACACAACTTCGTGTGACAAGGGTCTTTTTTTTTCATTATTATCTCGCAACTTCGATGACCGATTGAGCTCAAAATTTCACAGGTCAGTTATTTTATGCATATGTTGAGATACACCAACTGTGAAGGCTAGTCTTTGACAGTTACCAATAGTGTACACTGCCATTAACTTTATCTCCACAGAACAGCACCCGCGGCTTTAAGTGGAAATTTTACGGGTACCGTAAATTGATCGCACGCAAAAACTTGATGCTATTTGAGAATTGGTCTTAATGTTTCTAAAAAGCTAAGTGCAGATCAAAATGGTGGCGGGAGTAAAACATCTTTACGAGCTAAGCCTCTAAGTATACGTGCCGGGTCAGGGGTGGTTTCAATTTATGTTTGAATCGAAATGATTTTGTTAGGATGGTCGATCAAATGCTGATGAATAATATTGGACTAGCGTGTAATGGTGACAGAAACACTTCCAGATACGCCTGGCTTAAAGTTACACTTTCCTTGAGTAAGCCCTCTAGGTTGAAATCAAAACGTTGCTGAACGTTCAAAGTTGTATGCTTTTCTTGCAGTATTTAAGGTAAAATGCAGCATTTAAGGTTAAATGCTGGTCCGTGTGAGACGGGGACCATGGCGAACACAGTATTGGCAGCTTCCTAAATAACATTTTCGCTTAGAGTCCTATATTAGTATGGGTATTTGGTACGACACAAAACACAAATTCCACAGACATACATTAAACTTCCACGGTTTAAAGGCAATGATGATTGAAAGCTTCCATGAATCAAATATTCCTTGCGGAGGTGCTGCAGTTTTGGATAAATAAGTAAAGAAATTTCAAGAAAACAATTTTCGTCTCAGGAGGAGACGAAACTTATTTCAGCACGTACAATGAATTTACGCGATTCTCCTGAAAAATATTGCTTTATGATTTTCAACCAACTTGACAACCATTGAAGAAGTCTACTTGCACCCAGTCATACAATTTTGCTTTCCGAACCACTCATTCAATTATTTTATTTAGTCATTAATTAATCCACAGACGTCTTCATTTTACCTGAATAAATATCACTTTACTGTTGGATCTATAATGAATGTACCACTACCGCACAAGACAAGACAATTGAAATCAGTGTTTAGGGAAACATGCTCTAGATTTCTTACCATCTCTTGACCGTTTCCCGGGATGAAAGAACACAGAAAGAAAAGTATAAGCAGCTTTCTAAATCCACAAATTGTTTTTTTTCTAATGGAGCACCTTTAAAAGGGCACGTTTGCGGGTTTTTTTTCTTTTTATTTTTTTTACCGTTCGATTGTTTTAACCGTTTACCAATGTACACAATAAAACATAAAACTAACAAGGTGAACAAATTCATTTCAAAAAATTATAACGTTTTTGAGATATCGCGGAAAATCCGGAATGGTTACGTCAACGTTGGAAGAACAATCCGTAAACACAATCTGAGAAACGTACATGACAGTTACGTTTCTTAGATTGAAACGTTTGGGAGAAAAGAAATTGTATTTTCTGTGCTAAGTGAAATGATTCACTTAAAATGCTTTATAACTATCGAAAGCTGTGGTACTTCTTTTCGAGTAAGTTTTTGTTTACATTAATTTATAGAGTAATTTACTCAACGTAAACCTTGCATTGTTACACTAGATCTTAACTTAAGATCTTAATTTTATTAATTGAAAAAGAACAGAATTGTACATCTTCCGTTGGTTTTGTACCCCCCCCCCCCGTATTTCTGAATGTATATATTACAAATTGCCCTGGGCACCACTCGTCAAGAAATTCTGTCGATTCCGGACAATGCTTTAATTAAACGATACTGTTCATATTACGCCAAGGAGATACTACAGAGACCGACGTTAAACAAATGTTTAAGGAAACCCGCTGCTTGATTAAAGAATGTTAACGCGTTGTTGTTGTTGTTTTCCCAACTTTTTGTAAATATTTATAGTGCTGTGCTCATTAAACAAAATTCAACCGAGAAGAATTTCACTGGCAAATCCGACCAGACAAACGCCGGCCTCGGTTACTTGATTATCTTGTTTGTATTTAGAACATTTTATTAATTTTTTTTTTCTGACTAATTATCAGTATTGTTAGAATTTGTTAACGGAGGTAGCTAATTAAACGATTTCTGGACAGTCATGGATACAAATTATGTCTTTTGTGTGTTCAAGGAGAGAAGGGAAGTTAACAATATCAAGGAGAAAGGGGAAACACGGATTGCCATGTGCCACTTGTAAACATGCGTCTATTGTTCCTACTCCATGCACATTGATTATAACATAAAAAAGTACTGGGACAGTTTTGCGTCCGTCCAAATTAGAAACACCTGATGTCTAGTTATTGTTATTTTTAGCTTAAGGTTGTAATGTTGGAATGATGCAACAACAATACACTGATGCTACTTCTAGAAATAAGGTTCATTTGGTTTAACAACTCTCGTGAGAGCCCTGTATCTTGTTGAGGAAATTGTTCTTAAAGTTAAGTGGAAAGGGAATCTGCCACAAACAATTAATGGACTTTTTTATTTTGAAAGGAAGACTAATGAAAAGGGAATTTGCTTTCAGATGATTTTTTATTTCGGTTTACTTTTTTTCTTTTCCTTTCAGTGGATACAAACACGTGTACTTATATAAAAACGAGACTTTTTTATGCAAAGACACTTGCTTTCAGGTGATTTTGTATTTAAGTTAACTTTTTCTTTGCTCAATACTTGCTGTAGTTGCAGTTCTTTACAAAAAGTCACATCCCTTTGGTAAAAAATCAAATCAATTTCTTCTTCGATTCGAAGCAATATTTAGGTATCGACTACACTCCATCGGAAGTTTTTCTAAATTTGCTTCGGTATTAATTGAATTCAGCCGGTTCATTCAAAGAGCCTACTGGCTTCCTACTCAATCTCATATACCGCGAAACCAAATAGACGAAAAAAGAAAAGAAAAAGACGAAGAAGTAGAAGAAAAAGTAGAGGAAGAAAAAAACAACAGCCCGGACAGGCGAGTACCCGATCGTCTTATTATTGATGGTGTGTAACCCAACCCTAACATCTTCATCAGTATTACGGTAACTTGTCCAGTATTCCATGTATTATGTTGATTTATCTACACTCTACCCACCTGTCATCAAACAGGGCGTGGTCTAAGGGCATTTTTCATCAAAAACAGCGACAGTTTACATAAAGATTAGTTCGACACTTTGCGAAATAAACAGGCTGGACTTGTGAAATAGCAAAAAAATGAAGGAATGTATCAAAGGGCATATTTTGTGTATTCTACAATTATTTTATTTTTTGCTGGCGGGAAAAACGGTTGAGGCACGCACCCATGAATCTGCAGACCTAGATTTGAAAGCCCCTTAAGCGCTTCTAATCCAGTTACACTTCTTGCTCGATGCGATTGTCATCTCAAATGCGGGTGTCAGTGGGTTTGGGGTTTTGCGTCGAGCAAACCAATTACCATAGATGAGGAAAGGGCAAACCAGCCGTTTGTTTCGGCGAGTACGCGGGTTGCTTTAGCGAAGATACAGGGTTGATCTTCACATCTGCAGCTGTCTTGTTTGGGGAATAATATGACTCAATTCTCGCCCGCATCAATGTTGCGAGAGGTAAATCATTGCTCGCAGTAGTCGGATTTTGGTGTGCGGAACAAGCATTTTGAGAAAATAAGGGGAAATAAATTGAAGCATTTTAGAGTGCATTTGGGTCGGATTGCGAGAGTGCATGATTGGAACAGTTGAGTGAGGGGGTCGTGGTCTTTTAGCGCCGGCATTTATTACCCAGTGGGTTTGCCATCCTAGTGTTATCATCTAACCTACTCTCATTTAAGACGATGGGTTGTGAAGACAAGTGTTAAAGGTGTGAGTGCATTCCGATTTTCAATTTCCACCCACTTGGGTTTGTACCATGTCCCGAAACAGTTGGTCAGTTTTTTTTCTTTTAATAGAGTGGTGTCCTCTCATACTTCATACTTGAGAGATTGTCCCGTTTCGATTTCACATCCTACGAACGGATCTCGTCTAAGAATAGAGTGTTCGTATATGACAACATGTGTTTTGCACGTCTGATGTCCTTCCCACGCCTACAAATGACAATCATCCGCGGTGGGGACGTTCATCTTACTAGGGGCATAGAGTAAGGAGGGGTAAGGGGCTTTAAGGGGGTGCAAGGCGGGTGGAGGGGGCGGTTGTGTGTGGGTAAGTCATTGTTTATCCGTAAGAATAATGTTTAAAAAGGGTTTTCCGTTAGGGTATAAGCAGATGGTGTGCAAACTAATTGCGTTTCAGGAAACTGAGTCTGAAAGTATGTCTAATTAGGAAGGTCATTATCTGTGTGGGGTGGGGGTTATTTGGGGATAGCTATTTAACAAGAAAGATGAAACACGCACGCCATATTTTATTTTTCCAGAGCCGTGTCATGACGTTCTTTTACTCGGACACAATATATTGTGTGCTTGGCATGTAAGAGGGAGTTAAACTATTCAAAGATAAACCAAAATTTGAAAGCTTAAAAGCTTCCAAATATTCTTTAAACAAAAAAACAAAGCAGGAATATTTCCGCAGAACAAATCAGACACATACTCTCTCCACTAAAAAAGGAGACTGTGTTTCCCATGTGGAAAGTAAATCAGTGATGACTCTGTTTGAGAACTCAATTTAGTCTGCTAACTCCATTTTCCCCCGTAGAGATATCGAAAACCTTAAACAACATCTGAAATCTACCCGTCACTTTCGATCGCCATCTCCACAGTCTCCGTGTTGATGCAGGTATGGTTGTTTCCTTGGCACTATCACTGGGGAAAAAACCCGCGAATATTTTTCATTTCTAAAGGCCCGGGTAATATCACACACCGCACAAATAAGATTTCAAAGACAACTCGACACCGTCAAGAATTTGTTTTAATCAAATAAGTTTCATGTTGAAAAGGTAGAGAATGGTTTATTTCGATAGTGAGGATAAAAAACATACGGACTTCTCAACATTTTAATTCTTCTAGCTCATGTCACGGGATGATTGCTATTACACTATTTTGAGCCAACCTTTTTGTAAGTGAACGCCTTATAGTTCATGTTTCTGGATCATGGAACACAAATTTTCATTTAAGATTCGTGTCGAGGGAACAAAAGTTTCCTGTTGAGGGACTGCAATAGACTAAAAAGAGAGGGAAAAAAGAGTTGGTTGTGGCAACTAATAACAATAGTAAACTCATTGGCGTCCATGTTTTGGATCATCAGTGAAGACATATATTTTCATTTCAGTTTCTTGTCGAGGGACTGCAAGAGACCATGGATTGTTGGAACTAATAATAGTAATAGCATTTTTGAACCAACTTTGTTTTAAGTACACGCCTTACCGTCCATGTTTCTAGATCAGAGAACACACATTTTCAGTAAGTACCTTGGCGTGAGACTGCAAGAGACTAAAACGAAGGAAAGCAAATGGGTTGTGGCAACTATTAACGATAGTATTTTACCGCCATTGTTCTTGATCAGGGAATACATGTTTATTGAAGTTTCTTGTCGAGGGACCGTATTAAGAGACTTTTTAAAGTAACTCTTTACCCTCCATGTTTCTAGATCAGGGAGCACAAATTGTCATTGCAGTTTCTGGTAGAGAGACTGCAGGAGATTAGAGAGAGGGACAAAGAGTGGGTAGTGGCAACTAATAACACAGCACAGCACCAACATACATACTGAGCCTGATATTATCTTCATGCCATTATAGCTCAGATCATGACACCTTCCATGTTCACATTCCATGAACACGCCAATATAGAGAGCCCGGTCCTTCTCATACGGCCCATCACTATGGCTCGAACTCCCCCAGATCTCCGACAAGTCACTATCTTATACCAGCTTTAAAAATCATCTAAAAACTTGTTTTGTGCTTAAATCTATGTAACTCATTGTAGTCCCACTGCTTCTGCACCTCTCCTGCACCTATACTACGCGTGGAGTGTCTTTCAGACTGACATTACAAAGGGCCACCGTTATTAGTTGTGTGCCAGAAGACGGGCCGCTGCTGGCGGACGCAAGTTAGGACATTTTTACATCACCTGTCACTCTGGGTTTTCTGCTTCTCATTTCGCTTCGGTCAGAACGGGTTTCGCCAACACATGTAATTGACATGGGTTTTACAGCGCAATAAAGCGTAGTGAGTTGTGATTGGATGCTGATGTGTTTTGACGGATGGCGAGAATACACGTTGTCCTGCATGTTGTCTCGCTTCTAAGTTTTAGAGCATGTTTTTTTTTTGTTTTTTTTACTTACGACTAATACGTATAAGTACCCATTTTGTGAATTCGTGCTTAAGTCTTGGGCTCTGTCTGTCTGTTCTACAAGTAAGCAACCGGTTAATTAAGTTGTCCAATTACTCTGCTTATGAATTTTGTTTAAAATCGCGTTTTCCTACACTTCTAAGACAAATACGCTGTAGAATCATTACATACAGTTTGAGTGATCAGGGCAAGGTTGCTTATTCGCAAGATTTTTTTACATCATAGACTGGTCCGCTGACTCAAACGAATTACCACATTGATTGACGCGTACACGAACGAGTCTTGGTCTACCATGTAAGAAATTTAAAATATATTAACACGCCTGGCTCCACTCTGCAAATATTCATTGACAAGCACCTAAAATGGTGAAATAGGCTTTCTAAACCGTCTGGAAGACGGTTATCACCATCTGGAAGACGGTTATCTTTCGGTATAAGACTAGGAAGAGATGAGCACTGCAAGTAATGGCAGGGCTTTACTTTAACGTCCCAAATGGACTCTTGCGCTTATAAAGCCAGGAGTAACCCGAAAGCGCACATTTTCCAGATGACCATCACAACCTGAGCTACACACCCACAGTTGTTTCGAGCCACAAGTAGCAATCGTTTAGTCCCAACGCGTTATAACGAAACTTGAGAATCGTTTGTTGCAGCATAACGATTTATTCGGCTGTGAGAGTTCGCAATGATCAACGCATTTGATTATGCGGGGGAAGTTGTAACGAATTGCAGCCGGGAAAACTAAACTACGACTTCATCGAAAACAGATGTTTTTGAAGCTATTTTGCTAGTCAGTATGTTGATTAGGAAGACATTTCTATTTGATTATTTGATTATGTATCGCTGTTCTTCGTGGCTTATTTATCAGAACATATGTTCCGGTGTGCGTCAAATCCGGGTCATTTTTGAGTCAATTTGACCATTCTGTGTCAGACTGACTCAAAACCACTTAATTTCCATGGGAAATAAAGGACTGCATTATCCTTTGACTCAATATAGAGTAATTTTGACCCGTTTTCGGCGTCAGACCGAACCCCATTGGGTGAAATCTTGTCAGTGACGTTGTCATTTCAGATCATGGAATTCAAAAAGTGAAACTAAAGAGTAAAAACACCCTTTTTTTTATAAGGTTTAGAAGTAATAATTGCTGGCAAACTCTTAATTTTTAACCGAACTTACTTTTAGCGATGTCATAATTACAATGATCTGGAATTTCACGGCGGCCACGACGGCCATTGCCGTGTGGTGCTTCAAATGGTCGTGATGCCCCTATTGGCAATGAGATAATTATTACGGCTACTTTTGCCGTGTCCTTGCCCCACGCAGCCATATTTCACTTTTTGCTCCGTCGAAGAGGCCACTGCATATTAAACTATATTGAATATAATTACACCAATTCACTAGTGACATCATAGAGCGATGGAGTACTTCGAATTATGGAGTACTTCGCGATTTATTGCACCGTGAAAGATTATCCAATGACTTCCGGCTTTGAATGAACAAAATTGAAATCATAAAATGCACCAGGAGAGATGCATCTCAAATCAAACCGAAATGTGCATTTATATTCCTTCTTAATAATCTTCATAATTCATGTAAAAAAATAAGTTGTAATAATATTTATTATAATATTGAATATTATTAGTATTGTTTTCATTGGTATTATCATTTTCTTCGTTTACCAATACAGATGCAGTCGTCAACAGTAGTTACCTTGGCAACGTGTCTGATCATCGCCACAATTGTAACAGAGTCAGGTATGCATTTCATTTCTTAAAAAGTTGTAAATTCAATATTCTGATGGGAGAATTTTATTGACTGTTCTTAAAACCGAAGTGAGGAATCGGGGCTTTGGTGTGACTTGTAACAATGCTTTAAGATGCACCACATGGAGGTGAAGTTTAAAAGGGACTTCAAGGTCAAATTCGTTGTTTTTGCTGTTTAAGCTTTACTCATTTTCCATATAAAAAGTCCTTATACAACTGGAAATTATAATACAATTCTCTACCACCCTCACCTCTGAGGCACTGGGCAACTTAGGTAGACCAGTATTGTCACTTGGTGTATCCACACATGCACAAAATAGCACATCTGGGCAAAATTTGTACTCAATTGGTCGTCGAATTTGCAAAAGAATAATAAAAGAAAAAACACTCTTGGTGCACAAATACGTGCTATCAGATGCCTAAGGTTTCAGGTCTGAAGTATTTAAACATTTGAGTAATAAATCAACTCTTTCTTAAAAACTACGTAACTTCAGAGGGAGCCGTTTCTCACAATGTTTTTATCAACAGCTCTCCATTGCTTGTTACCAAGTAAGTTTTTATGCTAACAATTATTTAACAATAACAATAGCGTCATGTGCCTTTAAATTAAACTTAACTGTCACTTCAACTTGCTTAGTAACCCTCCTGTGGGCGGAAACAGACACCGTTAAAAAGCGGTACTTTCTTGGGCAACTTAACAATATTGCATCCCGACACTCGGAAGACTGTCTTTCCTGCGCGATGTCCTCCCTCGCCCTTCTATTTATTTTCCCCGAAGGAGTTTTGCAATTCGAAACTTTTATCGCAGTAGTTATGTACGCTAAAATTTGAGAAAATATATGTAAGGGTGTCCACGCCTGGCGGAATTGATATGCAGCAAACAATTAAAAATGCATTTTTGCTAAATTTTAGAAAATAAAATATATTTCAAACCTTCTTCAGAAAAACAAAAAAAATTATGAAACGATGGAAGTCCAATTAGAAATTAACGAAGTAACTAAGTGAAACATTACATAAACAATCTGGAGTCATCATGGTTAACCCTTTTTTTTACTTTCGTTTGAATACAACCTATACATAGAGTTATAATGTCATAGAGTTTGGCGTGGTTCGAACCGGGGTCCTAGAGGTTGAAAGTGGGGAAAAGAAACGTTACGCCAGAACAACCACCCGACTGATGTGATGAAGGCCTTCACAAATAATCAATTATCTGAGCCAGCAAACATACATAATGAGTATCTCTTTAAAAGTTGACTTTCATTTTTGAAGATCAGTGCAGCTGTTCTAGGTCACGTAGACAAACAGACCCGAGTTGAAAACCACACAAGAAACGGAGACACGAAAACATGCGAAAATGTTGATCTGCACAATGTGTTATTTACAAGAACCAAAACTCAAGGAAAAAACAACAGATTTGTAGAGAAAGAAAAACCAAAGAGAAGAAAACAAATCTTGAACTCTCCTGGGAAATATTCTTCTTCACAAGGACGCTTAAGTTTGTGCAGTGGCCTTCCGTATGCATCGCCACTCTTATCGGCTTAGCTTAGAGGAAACACAAAAATCAGCCTACAAGACGGGAAGCTTCTTAAGACCATCTGCGATTTCTTCCACCTTCTTCTTTAAGACGTTATTGTTCCTATAGCATCTTGCCTACGTCATACCTCTAATGACTGTTGGATACTGAGATGTAGAAGATGCGACAGAACAAATTGTAACCCTTTTTATTACTCACATTTTGTTTATTTAACTTTTTCTACATATTAACAAGTTCTCGCTTTTTTTGTGTGAGTATGTTCCAATACTACTCAAAAGATGAAAAAAATGAAGACATTTATGTTTTATATGGGTTAAAACAAGGATTTATAATAGCCCAAATCTGTCCGCTAAATTTTGCACTTCTTTTGCAATGATATCCCTTCAGAAAAACCTCCTCTCTCACACTAATTCCCTTTAAGTCAAAGATGTCCGCCTGAATTCATCCGAATAAGTTGATAAAAGTCTGTTCACATCGTTTTGTAGAACCCTCAAAGCATTACTTCAAACTGCAGAACAAATCCACGTTGCACCAAAAGATCAGATTTTATTTCAATAGGAAAGTTGCTGATACTTTTTGCATAGTTTTATTTTGTTCAAAAACAGAAGAGTCTGAGGATCTTAAAAAAACTTTAAACACACACTAAAAGGAGTGTAAAAAAAACAGTATGGCCGTACAATTCTCAATACGTATCTTACATTTCCATATTTATGTCTCCGGATTAATATTTCAAAATCATTGCAATATATTGGGTGTTTGTACGTACCAAACTGAAAGAAGAATCATTACGCTAATACGCTTCCTCCTATAGCAAAGTGTGGGAAGATTTTTGGCGGGAATGCGACCGGGATGATGTCGTCTGCGCCATTGAGGCAGCAGGGCAGGTGCGTTCTAAAACTGGCTCACTTATCAGATGGTTCCACTTGAAACAAAAGATTGGTTTCAGATCACAAACTTAAAGGCTGCTTACAGTTAATGAAAAAGGTTGACAAGCCTTCAGATAAGTCCCTAAACCGATATGTTGATGGTATATTAGATCATGGTACCGTCTGCACATAAGTATAAGGTCATTGGCGCAATTTGTTAGGGTTTTAAAAACATGCTTTTGCATAACTATTTCAGAGCTTCTGGTTATTAGGTTTGTTTGATGAAGAGTGGTCTTCGAAGCATTTTGTTTTGCCAAAAGTTTAATAGTCTCTTGTGTGGTTTTATTGTTTACGCATTTTTCATAATATATGTTGACTTGGTCGGTCTCTATTACTACTATTGTTACCATTAAGGCATCACATTGTGCTTACACTAGCAGCAATTTTCTTTGCAAGCAAAACCAATAATGTAATGTTCCTATAAGCTTGACGTTAACGCGCACATTCTCAAAGAGACCTATGTCATTAACATACTTTCAGGAGTATGACATTAATTTTCAGTGTAAAGTTATTGCATTGAAAGAGTGTTGTGACGACGTATTCAAAAGTTGTTGTTTGTCATACTACATTATTTTTCTTTTTTATTGTGACGTCATGCTAATGCTCCAGGTTTCCAATACGTCATTGCATACTTTTAGAAATGGGACATTATTTTCAGTGCATAACGTTGCTGCAAGTAAATAGGGGGCCACACACAGGGTGTTAACCGCCAACAAAATACATATTGATTCCTTACATGCATTCTTCAATTACCATGTTTCTGATTTAGATAATTTTTGTTGACGACGTATTTCAATTGGTTCCAATCCTTCATGTTTCTTTATTCCTATGTGAGGTAGTGTTACAACCCCTTTAAGATTCCCCCTGTGGTATATAGGTGCATACTAACAGCCTATTACGCTGTTAGAACGTGTCAGTTGGTATTTCACACGTAAACGTACGTCGGATATACCGTATCGTATGGCACGCCGTTGGCCGACTATAAACCCTGACGGGGCAACAATAAAAAGTGCGTTCGCTTCATATAGCAGATGAGATAATGTGGATATGGTAAGACGCCGAGTATCTGACGGGGGGGGGGGGGCGGTTGACGAAAAGGCAAGCTAGATATTGGGAGATTGAGTGGGGGAAGTAAACCGCATCTTAATCCTGGCCGTTATCAATTTAAAAAAGGACCATCTGCCTGTGATGAGTTGAGATTGTTTATTCACGAGGTGGCTTTCGTAAACTGACCGTAGTGCTGGTGTTGTTGTGTAACGTTAATCCTTTTTATTGTTGCGTTATGATTTAATTTTGTAAAGCTCTTATTTGTCTCATTTACCCTCCTCCCACGTCATGTTGAGTAGATTTTAAAATGAAAGTTTTTTGACCGCAATTTTTCTTGTCCTGTGAATAACAGAGACTTTATCTTCAATAGTGCAGGGATTTGGGTAAAGAGAAAAACGATAGGACTACCCGTTATCAAGTTCGCAATGTTGCACTGATATCTAGGCCTACTCTTCTTCAGTGGTATTTGCCATGGTTTTCCCCGAAAGTAAAACCATGCCCGAACCAAGCGGCTTAGGCTACGGCCATAGCCACAGTCGAAGCCGGACACGCTCTCGAATTACGCTTGTTGGGCTGATGACGTCACCCGCGGTTGCTGTCTGCTGCCGCGATCGCCATTTTGTGTTTGAAATTATTGCGAGTTAAAGTTATGGTGTTCGTGTGATTGCCGCATCGCCTAAAATGTGTACTGTCAGCACACGAGGACAATGACTCAAAAATGGCGCAAAGATGATTTGGGTCAGTAGACAGTCTTTACGGTAATTAGTCTTCCATAAACCCCATCCTGATAAAGAAACACCGTCGCCGATTTTCTAGTTTTATATTGCTCTTCATCGAAACACCGTCGCCGATTTTCTAGTTGTATATTGCTCTTCATCGAAACACCGTCGCCGATTTTCTAGTTGTATATTGCTCTTCATCCGAAACACCGTCGCTGATTTTCTAGTTTTATATTGCTCTTCATCATACACTTTTTGATATTAGTCACATTGTATCAAACCAACTTTAACATAGATGTGAAAACTTCATCAAAGATGATCACGTTTTTTTTAGAAAAAGCTACGGGAATTGGTGATTTTGTGCCGTCCATGCGTGCTTATGTCGCGGTTGAGGCAGTGGAAGTACTCAAACGTGATTTTGAACTGTTTTCAATTGGTGATTTTGGTTTTGACGGTATTTGAAAATTCTCCTTGTGGATTCATACTCCGGTGTGAACTATAATCAGTGAACTTTCACAGATTGAACCTGTCAATTATTGCCTGTACTATTTTTCTTTGAGTAGGTATAGCTTACTTTGTTATTTATTTCTAAGCTCCAATAGAAACAGAATAATCATATCGCCCGTGTCCTGTTGAGATATCAAAAAGGTAATAGAATCAATCTTGTGAAATTGTAAGCGAACGAAAGGCCAAGGGCCCTTATTTTGTATATATCGCAACAAGAAATACGAATGTCACATTGATACAGAAAGCATTGCCGGAAGTAGCTAAGGAAGGCACAAGGACGTGTAGTCTTCACTTCAAGACGCCTCAAAACGTCACGTCAAAAGGTTATTGGAGACCTTCGTGTCATTTGTTGGAGCTGCATCAAGGTACGAGTGAGTCCAGACCGCATAGAGTCTACCCCTCTCACTCCAGCGATACTCAATCGGAAATCCTGCTGTGCGTTGTCTGAGGCTTTTACGAGTGGGTTCCATGTACCCTCTTAAGATCCTAAAAAGGCCAGGCGAATCTGACTCGGCAGGCTCACTACATTCTTGGCCAATAATTAGGTCGAAGCCTTCAACCAAACTAATTTTTTAATTTCATTGTGTGTGTTGTGGCGATTTATTAAAATAATCCCAAGAAGAAAAGCAGTTGGCGTGCTTTTATCGTCCGTCAAAATCGCCCGCACGTTGCGTGTCTCAGTCCATCATTGAGACACCACACTGATTATTTGCCAATTTTTGCGCGCACTGACACAGACTGGGGATTTTTCCCGCAAAACAAAAAAACGGGGAAAGGCAAGAAATGAGACGTTTAATGCGTTTAAGCCCGGGGGATCTGGACTATTATGGAAAGTAATTTGTCACTTAGGGGTGATGATTAATAATGAAGACCCTGATGTATTTAGGATGATGAAGAACAGTAAAATATAAGTATCCCCAGAGGGGAATATCAAATTGGATCTTCTTTTTTATCGACTTTTTTTTCTTTCTATTTTTCTACTTTCTTTTTTTCGATTTTTTTGCCTCTAGAGTTATATTTATGCGATAATATCACACAACAGAGTATAATAAATAGAAAGCAACACAATTTGTAACACATATAGAAAAGGGAATTATAACGGGTGAAATTGAATCTTTTCACATGAAATTATTACTGTTTTGAAACTGTTCAGCGGCGTTTAAAGGTAGTGGACACGATTGGTAATTACTCAAAGTAGTTATTAGCATAAAACCTTACTTGGTAACGAGTAATGAGGAAAGGTTGATAGTATGAAACATTGTGAGAAACGGCTCCCTCCGAAGTGACGTAGTTTTCGAGAAAAAAGGTAGTTTTCCATAAATTTGATTTCGAGACCTCTACTTTAGAATTCAAGCATCTGAAAGCACACACCTTTGTGTGACAAGTTTTTTTTTTCTTCATAATTATCTCGCAACTCCGACGACCAATCCAGCTCAAATTTTCACAGGTTTGTTATTTTATGCATATGTTGATATACACCAAGGGAGAAGACTGGTCTTTGACATTACCAATAGTGTCTAGTGTCTTTAAAAGAACACGTTGCCTTGGATCGGACGAGTTTGTAACCCTTTTTTTTACAAAATGCATATGGTTGGAAAGATGTTTTATAGGTAGAATACAATGATCCACACAAGTTTGCCTCGAAATTGCGTGGTTTTCCTTTTACTGTGCGAACTAACACGGTCGGCCATTTATATGGGAGTCAAAAATTTGACTCCCATAAATGGCCGACCGTGTTAGTCGACGAGGTAAAAGGAAAACCGTGCAATTTCGAGGCATGTTTGTGTGGATCATTGTATTCTACTTTTACAACATCTTTCTACCCATATGCATTTTATAAAATAACGGTTACAAACGTCTTCTAAAGACCAACTCGACCGATCCAAGGCAACGTGTTCCTTTAAGCAACACAAATGTTTGGAAATAAACACATATAGGCCCGTTAATAAATAAATACACAATAGAATAAATAAAGGTACTGCAAATTTAAAAATAATGAAATAGATATGAAGGTATGAAAATTGTTTTTGTTTTTTTACAATAAATGTTTGGCTCGAATAAAATGTTCTGCAGGAAACAATGCCGGGAATTTTCCAGATTTGCATTAATTGGGACAATACAACGTCGATGTTTGATTAATCAGAAGGTGTTGGTAATTTAAAAACGGAAGAATGTTCCTGCGAAAATATCGACAACAGTGGATATAAATTTTGTTTTAGGAGCATGTACGATCGTAAACAACAAAGATGGTGGCCCTTCCGGGCGTTGCAGTCGGTCTCTCCAGGTTCCCTAATTCTACTCCTCGGAAATTATGACATTCCGCTGACATTAAAAATGCAAGTGTTCTTGACGTCGGCGCTACTGGCCCCCTTAGCGTCTTCATGCAATTATGATGTGCTGCGTTAATTCAACGGTCACAATGAAGTGCGATCCACGCTGGTTTGACCGAACCGCGTCCGGCGAACATTGCAGAGTCAATTTTGCCAAAAAGCCACTAATTCGGAAGCACTGCTTCCGTTTGTGTGTTCGAAGAGGAACACTTAAACTACGTCTCACCCCGCGGACGCTTTTGTTTTTGCATCTGTAATACATCTGGCCCCCAGCACGGTCATTTTAATAAATATATGAAAGTGATAAAAAGCTTGTAAACGGATGCCCCGAAACCATGCAGATAGTTACCAAGAAGTGAGTTGGATTGAAAAAGAAAGAAACCAAACTGCACTTAAAATCAGATTTATACAAGGCGCGGGAGTTAGGCCTAAGTACTTTCTTGCGTCATTTTCAACCAATAATCATGCCATATAAAAACCGTATTCCATTTCAAACAGTCGACTGCCATTTCTAATATATGTTTTGGTGTAAACCTTATTAGTATTACGACCCATCATAACCATTGCGAACCGTTTCGTTCTATCAATTTTTGTTTGCTAATATATACTTTGGTATAATGGAGACCTTGGGATGCAAGGTGGCATCAGACTAGACCAGATACAAGAGGAACAAAAGGGTGAAAGACTAATGTTGAAAACCATTTACAATATCCCATTACAACTCTGGAAATGTCCTATCCCAAGAGTCGATGAAATACGATTGGGGGGGGGGGGGGGGGGCACTCCTCTAGTCAATTCCCATACGTTTTATTGCGTGTAACTCTACCGGGTGTAAGCACAGAAAGTCGCAGTAAAAAAGCAAATCCGTGAAAATGGGCACAGGTTCCCCCAAAGTAATGATCGCCCATGTGCGAGTTATGCTCGCTCTTTTATCTAGAGAGACATGTGTCGTAAATGGTTGAACCTCATATTGATAACGCTGTCGCACCCAATGTCACATTCCTCTCGTCATTTCACTGTAGTCAATATTGCATCTCGGATTCCTAACCCAGCTCTGGCTAGGGTTAACCCAAACCTTTTCATCACTTTCTAGCTCAATATTAATGTTCACATTCGTAATAGTGAATGTCTCACGTGTGACAGAGGATGACAGTGCCACAATTTAAAGGCACTGGACGCTATTATTGGTACTTATCTCAAAGTAAATGTTAGCATAAAAACTTACTTGGTGAACGAGCAATGGAGTGCTGATGAAAGTATAAAGCATTGTGAGAAATGGCTCCCTCTGAAGTTACAGTTTTGTAGGAAAAGGACATTTCTCACTCGAAAAGTAACAGACTTCAGCGGGAGCCTTTTATTATGCAACTGAAAGCACTCAAAGAAATACAAAAAGTGTCCTTTTCTTTCATTTATTATCCTTGCAAATTCGATGACCAACTTAGCCCAAGTATCAAAGGTTTGTTATTTTATGCATTTGTTGTGTGAGAACACTGGTCTTTGACAAGGACCAACGTGTCCTGTGCCTCTAAGCGAAATCATCATGTCCATGAAATTAGTAAAAAAAAAATAATAATAATAAGCATTGTGGAAAATATTGTTTGACGATGCAAAAGCATAACAACTGACTAAATGTAATAAAATAATTTTGATTATTGCCAAAGTGTAACTTTGCTTTTCTTGTTTTCCTCCTCCAGCCAGCGCATTAGCCTTCCAAGGTTCTCAAGACAGAGCGAAAAGATGTAAGTAAACCAACTTTTCCTCAACTCCATTCGAAACAAGATTTGTAAAATTTTCGACGTGGGGCCATAATTACCATTTATTGTTGGCTTCTTCTTCTCTCCCCCTGGAAAAAAAAGCTTGCGAGATTGTCTTCGAACCACCCGGGGCTGCGTGTCAAACACAGACAGCATTTAGCTACCTCTTCAGTCGATTGCATTAGCTCCCTACAGTCTTCTCCCCTCGTTACCACATGTGTTTTTAGTTCCACGCAATATATACATATGCTGGACTCCATTAAGAGAAGAAAAAAAAACCCCGATTGATAAAGTGTCGGTGTTCATCTCAGCTGATGTTCCTCGCTATCTTCTTTGTGTTTGTGGGGTACCCGGGCCCTTTTTACTTTAGCGGCGTTATTTTACATTACGTTTTCGAAACTGCTGCTATCTAGTCAAGATAGCACACTAACACGATATGACAGGACACCTCGTGGCGATGTGTAACTTGAACCCCAGAACGTTACCATCGTATCCAGGATTATTATTTCAGTTTATATCATACAGTCAAGACGGCATATTATATATTATTTTGGTTTGGTGGTAGAGGGGGTTATGGGGTTAGATCTCATTCATGAGTATAAGCTTTTGTTACTTCAAGAAGGAGAATAATTCGGGCTGTAAATCAAGGCAATTTGGGGGTAAGATGGAGAGACTTGAATTGGGAACTTAAATCTTATCAAATACTCATTTTGATTTGGTTGTGCTCCAAGATGACACATAATTTGTACGAATACACAGTTTCGATTTCAGCTATCAACTAGTGGTGTTCAGTTAATGACAGGCGGGTCCGTGGATGACGACAGGTTTTTAAAAACAACGTATTGCTATTTCCTATGGGTAGGGTGGGTGGTGACATTTATGTTCTAATGTTTACCTAGTTCTGAGCATGCGCAGTATCAGAGAATAAAGGATTTACCAAGCAGGTTTGCTGCCACCTAGCGTCTCCAAAAGTCCTCCAATCTCAAAGATTTAAGATCTTATAATGCGCAAATATATTCTTCTGAAGAAAGCGAAAGGCACGAGAGCAGTTTAATTTTGTTTAAATAATGATCATTACGCACACATGGAAATTGGCAACAATACGTTTTGCATGCGGAACAATTGGCTCAAAATATCTAAGATATAGGGACACAAAATTAAATGTCAATAAATCATTTTAACCCGCAACTTTTTTTTTTCGTTTCACAGTGTTCTGGGTGGACAAAAAGAGTGTGAATGAAGGTAAGATGATCAATTCCACAGAAGCTAACTTCAATGGGTGGGGCGAGGGAGAGTCAGGGTGGAACACTATAGATGACCAAAATTTGACAGTGTACATGTATCACTGCACTTTGTATAACTTAAAGGCACTGGACACTTTGGTAACTGTCAAAGACCAGTATTCTCACTTGGTGTATCCCAACGTTATGCATAAAACAAAAACGTGAATATTTTGATTAAACTGGTCATCGAAAACCATAATCTTATTGCACAAATTTTTGATATTAATAGTTTTTAGTAAGAAAGTACAATTTTTCTCAAAAACGTTGTACTTAATAGATGGAGCCATTTCTTACGATCTTTTTATATTATCTAAAGCTCTCCATTGGTCTTTACCAAGTTACTCTAAATACAAACAATTATTTTAAGTGATTACAAACAGTGCCTTTAAACGCGATAACTTGTGGCGTAACTTGTACCAGACTTTGTAGTGTATGCAAAAAGAATAACTACCTAGCGATTGCCTAAAGAGATAGTTACGACCGATAACCCAATTTAACCTAAAGGCTACTTTTACTGCCATCAACCAGTTTACCTGCGAGCGTTTAATGAATTTTGATGTTTTCAAGACCTCTCTTAAGTTAGCTCATTGCAGTTCCGAGAAAACCCCGAATGATGTTTGTAATAGTAAGGCAGGTAGTGGGTGGGAGTGTTCCTGTGTTGATACAAGCAAGGAATTGATCACTTAGTCAGAATGTGTCATAAGAAAGATATTTGGCGATAGGGCCAACAAATAATATTTGTTATAACACCCAAGCAGATCCTTGACATTTGATTGGAGGATTGTCCGTCACGTGATAGCAAATAAAAGTACCATTGCACGCTGAGTCACTCACCGTGCTTTTTCGTTCCATCCGAAAAGTACCATTGCACGCTGGCACGCTGCCAGCGTGCAATGGTACTTTTCGGATGGAACGAAAAAGCTGAGTAAAAACATCACTGCGTGCGCGTGTCTTTGGTAACGCAGCAGGTGTTACTGCAAGAAGGCATAGTAAAATTACTAGCATTCGGCTTCTACAGTTGAAATTGTTTGTTTTGAAAGTTGTATCTTTCAATCAAAATGACAAAGTTCTACTTGGATGTTATATAAAACAAATAATGAATGTTTTTCATTCGTGCAATGGTGCGAATATGTTCATTCGTTGAAAGCTGGAATGTTCCATTCAACTCGGCTCCGCCTCGTTGAATAGAACATTCCATCTTTCAACTCATGAACATATTCGCACCATTGCACTCATAAACATTCATTATGTGTATATTATTTGAACAATAATAGTGTAGTTTAACACGCATTCATAAATACCTCAGACAGTTTCGCTATTCCTATAGGTGGAGAGCGCGTCACGTGGGTGTGTAAAAACCTTTGTTTATGACCGGTAAAAAGTGTTATTTCATGGGCGTGACACGCGGCCTTGCACCTGTGCTTATAAGACAGTTTCTTCATTCCTATTGGTCTAGAGCAACGACTGAAGTTGTGCCACATCTGGCGCGACGCACAGCATTCCCTTATAAGGAGTTGTTTACCCGAGGGCGGCGGAGGGCTTTACCATTTTATAGCTGGAGGGGTGTGGTGTTGAAAGAAATCATTAATAATTTAACAATTAAAATGTTTGCATTTATTTTACTTTTTGACCAAAAAGTTATGATGTTTTTGACGGAAAAGCTATTTATGAATAGGAATCAATGTGTGTTGAATCAGTTTTCAACTAGTGGTTTAAACCCGCCGAGGCCTGGTTCTTGATAATTTACCTTGACTTCGTCTCGGTAAAATTATCAAGAACCAGGCCTCGTTGGGATTAAACCACTAGTTGAAAACCTCTTCACCACACATTGATTCCCTTTATATAGCAGCCATTTTGAAAAATGCTTGTTGTTCTACCTGGGTGTTTTCCTTTAAAATTCGAATCTGTGATGGCCCTCTATAGCCAAATAATATCTTTCACATGACAAACTCAGACTGTGTCCCAGATTACATGCTTGTTCTCTAACTTGGTGCCATTTCTATGCATGCTTGCTTACTGACTGTGTTCTAACTAGTTCCATGTTTGTATCACAAATGCACAATTCTCACTGCTCCCCCCTCACGTTGTGAGAAAAGGTTCCCCCTGGAGTAACGTAGTTTTTTAGAAAGGGGTAATTTCTCACTCAAATATAAAAGGACTTCAGGCCTGAAACCTTTTATAGGTATCTGAAATTAAAGTTGTGCAACAAAAGTGTTTTGTTCTTTCGTTATTCTCTTGCAACTTCGATGATCAATATTGAGTCCAAATTTTCACAGATTTGTTATTGTATGCATATGATGGGATACGCCAAGTGAGAATACTGGTCTTTGACAACTACAAAAGGTGTCCGGTGCCTTTAAGAATGACACTGTTTTGAGTTGTTGGGTTCCTATATCAACCCCGATTCCAAAAGCATGCATTATGACTATCTGTGTAGAAACCAAGGTGCATGGACACGCACTGGGATACCACGGCTAGATTTGAATAAACGATTTTTTTGCACATGGTGTCGAATTCGGAGCCACATTGAAATTCCGATGCATGGTCGTTTGAAATCTGATGTGCGCGTCGTATCAAAATACGCCTCCTCGTTTAACTTTGAATAATATTCCCGTCTAATTTTTGGTGAATTTCATGGAGCAATAACATAAATCTAGAATATTTTTCATAACCCAGTTTTTTTCTATACACTTTCATTATATTGATTCTGGTTTCGAAGCCAATGACTCCCAGAAAAGCGTTCTTAATCACTAAAGCCAAGAGGTACATAAGGTGCCATATAAGTGGATTTTATATTGAGAACCCAACGGAGAGAAGACAAGGAAGAAAATTTCTGTTTTCGATGTGGATGGGAAGGTTTGATTCCAGAAAACACGCAATACCGGGGACTGTGTAGACCCAAATCATATAGTGTCAGCAGTGGGATTAAAACCGAGGTCCTAGAGGTAAAAGGTGAGGGAGGATACCACATGCCAACCCGACCAACCTTCACAAATTTTAAATCGCTGCTAATCTTTTCTATACTCAAATTGCTAACACATGGAGGAAAACACATGATTTTCATTCTGCAAGTTGAATATACCGTACAAATTTTCCAAAGATCGATTATTTTCTTTTCTGAAATTATATACCGAAATGCTTTATTTTGTATCTTCGTAATTCTTACAGAGCTCTTTACATTGACTTGCCACAATGAAATAATAAATTAAAGACACTGGCAACGTTGGTAATTGTCAAAGACCAGTCTTCTCACTGGGTGTATCTCAACATTCTCAAAAGGCTTCAAGCCTGAAATATTTTATTATTTGAGTTTAAAATTATCTCTCTAAAAAAACACGTTACTTCAAAGGGAGCCGTTTCTCACATGTTTATTTTTACTATCAAAAGCTCTCCAATGCGCTTTACCAAGTAAGTTTTTATGCTAACAGTTATTTTGAGCAATGGTCAATAGTGTTCAGTGCCTTTAAAACAAATGCAAACATTGTCTAAAGGGTAAGTGCTCAATTAAACCTTCCCATTCTCCATGAAACCCAATCCTTGGGCTATGCAAACCAGATTACGCTGTCCAGGATAATAATAATAATAATATACCTACCTTCCTAGTTGACCAACTGTGAAAATTTCATTACTTTAAACTCCATTCGGGATAGGCGTGGGTTGTGTTGCATCGATCCATAGATCGGCACAAACGAAGCTATGGAGGCTCACCATGGCCCAATGTCATGGCTCTGCTTACCGCCGAATTCTACGCTTACGATCATGATTCCCCGCTTACGTGCAAGCGCCAAATTTCTGCGCTAGCCTTGTAAGTGTAGAATGCCTAGTAACGCGGAGTACGCACGTGAAATACGCTTGCCGTAAGCACATAATTCCCTGCTTCCGTAAGCGCCGATTCTGTGCTTGCGGTAAGCAGAGCCATGAAACTTGGCCCATGTGTGTTGGGGAGTTATGATAACTTTATTAATCATTTTGTTTTGTCATTTCACAGATACAACAGTTTGCGTCAGAGCTTCTTCAGCGGACGATATAGCTGGTAGGTTAAAAGTAATTTTGTTGTTGAACAAACTCGTTTTTCTCAATAACATCAAATTGGCCCAACCTTGACAAATCGATTCGGATCATATAGGCATGACCCAATTGGAGACTTTTTGGACGCTTGGTGGCAGCAGATTTATCGGGTAAAATCCATTGTTGTCGGTCATGTGCGCACGCTCAGAACTACGTAAACAATGGAAATATACCTGGTAAGTCTGCTGCCACCTAGCGTCCCAAAGTCTCCCATTAAGTCCACGGACCTGGTATCACATTGAACCATATTTGTGGGTCATTTGGGCGCATATTCCGGGTCAGTGACCCTGAAATGGGTCAGGCCCCCTGAGAACCAATTCAACTCATGTAAATTCAATAAGACGTTTATTCCATAACCGGATTAAATCTAAAAGTAATTTTGTTGTTAGAGTGTAACTAGCCAATTCAAAGCTCTTCAAATGTGCTTTGAATTAGAAAAAACAGCAGTCACCGAGAAAAATAGAAATACATTATTGTTCAAAAATAGCATGTAAAGCACGTTCCTAAAAAAGAGACGCAGAGCTCTCGAACAGCCGATCACGTGCCACATTCCCTATTTTGAATTCCAAACCACAAACCTTCACCCTAAACACGCGAATAGATATTGTCAGAGAGAAGGGAAGAAAAAAACTCGTTGGTGTAATTTCCAATTGACTCCACTCGTGTGTCCTCCCTGACCGCATCAGAATCCGGGGCCACCCATTCTTAAAAAAACAGTCCCCTTGCCATCAAGGACTGTATAGGAGTCAAGAGGGGTCTTAATGGAGCGAAACATGCTACGCCCCCCCCCCCCCAATCCCATCGTTACTTCAGGTCGTGTGCCAGTTTTACTGGAATAACCACTTGACACACTAGAAGAGGAAGGGTTAGGGATCAGGAAGGGCAAGTGGGAATTGATGTATTCGTAGAGAAAAGAGGAAAGACAAACTTCCCTCTGCATACAGCAGATACTTTTTTCTATGGCTCTGCAGATGAGGAGGGCATTGCCTTGTGATTCAAAAATAGCTCAACTCTCGGTCGTCAAATACAAATCACGTAGGGTAGCCTTACTGTTATTACAGTGTAAAACATGGCCCTGTGTGACTTGTCGTGGCTGGGCAATGCAAATGCTGAGCGCTGGTGTATTTATGATTAGCAGAGTGGGGTTTGAGTACTAGCCCGGGGCCCAATTTTAAAGAGCTGCTTTCCTGCTTAAGCAGAAAATAATGCTTATCAAACAGGATACCAGTCATACATTGTACAGGTGACACCGTATTTTGGCTGGGAACCTTATGCTGTTGGTAAACATTGTTGTGTTGAGCTGGTATTTCTGATCAGCAGGGGAATCAAGTCCTGGGCCCAACTTCAAAGCTGCTTAAGCAGAAAATATTGCTCAAACTTTGTTGTTGCTTTGCAAAAATGAGCAGGACAAAATGGTATTTTGACTGGTTTCTGGTATAAGGCACTGTTGTTAAAGCTACGTTATGTGCTGGATCAGCTCTTTAGGACATTGGGGCCTGATCATAGCCTGGTGTATTTTTTTTTGCGAAAAATACTTTACCATAATTGCTAGTCCTTCGGATGACTTTAATCCGTAGGTCCCGTTAACAAGGATCAGTAGTGCATTTTTAGAGAACACAATCTTTGACCATTCCTGAGCCTGTTTGGCTGTTCAGCGTTTCGTTTGCAAACTTAAAAAAACTCGTGAAAACTGCAAGTTTGAACTTTTTTTTCTCTTCTTCTACAATGTACAATGATTTATTTATTCATATTAAATTCATTCATCTTGTTAATTGATTCTTGTATTCATTCATCCATCAGAGTGTTTCATCACGGAGTGCATTAAACATCAGATCAACTGCGAGATGATCTGCGGAAGTGACAGCGAACCGTGCCATTCTCTTTGCAAAGCCAAGAAGTCCGATTGCGCCATCAACTGCCTAGAAAGGGAACAACAATCCATGAGCCAATGAGGACAGCCGACCTATCAGCAGATGGCTACAAAGTGAACAGGCTGTACAATTCTGACCAATAAAAATCCTCGACCCACTAAAACCTCAATGTCTTGACCTGACCTTTGACCGGAAAATGATTTTTCCTTCCATTGTTTTTCCGGGTGGGTTGGAAACAAATCTTCTTGTTTTTTTTGTTGTTGAATCCAGACTGATAATTAATTTATCAATCCTTGAACGAACTTGATTTCTTTCTTTTTTGAAAATGTTGTTGTTTAATCAAATGGTTTATAAAACAACACATCAAGAAGGAGATAACACAATAATTAAATATCTACGAATAAGCAACATAGTTTTAATTACTTTAAAATACTAGTTTCTTTGATTTAACAACACGTTTTAAAGGGAATGCTAACTATCTGACCGAATCAGAATCAATTACAAAATGTTCAGAAGTTTATATTACAGACTTGAATATACAAAAATATGTATTTTTTTTCTCCACGTAAAATCCTCGTGGATTTATGTTTGAAGAAGACTCGTCTAATTTTAAAACAATATTGATATAAACATTTATTGTAAATATAATTGTTGAATAATGCACAGGAAAAGTCAACATTGTGAAAGTAAGGCAGTTTTTAAGTGATCGTTTATGCAAATAAGACAGGAGTAGTACACACCGGAATTAAACAACTTGGTTCCGAGATTCACATTTTAGAAGCTTGTGATGAAAATAGCGCCGCCAACAGACAGAGAGAGTAGAAACAAAAAAGACAAAAAGCGGGTCAGAGTTCTTAAAAATTATTTTGTATATATCCAAGAGGTTGAAGTGAAGCATCATTAGACCTTATGCGCATGACGTCACTTGAGAAGGGCGCCATCTCGCGTAGAGATTAAAATGAGGTTCTTGTTAATATTGACCTGTACAAGTCCGTACGCTATTGTTTCACCATCGGTTTACCTCTAAAGATGGCGGTTGGATGACGTCAGTGCATCAGGTCTATTGATATGATATTACTAAAATATCAACCATTGATTGTCGGTTTAAAACAATAAAAAAGCCGATACACCATGGAGATACACAAAGCTACTTTAGGACGCTTTATATTTACTTAGCCGAGAACCGGCATAAATATAATATGGCATATTTTTTGCCGGAAAGACAAGATATTGTTAAATAAAGCTTTAATGCTATGCCAAAGAAACGTATACGCCAAACACTCTCATAATTGAGTCCCTGCAGCACCTTGTTCGCAAACCATAACGGGTGATGATACCATCATGGCCGCCTGGAGGCGCCCTGCAAAAAAACATTGGAAAAAAACATTTACACAACCGTCTCAAATTGTTGGGGAATAAAACTCATCGACCAACGCATTTTTTAAGCACCCTACTTTTTTGCACTATTTAAATAAGCTTACATACACGTTGCATGTACTATGAACATTGTTGCCAGTTGTTTTTTAAACAGGTTAACTGAATGCAAACTATTGGGACGAACAGAGGGTGTACATTGGATGCAACATTGAAGCCACTAGGTCGCCATGTTTAAACTCTGCTCAGCAGGAGCACATTACAACTGTGCTAATAATAATCGGGAATTATATCTCCAGTAAATATCATTTACACGTACAGTTGAGTGGTAAAAATAATGGCGACTCAACGTGGCTTCACTCAGTTTGTGATCTTGGTAACCCCTCCACTAATAGTCGGTATGGGGTTGTGATTATTACACTGTAATTACTGTTAATTATTTAATGATAGACTTATTTAATTAGGCCTATACATCAAATCAAAACATATTTGCTGGATTTTGTCAATCATAGACGAGAAGTTATGGCAAAACTCGGTCAGATAAACAGATTACTTGTTCGATCACAATCTAAGTTGACCATTGACTTTTCCACACCACAACAACCACATTAGTAAACGGCCAAAATGACATTCCTTTCCGTAAAGCCGTGAATTTAAAGCATTTTCGGCTCACTCGCAATAGTGGAATACCTGTTCATTACGTAACTTGCCTCTTTTAAAAATGTGCAAGTTGTCTCACGAGTCAATTTGCATAACAATTGGAGGCAATCATTTTGCACTACACGCCATCGCACACGAAATATTTTCAGCCAGAGTCTTGAAACTGGAAATGTGGATGTTATTTTCTTCTTGGAGAGTGCATGGGACTGGTTTGCCTGTAAATAACCCGTGTGGAGTAGATGCTCACTGTTAGTAGAGTTGCGTTGAAGGTAAAAATGTAAAAGTAGACACTAATTTGCACAATTTATTTATGACTATAGATTTGAATAAAATGTACTGTTATTCCCAATTACATTATTGACAATGTAAACAGAATCTGACCATTTTCGTGTTCACTGTGTGGGAACACCTCTCTGTTATTCAATTTAACATTTATTTCTAAATTAATTAATACCACTAATTAGACTGAGCTCCTTTTAACAGTGAGTATTAGCTCAATTTTGAGGGAGGATACATTACGTACTTTCTTTGATTTGCGAAATAAAAATGAGACCTATTGTTAAAAAAGTATTTAAAAAAAAACAATTTGCCTTCGAGGTTGATGTCAGTTTAAAATCGTAGTTGATTCCCCCTGTTTTACATCAGTTACTTAAATTACATACGAATCGTAAATAATATTGTGTTTTACAATAAAATTATGCTGTAGCTATTCAAAATGATATAACGTTGCACTGCAGTATTTTTATTATGATTTTGTTGTTAATTTTTTAACAAAGAAAAGAAAAACTGTTTTATACACTGCAGAAAGTGGGGTGTTGAAATTCAAACCAAAGGCGTTTTCACAAATACATACTCACACAAGATTAAAATTGTACACAAAACATTGTCGAAAAAACACTATGTAACAACTGCCAGTATAGCTGGTGTTGTTTTAACACACTTTGGTGTAAATTTTTATTCTTTTGACAACACCCATTTTGTAAATTTGAACACACCAGTTTCTGCAACAAATGCACATAGAGTCAATTTAACACACACCCTTGTGTGGAGTTCATAAAACAACAAAAATCATCTTCAGATGACTAAGCTAGCAGCAAGAGGCAGTAACTGGCGAACAGTATTAAACAATGATATGGAGTGGTTCATATTCCCTGGTATCCTCTACTGGAGCATTCCACTTATCTAAGGGGGTGGGTGAGGCAATGTTTTAATCGACCCCTTGTGGCAGCATGTCAACAAAAGTAGAGTCGATAGCAGGCGATGATAAGACAAGCTGCAAACTAGACGGCTTGATCATTTCTATACTCGTCAAGCGAGGAATTAGTTATACCGGTTTAATTTGAGTTTTTGTTCCCATTCGCTACCTGCACGGTGTCCCAGACAAATAATATTCGGTAGAGATTCTTTCCACAAATAAATGGAAACATGGGCTGAAGGAGGATGCATGGTTCAAAAGAGGGCGCGATCACGTTATACGGTTCCCCGTATAATATTAAAGGGGGCACCTCAAATTTATGCATCCCTGTTATAGAGACATCTTTTATTTTTTCCATAGTCCCTGTTCTTAAGATTTTCCCATAGACTTTGTACACAAAGTTGCTTGTGGAGCAAGGTCTTAAGAATAATGGAGTCCTTTTATTTTCCCCTTTTTGTTTTGTCCTTGGGCGGTAGCTCGTGGGCTTTTGCAGCAGAAGTTGTAAAGCTCTTCATTATTGTGTTAAAAAGAAGAGGGTGCAGTTTTGGTATGAAAATGTGTCGCTCAGTATAACATTATGATACAAAATAATAACAATAATTAACCTTTCTTGTATATTAATTAAACATGTCCCTAAGCGCTATAGAAAAACACAACAGAATACAAATACAAGATGTACAGTACTGGCCTGGGTAACATTTCAGGCTTTGCGTAAATTTAAAGGCAGTGGACACTATTGGTAATCACTCAAAATAATTATTAGCATACAACCTTACTTGGTGCCCAGTATAATGGGGAGAGGTTGATGGTATAAAACATTGTGAGAAATGGCTCTCTCTGAAGTGCCATAGTTTTCGAGAGAGAAGTAATTTTCCACGAATTTGATTTCGAGACCTCAAGTTTAGAACTTGAGGTCTCGAAATCAACTATCTAAACGTACACAACTTCGTGATACAAGGGTATTTTTTCTTTCATTATTATCTCGGAAGTTCGATGACCGATTGAGCTCAAATTTTCACAGGTTTGTTATTTTATGCATATGTTGAGAAACAACAAGTGAGAAGACTGGTCTTTGACAATTACCAATAGTGTCCACTGCCTTTAATGAGGTTCGTAGTAGGCCAATTGAGCTACGGCCATCCCGAACAAAAATACCCCTGCATGCTTTGAATTATAATTTAGAAAAGCAGCCATCTTGGTAGAGTCCCTATATAGGGGAGGTTGGGGAAAGTGGGCCATCGGGGCAGCTGGTCCGCTCACAAGTTTTTTTTTGTAAATTTGTTTGCTTTGCTGCCTTCTGTTGGGGAAACAGAGTCATTTGACCTTTGCCCTGAACCTGTTGGCTATGCGTGAATGCATCAGGGTTACCCGTAATAATCTTGATTCTTTTTCTTCTCTGCCGTTCACCAAGGGGCCGTCAACACATGATCTATTTCTGCCCCCCCCCCCCCCACCACCTCCCCTTCTCGCCCTAAACCCCGCTGCGCTGCACTACCCGTCATGCGACTAGCAACGAGTCTAAATTGGGCTAGCAGTTCGTGACGTTGTGTGACGTAGTTGCAAGACGCCATTTTGCAAAGTACACGGCGTCCGTCAGTTTCTTTCAGAGCACGTTTTTTTTCTTCTGAAAGGTCTACGAATGATGAGAGCCGGTCCTGGTTGAATTAAGCGATTTGGTTTAGGCTAGTGAACTCAACCAGACGTCGAGGTCATCCAAAAACCATGGCTGAATCGGATAAAGGTGAGATTTTATGTGCAAATAACTCGATAGGAGGTCAACATTATTTTGCCGTGGCCATACTCCGCTAGTCAATGAGTTTTGTTGATAATGCAGTGTGTTTACGATGCCAAGGTCCTGTATTTCCGACAGTTACATTTTTCATAGCGCTGTGATGTGTGAAAGATTTCCGTATACTGCCGCCACTTTTCAACTCGTTTTTACACAAATTGAAGATAATATTTTGAGTTAATTAGATACCGACGATTGTTGAAAAAGTAAAGTGGTGGATGGTGGCACTGGCAATCTGATCCCATTCTGACCTGACTAGCTGAGTCGTTAGTCAGAAATCATTTGAGTTGGCATGATTAGATAACTTTCCGTATGGCGCCACCACTTTTTCACTCATTTTTACAAAAAGGGATATATCAATCAGGTAAATTAGATACTATATTATTTTATTTCGAATGAAAAAGTGGTGGCGCCATACGGAAACCTTTCCGCAGGATTTTTTTATGGATACAGGAATTGCTCCCCTTTTCACTTTTTGATCTAACGAGCATGGCATGGTGGAGGTACAATGTTGTTTCTTATATTGTTTTTAATAAGCTACCTGGTTCTTCTATGCTAGCCCCACAGTCACACACAGGGACAGGTGGGCAAGTTCAATTTTGTAATCGTTGGTTTTGGACATTTGTAGTGTAGTGGTAAAGTGGTCGCACTAAATACCGACAACTCACGACCCCTCACGACAACTCACGACAACAATTTTTAAATGCACTTTAACAGAACATTTGAACATAATTCAACTGTTAAATATGTGCACAAAAGTCGTTAGTTGCGATAACGTAACCCTCCTGCTGACGGCGGAGCCGGAGGGTTACGAGTCATACACAATCTGTGCAGGGATTTGCAGATTTGCTAAATTTTTACCCCTTTCGAAAATCATGACACAAGCTCTATTATGGACACAACCTTAATCCAACATCTAATGAATAACATTTAAAACACCATTGAGAAATATTTTGAAAAAAAGGACAAAAACTTACCAGATCCCGGAGCGAAACAGTCACAAATTTCCCAGGTTCTATTTTGAACCTGTTTTGTGACTTCCCGATGTTCATTGCTGTTGGACTAAACCATTCTGTAAAAGGGGTGTTATAAGGCAGCACGGCAGTGCGTGTGCGCTGTTCGTTTACTATGCCCGCTGTTCACTCACTTAGCGCACTGCAGCACCCCTTGTAACACCCCTTTTACAGAATGGTTTAGTCAAACTCTGCTGCGGCTTGGTCGGCAGGTCGTCAATTCAATTGGCTAGTACCTGCGGTTGGGTTCAGCGCTTGGGTTCAGCGCTTGGTAACCAGTGCCAGGTTCAAAAATAGAACCTGGGAAATTTGTGACAGTTTCGCTCCCGGGATCTGGTAAGCTTTTGTCCTTTTTTCCATATATTTTCTCAATTGTGTTTTTGAATGTTATTCATTACACATTGAGGATTAAGTTCGTGTTCATAGAATTTGTGTCATGATTTTTGAAAGTGGTAACAAATGAGCAAATCTGTTGACTAAAATATTTCGCCCTGCATCGATTGCGAATGACTCGTAACCCTCCGGCTATGCCGCAACTAAAGAGTCATATGCATCTAAATCATTTACAAACTGTTGAAAAAATTGTATTTTTAACTGTAAAAAGGTGTAAAAGGTGTTTTTTACCCCGAATTTAGTAACAAACGGAAATATTCGCCGTGTTGTCTTTCGACATACATGTACTATGTGTGCTTTGTAATAGGGTCATTCCGTGTCAAATCACCAAATGGGTTACACTCTACACCTAGAACTACATGTATTTCAGTTTCGTCTGCTATCGTCTCCCGTAACCTCATATGATACATGTAGGTTTATATCCCTCACGACAATACCGATTATTCTGGTTCATTGAATTTTGGTAAATGCAAATCTTTTTCTCATTTTTTTCTTGCCAAAACTAGGCTCTATCATGTCTATGTGTCCTTTGAACTCTCATTGGCCATGTGGGCGACAGAAAATCAACTCCGCAATCTCAAAAATTGTTTAAAATGGTATACATGCAGTGTTCTCCATAGACTTTTTTATTAGGAGGGCGGCATGACGTAATCAAAATGGCGCCCATTTTGATATGACGTCAGCGGACGTGAAAGCAACAAATGCTTGAGAAAACCATTTTCTTAAAATGTATTACGACGGCGCTACCTGTATTGATAGGCATCCATTTCGGTTGGAACAACCTATTTTAAAAACTAAATCAAAACTACAATTTGTTATACATTTTGCTTTGTGCGCCGCGCCAATAAATAACTTCAAAGGGATGATCGGCATGGCGCATGTCGGAATTTAGAAAGCGGGTGATCAGACCATGATCGGACGGTCTTCGTGTGCAATTTTCAAAACGGAAAAAAAATAATAAAAACCCACATTTTTTGACGATCTTATCCCCAAATTATGGCCCTAAATAATACTTTTTCCATCCATAACCATTTCCATGAATTAGTGATTAGCGGTTCCGTCGTTAAGAACTTCGTTTGTAATAAAAAAATCGAGATTCAATGATCAATGAACTTTGCCCCGCATCGCGTACGCCCTCAATGGGCGAAACTTGGCATGTTTGAACATGCTTCGAGGCTGTACATTGTACCATTCTGTACATGCGTGCGGCACTGTGTGGTAATTCTTTCTCTGTTTGTGAACGTGCGTGTTGTGTTGGAGTATATCAACGGCCAATCACAGCGTGTGGACTGTTCATGCCCTATGCATGCAGCGGGTATTCCCATCGTTGATGGTGTGCGTGGTGTGTGTGCATGGTTGGTTGATGCTTACATGTATGTACTCGGCATATAAATACGAACCATGTGGCCGTGTGTACATCGTGTTTTAACATTTACGATCGCGTTTGTGATACTATAATTTTGAAGTCGGCTCTGGCTTGTCAGGTACTCGTTTGATCTTATTAAATGCAGTCTAAAAATAGTCTCTTTATACTTTTTTGGGCAGGGCGGCCAATAATTTCAGCAGGGCGGCCAATTCTTTGGCAGGGCGGCCTAAATTTTAGGAGGGCGGCCCGCCCTCACAATTTATGTGTGTGGAGAACACTGACATGTATTCTTACCGCAATTCAGTCCCCAACTAGGCCCTACTCCGTTTTACTGGGTCGCATTAAATACCGACAACTCTCGACCCCTCACGACCCCTCACAAACTAAATCCACTCATTATTTGTTTTATATAACTGACACATAAATCCTTGTCATTTGATGTATTTTAAAAGTATAACATATTGAAAAATCACACAACTTACTGACAACCAAAAATCATACAGTGCCGCGTGGTGGCAACAATGCACAAATCGGATCACAACCTTTTGCACAGGTGCTCCTTTGTTTTAGCAGCGGCACGGCGGCGCTGTAATGCTCAAAAACGTTGGAACAAGGATGATCCCAACTGTTGAATGGGAAATACTATTCTCCATGGGCGAATAGGTCTTTTTGATCGTCGGTGCGGATGGGAGTAATAGTGAATGTCACGTGAAGTAAGTTCTACCAATCAAATGACAAGGATCTGTATGTCAGTTATACATGTATAATCATTTTTTTGTTCTTCTGTACTAAAACTAACAAATTCAAAAATTCACAACCGCCGAACTGTTACAAAACTGCCATGGATGTGGCATCAAAATTCGCTTTGCATTCACATTCGCAGGAAGAGGAAAATTACTGTGCCCCTGCAAGACCTGCTGCTGTTTTTGTTTTTTTTGTCTAACTGTGCTGTCTCTATTTATGAAGTTTTCTTCAACAATTTGTTTCCTATTTTGCCAGCAGAGGATGTTGTGGATGTCCTGACGGATTTGATCTCCCCAGGGGATGATGAGTTTGCTGAGGAGATGGATACCTCTCCTGCAGAGAAGAAACCAGGTAAGCATTAGTGGGGCCGGAAACTTTGTTTCGAAAGTTAGCGGAAGCTTTTGCAAGGGCCCTAAGCCCTTAGACAGGACCCAATTTCATAGAGCTGCCTCAAAGATTTGGGTACTTTAATTAAAATGTACACAAATTTACATTAAACTACAGGGTTTGAAGACAATGATAGTTGGCAGCTTCCCTTCAAATATTACTGACTGAGGTTGTGTCGTTTTTGAGAAATGAGTAAAACAAGACACAAAATAATTTTCGTCTCAGGAAGAAGAAAATTATTTTAGCATTTAAAACCCCATTTTCCAGTTATGATATTATACCATAACCATAGCATAACTGGTTAATACGATTTTACATGCTAACACTGAGACGAAAATTATTGGTTTTACTCATTTCTCAAAAACTACAGCACCTCAGTAAGTAAAATTTCAAGGGAATCTTTCTACTATCATAATCTTCAAACTGTGTAGGTTTAATGCATATCTGTGGACATTGTGTTTTGTGTGAGGAAAAAGTAGATACATGTAGACCCTTTAAAAGATTTGGGTACTTTTTGTTACACAATGTCCATAGATTTACATTAAACTTGCACCGTTTGAAGTTAATGATAGTACAAAGCGTACCTTAACGTATTAGTTGCCGAGGTGCTGTAGTTTTGAGAAATGAGTAAAGCAATGTCATGAAAATACGTTTTTACATGCTAAAATAATTTTTACTAATCATGTTACCGTCATGCTTACAGCTACATGTATGTACACCGTTAAAGCATTTGTATCTGTCGTTTGAAGAAGCTCTTACAAAAACTCTGAATTCAATGATTTTTGCCAATTCCTTTTCTTCACTTGTTTCTTCTCAAGCATCCTTCTCTTCCCTTTAGAAAATATAAGTAACTAAATTGAAACATTTCATTTACAGTTAAGAAAGCTACACCGCCAGCGACAAAGAAAACGACCCCCAAGACAAAGCCCACCAGCGCCAAGTCAACACGAACATCGACAAAGGCAACGAAACAAGCGACCAAAACAACCCCTAAGACATCCAATAAGAAATCCACCACAGTAAAACCAGATGCTGGCGCGTCAGAAGAACAAGATGCGACTTCGTCTCCCAAGACAAAGTCGACCCCTACCTCTAGCAACACCAAGAAAATAGTAAAGAAAACAACAACGGGGGAGACGGCGTCCGCCAAGAACACCAATAAGACGACGGTTAAGAAGGAGCCTTCAAGCGAGAAGAAGGGAGGAAGCGCTAAGACACCAACTAGGAAGCCAGCTGCGCCAGTCAAGAAAGAAGCTGAAGATAAGACGAGCAAGTCCAAAGAAGCGACTTCAACTGATCAGGGTGATGGAGAGGAGAAGACACAAGAAGAGATGCAGCCGGTCATCTCGCCGCCTCCAGCTAAGAAAGCCAAGTTGAAGACATCCAGTAAGAGCGGCGCCACATCAAAGAAGAGGGTGAAGCCATCTCCAAAAGAGGTACAGTGTAGAATAAGTAGTTGAATATAAGATAAGACATGTCTCCTAAATTCTGAAAACTAAGTTTGAATAAATAGCAAGACAAGTTCTCAAAGAACAAATCTTCAAAGCAACTTTAGTAGCTTGAAAGGTGTTACTGCATACTGAGTAAACTGATACCTCACCATGCAATGCCTAAAGACCCATGAACATGTTCTTCAGGTAACAACTTTCATTACATGTATCTCATCTAACTTTGTGTGTGTTAAGTTTACTTCATTTCTGAATAGAATTGGAAAACAAATATCTGACACAAAGTCAATATTTAAATTGATTTGTTTCTGGTCAAGATTTTACACAGTGTGGTAATGTTATTGAATTGAAAAACAAAAGACCACTGGACTTGTCTGGTCATAGGTTTACAGGCGCTAGGCCTGGGCGAATAATTTGAATATCCGGTTAATGCGAATAGGTTTTCCTATCCGTAAAAACCTCGAATGCCTTTTTTTTTTCTTAACCGGATATCCGAAATGGGCGGGAACACCTATTTATAAACCGGATAGTCCTGTAATTACAACCTAGTAACCGGATATTCTTTAATATCCGAATATCCGCGGACGTCGGGCGACAACTGATAGGAATGTTTAGTCTGAATCATTAAGAAACTTCTATTAAGACAGCATAAAACAGCATAAATTAAGTGTTTAACTATTCTCACCTGCGTGAAGAGTTAAAACAATGACATTTCTGACGTAATTTGTTCAAAGATTACAAAAGTTTTCCTTCACACGTATAGAGTCAATGACAATCAAAAGAATTAGCAAATCCGGTTATTTATATGAATGAACTGAGTGACACTGTCTAAAACTAATATCAATTTATTATTATTATTTTCTTTTCAATAGAGCCCTCTAGCGGCAAAAAAAAACTGTTCGAATATCCGGTTAATTTCGGATAGTTGGCCAGCGGTAACAGGATACCAAAATTTCACTATTAGCCCAGCACTAATTAGCGCTGGCTTCAGGGCTGCAATCCAGTGTAAATTTTGAGCCGTGACCAATGGTTTTGCAGGATTCAGGAGGGCATCTAGTCGAATAAACTATGAATTAGAGTTAAGGCCGTGTCACACTGCAGCGAAAACGATAATGATCACTACACAAAGAGAGTGCATTGTATTGGTTGCATGATGAGCGTGTGCGTATTCTGCCAATAGATTGTTTTCGCTGCAGTGTGACTCGGCCTTTAAAGTAGCAACAGTACAAAGCTAAGTGAATATTTCTTTGTACCACTTTACAGACGGAGACCAGTCAAAACGAAAAGGAGGATACTGCTGCAGGTAAGAAGTTTTCTACGGAAGTGATTTTTTGACAAATTAGGCAATGGCTAAATTGCTTAAATTTATCACATCTCACCGAAAGCATAACAAAATCTGTGCTACAAAGACAAAAGTTGAATGAATCTAACGTTTTAAAGTCACCTGGAAGTGGTATTTTTTTTAAATAAAACTTTTGTCACTAAAATATGTGTTTTTATGAGAGGAATGTGAATAAAAAGTTAACTAAGGTTTAAAAAAATTAGTTTTGATTGTATTTACAAATTTAAGAGTAGGACCCGACCTGAGAGGGCGCTGTTCGTGACGTAATTCAAGGCGCGATATTTGAAGAGAAAATTTGTAGTCAGGCCCCCGTACATTACGTCTGGGAACATGGCACATCAAAACAAATTTAGACACGATTTTACACACATACAATGTACGTACATTGAAACTTGAACATGTTGAACGCCTAGTGGTTTTTACAAAAGCTATTGCTGCTATTTTTATTTAACTATGCGACTTTTTAGTGACCAAATGGGTTGTAAGATGTGGGTCTGCCTACGTATTATTATAGAAATACGGCCACGGAGCAGACTGCACGCACGCACTTTGGCTGCTGTATAATGTGCGGACGGTCACATATTAGGACCTGCACGCACGGTGAATCCCATGCTGTACCAACACAAAATCGTATCACTTGGCAAAAGCTAAAAACATACCCTCAAAGTTCAAACTTACCCGAATTTTTTCACGGTTAGCAAATGCTCCTCTGGGTTCGTCACGTCTTTCAGATACCTCTTCGACTTCCCACTGGCTGGAAAAATTGTTGGGACGGCGTCGTGTTTAAGAATGGCTCTTCTCTTCATGTCAAAATGAGTGGTGTATCCCGGATTCGAAGCACGACGGCTCGAAGTGTTCGCTGCATAGCGCTGAAAAAGACGTCGGACCGGACCACTTTGCTCTAGTTAATCTGAATTTCGCAGCCCACAACTGCCTATACTTGGGATCTGCAGGAAACAGATGAAGACTGACCCCATCTTTAGTTGTTTTGCTGCATCCAGCAGCAATACACCTGGTCGGCATTGCCGGAAAAATGCCAGAAAAAAAACCTTTTTCGCAGCGTACAAACTCACGTCTTAGAATTACATGTACTTTTGCACGTGTGTTTATCTACGCATCGAGGGGGGTCTATGTTTGATCGAGGCAAAGTCTTCCTTTTCCTACGTCACAAAAGGGGTAGGCGGAGTCAACCCCCGCAAGCACTTAATTAATTGTTTTAACATATAAATCGTGACAAACAATTACTCAAAAAATTGTTTTATTGTTAATAAACATACACTCTTATGTTTAAAAGAAAAAAAATCCTATTTCCAGGTGCCTTTAATATTTCTGTTTTGTTATAGAAGAGACGGGCACAGAGCAGGCGGAGGATGAACACACCGACGAGGCAGCTCCAAGCATCCCTGGACTGGGTTTAGAGGAGGAGAGCAAGAAGGAGGAGCCAAAGGAAGGAGAGGAGGCTAGGACTGAGGCCATGTTGGCCCAAGACCTAGAAGGGTTTGATACTCGTAGTGAAGCTAGCAGCACCGATGACAGTGATTCAAGCCTGTCGGACGTCAGTGGTGGGCACTCAGGTAAAGTACAGTCGAGTTTTATAACATTAAAGACACTGGACTCCTTTGGTAATTGTTAAGGACCAGTCTTCTCACTCAGTGCATCTCAACATACATGTATGCACAAAATAACAAACCTGTGAAAATTTGAACTCAATTGGTCTTTGGAGTTGCGAGATGATACTGAAAGAAAAAATACCCTTGTCACACAAAGTTGTGTGCTTTCAGATGCTTGATTTCGAGACCTCAAATTCTAAATCTGAGGTCTCGAAATCAATTTTGTTGAAAACTACTTTTTTTTCTCAAAAACATTGTCACTTCAGAGAGAGCCGTTTCCCTGCAGCCGATTTCACGAAACTCTAGGATGAATCCTAACTCGAGGTTGGGACGAGTAACCCGTCCTAACTTGGGATGGGTTCAATGCTTCCTATGTATTTGTATACGGGACTCAACTCGTCCTTAGTCCTTGGATTAATCCTAAGTTAGGAAGAGTTTGGTGAAATCGACGGCTGTGCACTTATCCAAAAAAAAGAGAAGGGGTTCGTCCCGGACTTTCTGGTTTGATTGGCAGCATGTTGCGCCACATCACCTTTTAAACCATTTCATGGTGCTATGTAAAGCCTAGATCTTATAATTCAATACATATTCCACATACCTTGCAAGAAAATACTGTATGTTAAAGCGCGTTGAGCGTAACTGAGTGACAGATATGCACACTATATAAGAATCCACCGTTATTAATGAGCATACTTGTTTTTCTCAACAGGAACAGAGAAACCTCGCCGGCGTAGAGGGCGTAAGCGTTCCATCTCACCTATCGTCTACGAAAGATCTGGCAAGAAGGCCAGTGGATCTGAAACAGGTAGGCAACATTGTTGTTGATTATTTTCTGGTCTGCGTTCTTCTTCTTTATGATCATTATTAGTTTGTTTCTTTTCCATGCTGTGTTCTTTTTACATCTTGAAACATTTATTATAAGATCTATTACCTTTGTTTTCTCACAATCTATCTTTTGCATCATTTATTCTCCTTCTATTTGTACTCTGTCATGTTTGTGTGTATTACTTTGTATCAGTATTGCACATGAGCGTGTATTTATAGATTGTGTATGTAGAACTGCATTTCAATTGAATGGAAACCTTGTTTTCTGTGTACAGAAACTTCTGTACTAAAGTGTACTTCGTCCGTGTGCTTGAAATATGTTGTGGCCTTAGAACTGCATATCAACTGAATGAAAACTGTATAAATAATCTGTACAGAATCTTCTGTATTACTGTGTGTTTCGTACAATGTGCTTGTATTTAATAGTTGTTTCTGTATAGAATTGCATTTTAATTGAATGAAAACGTTACCATTTTCTGTGTACAGGAACTTCTGTATTGCTGTGTATTTGTACATGTGCTTGTATTTATAATATTTTGTCTGGAACTGCATTTCATGAAGATCTTATAATATTCTGTCTACTGAAACTTCTGTATTATTGTTTACTTTGTACATGTGTTTTGTTTTGTTTATACATGTAGAACTGCATTTTAATTGAATGAAAACCTTATTCTATTCGTCTGTATTCGTTTTTTTCTTCTTCTTTTTTCTTTTTGCAAGTTGCCAGACACACAAGGCCTGTAGGCCACTTCAAGGTGTGGGCTACAATTTTTCAAAAAACCTTATGATATTCTGTGTACAGAAAATGTTGTATTATTACTGTGTATTTTGTACATGTGCTTGTATTGTATTTACAGATTTATAGGTTGTGCCTGTAGAACTGCATTTTAGTTTTAAAAAAAGAAAACTTAAAATGTTCTGTGTACAAAAACCTTCAAATCGGCTTGAATCTTCAAGTATGATTTTGCATGTTTAACTTACATCGACTTCTAAATATAACATTTAATTATAAATGGTGTTAATTTGTTGTGGGTCTTTTGTTTCAGAAGAGGAGGAAAAAGAGGAGCCAGTGGAGGCAACGAGCAGAACTCGTAAAGGTATCTTCTGCAAAATTTATTTGCTTTCATTGCAACATCCACACCTGTGAAAATTTGAACTCAACTGGTCGTCAAATTTGCGAGGGAATGGTGGAAGAAACAAACATTGTGTGCTTTTAGATGCTTGAATTTCAGACCTCAGCTGAGGTCTCAAACTCGATTCAAATATTTCAGTGAAAATTACTTCTTTCTCAAAAACTGTGTTACCTCAGAGGGAGCCGTTTCTCACAATGTTTTATACTATCAACAGCTCTCCATTTCTCATTACCAAGTAAGTTTGTATGCTAACCATTGTTTGGAGTAATTACCAATAGTGTCCAGTGCCTTCAACTCATCAACGCTGACTGTCTCTGTCTCGGTATTCCATTCTTACCAGCAGACCCAACCTCCAAGCTCAAGTACCTGTTCAGAGACGCTCGTTATTTTGTCATCAAGAGCAACAACCATGAGAACGTGGCTTTGGCCAAAGCTAGGGTGAGTCCAGACATGAGATTGGGTTTTATAAAAATGTAAACTACATGTACATCTGTGGTTTTCTCAATTGATTATTCTTGTTTCCTCTTAAAGGATTTGTTACTTTTTCAAAATCTCCACAGATTTACAGTAAACTTACAGGGTTTGAAGATAATAATAGTGAAAAGCTTCCCTTCATTTCTCAAAAACTTACATGCAGGTTCTGTAGTTTTTGAGAAATGGCTAAAAACAAGTCACAAAATAATTTTTGTCTCATGTGAGAAGAAAATTATTTTAGCATGTAAAATCCCCTTAACCAGTTTTGAAACATAGCATAACTGGTTTAATACGATTTTACATGCTAAAACTGAGACAAAATCTTTTAGTTTTGCTCATTTCTCAAAAACCCCAAGCACCTCAGTAAGTAAATTTTCAAGGGAAGCTTTCTACTATCATAATCTTCAAACTGTGTAAGTTTAACGTAAATCTGTGGACATTTTGTTTTGTGTTGGGAAATAGTAAAGAACCTTTAAACAAGATTGTAATTAAATGTATGATTTCTCCAAACACAGGGTTTTGGGCTGAGTACCATACAGTACAGTATGCCAATTTGTAGGGGCTACCAATGACATGTACATTGTTAGCACTGTGACCTGTTTTACAAAATAAATTGATTGCTTTGAGACACCTTTGGGTGTTATAAAGTGCAATTTTACAGGGACTGCGTAATTTATTTATAATTTGTAATTGTTATAATTTGAAGGAACATAACAGAATTGGTTTTGCTTACAAAACAGTTGCTGGCAGTGTAAGCACTTTATGTAATCCACCACCTGTAGAAGTTTGAGATCGATCGGCCATCTGGGTAACGAGAGAAAAGTGAAAAACTGATTACAAATTTTGCATTGCATCGATGCCAAAATAAAAATAAATAAAAGGCTCACTGAGCGATAAACTCAAAACGTGAAGTTAGTTTATTTATTTTTCACCAAATATGACATTTCAGACAGATATATTTGAAGGGATGTTTTCTACTATCAACGTCATTAGACCGTGTATGTTTTATGTAAATCTGTGATGTTCACGATTTTTGTTTCTTACCAATTTTGTACTGTTCCTTTAAATAATATTGTGCGTAATTTTTATACTTTTTAATTTTTTTTTATTTTATATACAGTCAGTTTAGTGCAAGTGTACAATATCTGTAAAATTATTGCTTAGAACATAGACAATGGAACAAATTTGCAAACAGGAAAGTATTTGTCAAATCATCAGTCATTTTCAAATTATCTTTCTGTTTTAGGGAGTGTGGTCAACTCTACCCAACAATGAGCAGATGTTGAATCAAGCGTTCAGGGAGGCTCGGAACGTCCTCCTGGTGTTCTCCGTCAAAGAAAGCGGAAAGTTTCAAGGTGAGATCAGGGCCAATTATATTTCAACTGCATTAGCAGAGAGTATTCTCACGCAATATTAGCCTTGCTCAAGGAAGTCGCATTATTCACTCTGAAAAGACGCCGCTAAAAACCCACCCGTATACACTGTGCTTACTGTGTATTCATACCTCACCACCCAACCGTATACACCGTCACATCGCTCAATGCACACTGTTCGACTACTGTGCACAAGTTATCCGCACTCATACCACTAACCCGCATTCGGAGGCCGTCAGGCCGACAGCCTTGTCGGGTCTGTAACTTCCGTGTTTAATGTGTTGCATAAAAAGAATTTCCAATATTGGAAAAAATTGGGGGGGGGGGGGCTCTCGGATACGCTAGTATGCAGCTCATGAATATGTATATCTTTCGTCAGACCTATCAGACAACACAGGATGTGAGGCAAATAAATTATTCTTTTTGACCTCCAATCACGCACTTCCCTTATCGCGACCTTTGGACCCTATCATGCTCGCTGAGCGTCCATGGTAGTGGTGTGATGTAAACATATCTCGTCTCATCTTTCGCGGGCATTATGGTAATGAGTTGAATGTGGGAACTCTCCGCTTATTATATGTGGCTTCAACACAGACCCTACAAGGCTGATGGCCGATGCATGCGAACAGTGTAAGGGGCGTCATGCGGAGCGGTGACCCACATACGCACAGTGTATACGGGTGGGTTTTTATACAGTTTACAATTTTCGGTTGTAAGCAAAATTGTTTTGATTGATTGATAAAATTATTACTTATTATCTACGTGTATGTAGGGTTTGCACGGATGAGGTCCGAGTCTAGACGAGACGGTCCAACCATCAACTGGGTCTTACCCAATGGCATGAATCGCTCGGTACTCGGCGGAGTCTTCAAGATTGATTGGATTACAAGGTCAGTAAGATGAGTATTTATTGAACTTCGACCTCTTCTACTCTGGAATGATTTTAAAACTTTAATTCATAAAACGAGGGGGGTATGTAACCATGATTGTGGCTGCATGTTTATTCATGGGTCTGTCTTTGAAATTGATCAGACAAATGTTGGATTAAGTAGTTTTTGAAACTTTGCACTATGGAAGTATATACATGTAAATGAGGTTTGCGGTATGACCATGTAAATATCTCTTGAGCAGTGTTGGTTCTGAAATATGAATCACCTGTTCTTTTCAGAAAAAGAAATAATAACTTGGTGTTACCACAAACCTCTCTCAGTTAAATGTTGGATTGTAAATTGTGACATTTTTTAATATCCATTCCTCTTTTGTTTCTCTGTCCAACTAAAGGCAAGAGCTGACTTTTGGCAAGACTGGTCACCTCTTTAACCAATGGAACGATAACAAGCCAGTCAAGATTGGACGTGATGGCCAGGTAGGTAATTTCCCCAGCCCCTCCATTAAACAGCTCCCCTTTACGTAGTAGCTTTAAGAGCCAATTTCATTGGTACAGTTGGCGGGAGTTCATTTTAGGCCTCTGCTGTAGGGGAGAAATGCAGATTTTAAGAAGTGGGCAACTCCAGTTCCATGAAATTTGTTCATTAAAGGGGCAGAGCAATTTTCCTCTGGTTAGGGCATTTCTATGGAGAAAATGGAAGCAAAACAACAGGGCTCTGCTGCATTTGCCGGTGGTTCCAAGGGTTGACTCAAGGTAACTCCTGGTTGAACCCAGGAAAACCATGAAAAACCTTTTAAAAATAAACCAAAGGTTTAAAGCCAGTGGACACTTTCGGTAAACATTGTTGTCCAAGGCCCCTACTTTGTGTATCACAACTTATATATAAAATAACAAACTTGTGAAAATTTAGGCTCAATCGGTCATCGGAGTCGGGAGAAAATAACAGGAAAACCCACCCTTGTTTACTATAAATCCGTAATTCTCGCTTTCGAGAATTGATAATTGTTTTAATGTTTTCTCAAAAAGTAAAGCATTTCATGGAATAATTTTTCAAGAGAAGTATTTTACCATTGTCTTCTGTAAACCCTGTAAGTTATTTGTAAATCTGTTAACATTTTTGTTTGTTTCTGTTCCGAAAGTGTATAATGGCTTTAACTTTGCATTTCTCCCTTTACAATACAAACAAAAACGTTAAGAGTTGGGCTTGTTCTTCGTTTTAAATTTGCGCACAGTTTTTATTAATTTTAGATCGTGTTTATCTCTGCCATCACGATGAGCTTAAATTTTCTGAGTTTTATATTGATTTCTGAAATAAGTTATCAAATAAATCATCTTGATATTAAATAAAACACTTGTTTCAACTTCAAGAAGTAAGACATGTTTTTATTCTTTTACTTCAACAGGAAGTAGAGACACGATGCGGAGAGGCCCTCTGTCGACTTTTCCCGCAGGACGAGCACATCGATGTCGTGGAAATCCTAAGAGACGCCCGACGTCGCCGGCGCGAGATGGCCACCAAGAGAAACCGCGAACCCTTGAGGTTAGGACTCCAGCCTAACGGCCTTAAACTTGGACAATCAATCACTAGACCCACACCCTTGAGGGGACTCTGTGGCCCCCTGCTGGACCTGCACCTAATGGACATGCCCCTATATGGACTTCTTTATCAGACTCTTAAATCATGGCCAGGGGGGCCACACTCCCCTCATCCTGGGTGAAAACATTTGTTTATGTTATGTGTACAAGAACTGTCTGTAAGAACGAGACCGGGATGATACGGTAAGACTCGTTATTTGTGGATGGATGAGGCTTGTCTCCAGAGGGCGGTATAGCTGAATAGAAGGACGATCTTTTAGGGTATATCTCTTAGGTTTGGACGTCTCGTCGCTGGCTATTGAGAATAGCCTTGTCATTGGGTAGAGATGTTTGCGGGCATCTCTCTAGACAACTCGAGATTATGGGAGTGTTTTGTCATCTCCAATTCTTTACTCATCTGCAAGGAATATCCTTAGTCTAGACCAGAACATTTTGCAACTGAAAAACAACCTCAGATTCCAAATTATATATTTTGTGCTCACCTATGATGTAACAAATCCGTGAGGAGTTCCCATACACTTTCCATGCATTTCTAGGGCACCAAGGCAATGACAAGGAGGCATCGAGGCAATTGCCTCCGTTGCCTCTGTGAAGTATCAGGCTTTGTTCAACAGTTGTAAATTGAACAAAAATGAACACGAAAAATGTCTTAATCTGTGCAGAGAAAAGTTTGAAAGTGACCCGGCAGGGCTCGAATTTGGGGAAAAAATCCACAAGACCGCAGGGCTTGTTGCTCAGAATTTTTACTGGACCGGAAGATGTTTTACAAGACCAAAATTTTATTAGGAAAAAAAAAGTTAACACGATAGAACAGCAGGCCTTTTTCATCCCTTAGGAGGCTTTTTTTTTGCTGTGAAACCCAATCAATAAAGTTCCATATACCTACTTCACGTCATTCTCGCCTCCTCAAAAAAAAAAATCCGATTTGACAGGCAAATCACCAACAAAACACTGCAACGTGCAGCATTCATAAAAAGATCGTCATAAAAAGATTGACCAAAAATTTGACAGCAGTAGTCAGAAGCTCATCACTGTTGGTAGCCATACTTAGCAAGACGTTTGGCAACAAGACCTTACTTTTAATCCATGCAACACAGGGATGTGTGGTATTGCAACCAGACCTTCTGAATGCAAATTCAACACTCCTTTGTAAGGTATCAGACTTTACACATGGTCAGTGGTAAACAAACATCGCTGTACTAAGGTGTGCCGCCGCGCCGGGTACCAACACATCACTCCCTCGTCCCCGCTCGCTCACTCCCCAGGTGCATAAACATAAATGGTTTGAGACTAGATGTACAAGGTGTGGGCATGAGTAAACTGAATGGAAAACTTGTATGCAGCCTAATGCAAGTGAAAAAAGGACAGATTGACGTTCCGCAGGCGTGCTCAGAACACTGATTTGACGACAAGTAAAACAAAAACTTTTATTTTAAATGAGATTGAAATACATTTTTTAATGAAAGATAATATAATTATTTCATATAATTATTTGTAATCGTAACTGTATTAGTATGCATAAAAAAAAAACCACAAGACCACCGGACTTGTTCGGCATAAAGTTTACTGGACCGAAGCTAAAATCACTGGCCTCAGGCCTGCGGTCCAGCGTGAAATTCGAGCCCTGCCCGGACGCACATCCGCTTTTTTTTATATATTGATTATGCTCTGGTGGAAATTGTTCAGAAAACTACTTGGCCATTTAAAAAAAAAAAATGCTACATTGATGTTTTAGACAAACCATTAGCAGTGTTGTAGCTGGACCAATTTTAGTGGTGGTCTCTAAATCCAATTTAGTCCACCAAGGACGAGCGGTTCCACAACGTTTATTAGTACTTAGATATGGGGCCATCATTGCTGGAATGCAGCCTGGGGGAAATCTTTGCTGGGCAGCACACAGTGTATTTTGCTTAGAGTGCTGGGCAAAACTTGTTAGTTCAGGGCAGGCCCGCACTGCATTGCCCACAGTGGCTTCAACAAGTTTAAATTCTTATACATGTAACTATTGAATCTAACACGATTTGTTTTTCACTAATCCATCCAGCTAATGTTTCTTACCCAACTCTCTTACTTAGCACAAGGGGCTGGGGACCCTACAAGGCTCTCCTCCGTCAGTCGCCCTTCGGCTGAGAAATCAGCCCCTGAGCTCATTGTGAATGTGATGATGAACTTACAGGATTCAAAAATCCTAAATGACGGACTTTTCAATGCCATGTTTCCTCCTCCACTCTCCAAAAAAATGAAAAAAATAAAGTAGAAATAGCAGGACAATCTCAAGGACTCGACGCAAATAAAGTAAATCCTCGCAATTCTCAACCTCCATTGATAAAGGGGGAACGATGCTGTAGCATTGTATCGATGGATCTATGTATACGGCCATGGAGAACTCTATGGAAATGTGTTATTATTTTGTTGGATAACCCCCCGTCTTGATGATGTGTAGGGTCAGCTCTTCCGTTTGACATCATTTTTTTAGTTCGCCTGCAGAAATGCACTGAAGAACCGAGTCGTCCGATCAGAAACGATCTTGGACATTTTTTAGGGATTTTTTTTCAGCCCCTGTATCGGTTCGTTGATGACGAAAGTGTTAGACGGAGAGATATAGGAGGTTTAAATGGAAGGACTTTGCCCACTGTGTACGTAGTTCATGCTTGCCACTGAGTTTGTAGTTGATGTCAGTCCCACAATCCCGCTGTTTGACAGCCCGTAGGCTGTAGGTCACAACGGGGGAAATAAAACTGTCATATAATTTGCATGCCTTGTTGTAGTCTGACCTTGCAATCACGGGGTCACCGCCCAATCAGCACACGAAGACAGAGTGCGAGTGCGACACGTGCACAAGGACCAACCAATCACGATGGACGATTTTGTTGTACGTGATACGAGCAAGCACCACTCGACCTTGGGGGACGAAACGACCACTTGTCTGTGGACCTTTTTGTCACTGTGGACCATTTAGCTTGAAATTGTGAGGATTTTTCACGCTTAGGAAAAGAAAAAAATGAACTAAATGAAAATGGAACATTGTCTTATTGAAATGCTGAACTTTGTTGGACTATGTACGAAGCAAGGACATAAAAATCACACCATGCAGAGTGTAATTAGCAGAGTGTCTGGTATGTTGTGTGTGTACAGCTGAACTGCTGATACACATTATTTGCCTGTATACATCGTAGACCCTTTATTTTATTTTTAACGCAGCGATTATGCCGTGCAAACAACCTTGGAACCTTTGAGACATTCAAACAAAATTCGCATAAAAATTATGTGCAACTTATTTGGCAATTGGCAAGCATTGTACCGTTTTGGCCCGTTGTATTTGAGCCCCTTTTCCTGCAAAATTGGGTATGCAAATTTATGCAAAATTTTGATACTGTATTGTGCGTTACAGCCTTTCAGATGTCTGCAAAAATATTTTAGAGATATTTAAAAAAAAAAAAAAAAAAACCGAAGAATCAAGATAAATTGATGTTGGTATTTGTTCTCAGTTTTGGTGGCCTTCTAGAAGTGCAGGCTACATATGAACGATCCAGCGTTCTGCCAGTGTTTTTACCTCTATTGATAGTAGTGTTCTGTTTCTGTAACTTCCTTGACACGATAGAAATTTATCATGCTGTCTTGTGCCCTGGATTTTATAATAGTGATTCTTAGTACACCAAAAAGGGGATCAGACCATTTGACATTCAAAACTTAAATGGGTTATTCCTGTTGGTTCAGTTTTAGTCCTTTCGTCACAAGCATGCATATCTGCTGCATGCCCAAGGTTTTTGAGTTAGATTTGAATAAAGTCTTTTATGATGACTTGCTTAGTCACAAGTTACCAATTACATTAAAGGCAGTGGACACTATTGATAATTACTCAAGACAATTATCATGAAACCTCTCTTGATTACAAGTAATGGGGAGAGGTTGATAGTATAAACCATTGCGAGAAACGGCTTCCTCAGAAGTGCAATAGTTTTCGAGAAAGAAGTATATTTTCCATGAATTTGATTTCGAGACCTCAAGTTTTGAATTTGAGGTCGAAAAATAGCATCAGAAAGCACACAACTTTGTGTGACAAGGGTGTTTTTTTTCTTTCATTATTATCTCGCAACCTTGACGACCGATTGAGCTCAACTTTTCACAGGTTTGTTATTTTATGCATATGTTGAGATACATCAACTGTGAAGACTAGTCTTTGACAATTACCAATAGTGTCCACTGTCTTTAAATTCCTTAGACTATAGGGACAGTTACTCTCAAATGGTTCGGGGCGAGCTTATGTAAAGCAAGCTCCAGATAGCAAACCCTGGTACCATTGAGCCAGACACATTCATTCAGAATTTAAGCGGTATATTGTGATCAAGCACGTCATTGTACCAGACAGTTTTAAAATCTAACATGCAAATGGCTAATTTGATAGCTTTGAAAGTGTTTATGGCTAGATTGCTGAACGCCTCTGATCTGTAATGGTATCCCTGCCACCAACAACCAACGGGTAAATAGCTCGTTTTGGACTCGTCCGTGCAGTTGTTTGAATGCACAGAGAATCCAGATGGCTACACCATGATAGATTTCTATTGCAAGTGTGTATTTAATCCCATTTAATCCCATTTTGCTTGATAAGTGTTTTTTTGTTGTTGAATTGTTTGTTTTTAAACAGCAGCCGGAGGAGGAGAGAGGGTTTTATGGACAGTAGGCAAAGTAGGAGTAGACCGATGCCAAGAGATCGTAAGTTACTCCATAGATTCAATTTTGACTATCGTACACTTTGATTTGCCAGCCCACAACACTTTTCTTGAAGGGAAGGTATACAATTGCTATCACTCTTAAAAGTAAATGCACTAAACGCTTACATTTATAGCAGTTCAAAGCATTTTGAGAACCCTATTGCTTTGAAGTTATCATGGTTATGTGGTTGTGGGAAAAAAAATACTCCCACCTGAAATTTGAATCTGAAAAGCGTTACTTGCGGTAACGTCTCTCAGAATGTGTTTTCTTGCAAGGTTATAATCGCTCCAGTTTTTCGGCAGTATTTGAAATATGCGACCGCCTTACCTTTTCAAAAGAAATTTTTACTTGTAAGCTTTATGGTATAGACTTATCTACATTTAAACAGAATTAAATTGTTTGTTTTTTTTGGTTTTTTTTTTCTACAGCGTACTACATGGAAAGAAAGCGACCAAGGTAAACAGTTTTTGTTGTTAGCTCGTTTATCAGACTCAATCAAATTATGCTGTTGGATTTTGATGGTTTGAGTTCAATGTGTCAACAAAATTGTAAGACTGCAGTTTTAAAGTGCACTAGACTGCACAATCTACAATGTTTTCATTGAGTTCTCTTTAAGTTTAAATGTCCATTTTTTTTTTACACAGGCAACACTATTCGGACGTACCGAGAGATGTTGTGATGAACGGGGTAAGATGACTGAAGAATTATATTTTATAGTTTATGCATTAATTGTTGATATTTAAAAGCGCATAGCTATTAGACACCTTTTTGATATTGTACAGCGCTCAATGACTGGGTTGATGTTGGGCACTACGTATTGAAATCCTGCTTATTATATTTTTATTATTTCTAAAGATGATATGCATATTTTTGTTGTTACTTATGTGACTTCTTTCTAATCTCACTGAATTTATTGTTGTACATGTATCTTGTTTTTATGAATGTTCAGACTTTGACAGTGGTGGCTTTTCATGAATGTGATCTCCGTTGGCCCTGGTTCGAATCCCACTCGGGATCACAGCCTTGTGGCCATATGTCCCCACCTGATTGTGTGCATTTATTTCTTGATTTGTCGACCATTGCATTTAGCACTCTTATGGTCCAGTAATCCATCCTTTCATACTAAACATCTTTTGTCCTCACCTCTTTACTCCTATTGGTTCATAGCCACCAATTGTTTCTGAAATAGAAGCTTTGATTGGCTATAATTTTCCTGCTTCTTTCTGGATCCTTCCCTTAATTCCCTTTCCCCCTCTTTTTCTATATGGATATGTATTTGTTTGTACTTTTTTTATGCCTCTGAAGAAGGCCCGGTTTGGATCGAAAGCTAAGGCCATCTACCCAACTCATTATTTTATATGTTCCCTTTTGTATATTGTACATGTAATGTCTAGTAAGAAGGCCTAGTAATAGCTCGTCATTTCACAAGTTTTTCATTTTTTTCCCCGTTTTCTTATTGTTGTCGTTCTGATATTGCTTAAAGACTTGCTTTGCTTCTAAAGGTATTAGGTGCTATACATTGTATAAAACAGTTGTTTTAATGTTTACCTGTACACATGTTTGTTTATTAATATAAATGTTGTCTTTAGGCCTTGTAGTTGAATATTTACTCTATTGATATTACATGTACCTGTAAAACCTTTTCTTATGAATATTTCCTCCATCTTTGTAAAGTATTTTGTTGCTTATTGCCATTATATCTCATAGGCCTACTGATAGTTTACATATACCTTTAAAGACAGTGGACACTATTGGTAATTGTCAAAGACTAGTCTTCACAGTTGGTGTATCTCAACATATACATAAAATAACAAACCTGTGAACATTTGAGCTCAATCGGTCGTCGAAGTTGCGAGATAATAATAAAAGAAAAAACACCCTTGTCACACGAAGTTGTGTGCATTTAGATGGTTGATTTCAAGACCTCAAGTTCTAAACTAATTCGTGGAAAATTACTTCTTTCTCAAAAACTACGTCACTTCAGAGGGAGCTGTTTCTCACAATGTTTTATACTATCAACCTCTCCCCATTACTCGTAATTACCAATAGTGTCCACTGCCTTTTATAGGCCTAAAGTATGTACGGATATCTTAACTGTTTATTTATTGAAAGTGTTTTACATGTATTTTGTTATGGTTATTTTCTTAGTTCATTTTAGAGTTGGTGAAACCACCCTCTACATGTAGAACTCGTTGTGTTAAAACAGCTGATTTTTAATCGTTGTTGATATTTTTTTTTTTCAACCAGTCCTACTCTGATTACATCAGAGAGTACAGTCGACAGGTTCCACCAATGCCCATGCAGCCATTTCATCATCAACCACCAGGGGTAAGTTCACTGGACACTATTGGTACAGTTTTGTAATTACTGAAAATAATTGTTAGCATAAAAGCCTAAATTTGGTAACGAGCGATGTAAAGCTGTTGGTAGTACATGTATACAACATTGTGAGAAATGGCTCCCTTTGAAGTAACATAGTTTTTGAGAAAGAGTTAGTTTCTCACTCAAAATTGGGCATCTGGAAAGCACACAAATTTGTGCAGCAAGTTTTTCTTTTAGAATTCTCCTGCAACTTCAAAGACCAATTGAGTCCAAATTTGCACAGAGTTGTTATTTTTTGCATATGTTGGGATACACCAAGTGAGAATAATCAAAGGTGTCCAGTGCCTATAATGTTCCGTTAACAAATTTGTCAGTTTGGCCGTCAAAACAGCGAATGAGATTAATGAAGTCCAATGTTTGGAAAATGAATTTCATGTAGATAACAGCTGGAGTTTGTAAAAATTCTAAAGATTTTTTAATTTTTATTTCTTTTTCAAACAGATGTACCCGGTGGATAACTTCCCACCGCACTACCCCCCTCCGCCTCATCATCGCATGCCTCCCCCAGGCCCCATGCAACACCCCCGAGGCAGCATGGGTGACTACCCCACGCCCCTGATGCAGCCCTCACGAAGCGGGCGGGGCGGCAGGGATAGGGACCGCAACCGGGAACGGGAGGAGATGAGGCTGCGGATGCGCGACAGGGAGCGCGAGAAGGAGAGGATGCGCGACCGAGAGCGTGACCGTGACAGGGTGCGAGATCGCGACAGGGACAGGGACCGCGATCGAGACAGGGATAGGGACAGAGCAAAGATGCGGGACAGGAGAATGGTAAGAGCAGTTAATACCATGCATATTATAACTTTCATTCTTTTCCCTTGCTCTATTCGAAACGATGAGACCAATAAAGAACTTACTCAGTGGCAGGAGGTTAATGACGAGAATTCCCCTCGATCCACTTGGATCGTTTCTCATATATGAAGTTCAACAAGCTATAAAAACAAGATGCAATGTTTGAACGATGGAAAGATTTACTGTCGATGATCTCTTATCGTTTGATCCTCCAGGGTGACATGCCACGCTCTCACGCTGCCGCTGTGGATGAATTTATCAGGAGAACCTCAAGCTCCAGCAGCCGTCCCAGTCACTCTAGCCGTAGCCGGAGTGGACGTCACTGACACCCTAGTCGTAGCCGGAGTGGGTTTACTGACACTCTAGCCATAGCCGGAGTGGACGACACTGACCGCTGCTTTACACAACAATAGACCATATTTACATGATGTAATATAAGTTGGGCGCCCTCATGTAGAGGTAAAAAAAGCGGCCGTTCATTGGCCAAACCTCTGCGCTGCACGTTCAAATCTATGCGTTTTTATTGTTCTGTCATCGTTTTACCTCTATGGATGACCTCAATGCAAGGTCTACAAATCCCATCTGCGATCATGCATAGCTCACATGATGACACTGTAATTATAATCGTTAAGAAATACTCCCCCTAACTAATGAGACATGTCCGCCCCATTTTTTATATATTTTTTTTATTTGGTTTTCAGGCGACTGAGTTTAACTTGTAAAGTGGCAAACCTTTTAGGAACAGAAAGATGTCAGATTGTAAAGAGGTAGTTGTAAAAGGGCTGTAGTGTCGGATGACGAGTTTCCCATTAGACCGTTATGTCTGAGCTATTTTGCCAGACCTGGGGCCAGTTTCATGACTCTTCTTGCCATATCCAAAGCGCTTATGGAGGCAGGGAATCTTGCGCTAACGTATTTCACGTTTTAGCAGGGTATTTTTTCTTGTGTGCGTGCGCAAGCCATGTTCCTAGGTATTCTTCGCCGACGCTTGCCCTGTGAGCAAAGAATTGTGATCATACACATACATGTAAGCGCAGAATTTTGGCTGTATGCAGTGCCATGAATATGGGCCCTGCTGTCTCTGACGACGTTATGTCTGATCCTTTGAGTCGGATAAAATTTATAAAATCAGGGTAGTAATCGCCTAATTCCATTTTCAGTTCCAGAGGCCAAATAATTTACTTGAGAGAAGTTCCAGATCCAGTTTGTTTTTTGTTAGTACTTTGTTTTGAGATTGTAGAATAGTGAATCATAGTGCCAGTAATAGTTTTATCTTTTTTATTATTTGTGAATTTTGTATCTTTTTTTTTAAATCAAGAGATACTGTCTCCAGGGGGATACCTTGAAAATCATGTTTTCTTGAGATGAAGTTTTTTCGTAAAAACATTTTGTGCAGTGCTGGCACACGAGATCTTGGTGTATGTAGCCTTACATCACAAGGCCGGATGGTCATTTTCGGGTGCAGGCTACAATAATAACTGATTTGGGTAGTCGACCAAGATACGTGTACATGCGTACCATCAGTACGGTACACGTACCGTACATGTGTACTTTCTAAGTTGTTTGAGCCACGCGTACGAGGTTGAAAGTAGAAAGACGCGACTGTACTCAAGACTTCGCTATACTGTTCTCGCTGTACAATGTAGTGTACATACAATGTATACGTCGTTCGTGTATGCACTGCGTGCAGTGTTGCCGATTCGTGCCGCACCGGGCTGGGGCACACTACGCCAACTGCCTTGAGTCACATGCTCAAGGGCACAAGTGTCACAACCGGGATTCAAACCCAAACTCTGCTGCTGCAACACTAGTGCTTTGGTCTGGTGAACTAGACGGCTCGGCCCGGGCACACCACGAATCTTTGTGCTTTGTGACTGTTCTTTTGTTTTTCAGAAACATTGACCACCATTTTGTATCTACATGTACATGTCGGCATTAGCCTGGGAAACACAAGATAGCCATAGTTTTATCAGTGATTTGGCTCATTGAGTACAATTTGTTATGAGTGATTAGTTTGGTGTAAATTTTGCAGTAAGTTGCCTCTACTTTTGCCAAACAGCGGTTGGCAAAACCCAAGGCTGTGGCGTCACAATGAGGTGCCGTAAATGTGTGTACATTTTAGCATGTGGGTCACCAAACCCACAAAGTACCAGATTTAATAATATTTTATCAAACGAAATCCATGTGAAAGAGTGATTTTGCACTGTTTGCGACAAATGCATTAAAAGCACTGGACACTATTGGTAATTACTCCAAATAATTGTTAGCTTAAAAACTTACTTGGTAACAAGCATTGGAGAGCTATTGATAGTATAAAACATTGTGAGAAACCGCTCCCTCTGAAGTATTGTAGTTTTTGAGAAAAGTAATTTTCCGCAAATTTGATTTCAAGACCTCGGGATTAGAATTTGAGGTCCCGAAATCAAGCATCTGAAAGCACACAACTTGTGTGACACAGGTGTTTTTTCCTCCATTGTTATCTTGCAACTTCAACGACCATTTGAGTTCAAATTTTCACAGGTCTGTTATTTTGTGAAATTTTTGAGATACACCAAGTGAGAGTACTGATCTTTGACAATTACCAAAGGTGTCCAGTGCCTTAAACATTTTTTAGAACACCCTTATGAAAACGTAAAATTGAAATCCATTTTCTAACTATATGTACCCGATTGACTTGGCTATTAGTTGAGACATGTGAGATCAGTGAAACTTGAGAAAATAGAGTTATCTGTTGCAAACAACTTACCAACCGAATGGACCGAGAGAATAAATGCTAAAAATAGTTAATGGCCTGACGTTTCGACCCTAGCAGAGTCTTTCGAGAAAGCCTCTGCTAGGGTCGAAACGTCAGATCGACCCTAGCAGAGTCTTTCGAGAAAGACTCTGCTAGGGTCGAAACGTCAGGCCATTAACTATTTTTTGCATCGGTGAATCTTGTTACATGTACCTGTGGCACTAATAAGAATAATCTATAATCACAGCAGTGGCACCAGTCTTTTTCATCTTTTTTTCTTTAAAATGTATGGCTGATTTTGAATTAAATAGGCTTAGTGTAGGAAATCATAGATGGCTGCCACTTGGATGTCACTACTACACTACTACACAAATGCAACTAACGTCTTATTGTTTTGTCTCATTCTTTTAGCTGTACAAAAACGAGAAGAGAAACTACTTAATGGAATCATTTGAATGAAACTAAGGACATTGTCAAAGCTGCTTTGTTTTCTTCTTCGTTTTGTATTTTTAATCTAGACAAGTTTCATTTGTAATGCATTACCATGTACATGTACATAACAAATCTGTAAAGAAGGAAAATTTCATTGTTCATATTTGGCTATCATGTTTCAAAGACGCATTAAGTTTGTCTTTAATTGTAAGACGCCTGTTCTACGTCTGTCATACAGACCTCTGATATGTTTTAGGGCTGACGTGTCGGTGCAACAACGTCATAACTCGATCCTGCAACAAAGTTGTACATGTATCTCGCATGAAAACACCCTCGTGCAGATAGGAGCAAGTTCGAGTGTGCACCATGGTTAACTAAAGGGTGACTATTTTGACTTGAACCCAGGCTGGTCGACCATTGGTTGATTTCTGTGGTAAACCATTTAGAACCAGCCTCATGACCATGGTTTCTTTCGTAGTCGCAATTGACCCTAACGTCATCATCGAATTATCTTGGATGCCCCATATTTGTGGGCAATGTTAATCAGTGAGGTGCGCATTTTAGGCGACGCGGCATTTACACATAAACCCAATTGGCCACACAAAATGGTGTGCGTGGCACAGTCGCTGCGTGTGAAACGTGTGTGCAAGGGGTCAATAGCTTGTTCCATGTTAACATGTGTAAAGCGCAGAAGGGAACCAGTGACATTAAAGCGAAAGGAAGGAAGGAGATCGATGTGTTAAATACAGTGGTAGCGATAGTTGACTAGGCTTCCAAATGAGACATTCGAGTGAGTGTGTCCCCGCCCTTGTACATGGCTGGGGCCAATTTCATAGAGCTGCTTAAGCAAAAAAATGTGCTTAAGCACGAAAAAAGCTTGCATATTTCACTAAAGTACATGTTACTGGCAAAATGTCATGCCATTCACATTGCTTTTGACTGGTCTTTAGCTGTTGTTTACTTAACATAACAATTGGGTTGAGTCCTGGCCGGTCATCTGATTTTACTAAGCAAGGATTTTTGTGCTTAAGCAGCTCTATGAAATTGGGCCCTGGTCAGTAGTCAATTACGGGTTGACTAATGTGGTCACTAGAACTTGCTCAATGTGTTTCCAACCATAGGGTGTTTCGTATTTCCTGGTAGATTTGAGAGATACAAACTATTATTGTATTTTTTTTTTAACTTCAGTTTTGTGTAAATGATTAAGAGTTTTGACCTTGTTGCGCCGACACATTGCGTTGTAATGTTTCATGTGTACTCGATTATGAACACGTTTGCTTTAACGATTCTGATCGTTTCTTGACATACACAAAGGTGGAATCATCAATCACTTGGCACAAAATGTTAGTTGAATTTAGCTTTTTGTCTGTCATTTATTTATGAAGTTGATCACAGTTTCAGTAAAGTTTTCTGTTTTTAAAGGAACACGTTGCCTTGGGTCGGTCGAGTTGGTTTTTGAAAAGCGTTGGTATCCCTTTGTTATAAAATGCATATGGTTAGAAAGATGATTTAAAAGTAGAATACAATGATCCACACACATTTGCCTCGATATTGCATGGTTTTCCTTTTACTTTGCGAACTAACACGGTCGGCCATTTATGGGAGTCAAAAATTTGACTCCCATAAATGGCCGACCGTGTTTGTCGTCGAGGTAAAAGGAAAACCAAGCAATTTCGAGTAATACTTGTGTGGATCATTATATTTTACTTTTAAAATATCTTTCTAATCATATGCATTCTATAACAAACAGTTACATACGCTTTTCAAAGACCAACTCAACCGATCCAAGGCAACGTGTTCCTTTAAGAGTTTTGACCTTGTTGGGTTGACACATTGCATTATAATGCTTCTTGTGTACTCAATTATGAACATGTTTGCTTTAACGATTCTGATCGTTTCTTGACACACGCAAAGGAGGAATCATCAATCACTTGGCACAAAATGTTAGTTGACTTTAGCTTTTTGTCTGTCGTTTATTTATGAAGTTAATCACAGTGTCAGTAAAGTTTTCTGTTTTTAATACACTGTATTAGGGGTATTCCTAAAGCATGCCTTTGTTGGAAGACCAAACCTTAAAGACAGTGGACACTATTGGTAATTGTCAAAGACTAGCCTTCACAGTCGGTGTATCTCAACATATGCATAAAATAACAAGCCTGTGAAAATTTGAGCTCAATCGGTCATCAAAGTTGCGAGATAATAATGAAAGAAGAAAACACACTAGTCACACGAAGTTGTGTGCGTTTAGATGGTTGATTTTGAGACCTCAAATTCTAAATCTGAGGTCTCGAAATCAAATTCGTTGAAAATGACTTCTTTCTCAAAAACTACATGTATGCCACTTCAGAGGGAGCCGTTTCTCACAATGTTTGATACCATCAACCTCTCCCTATTACTCGTCACCAAGAAAGGTTTTTTGCTATAACTATTTTGAGTAACTACCAATAGTGTCCACTGCCTTTAATCAAAAAATGTACCGTGCAAACCGATTTAGCTGCTAAACTTAAATTATGTTGTAAGAAATAATATTACGGTAATTTGCAAAAATTGATGACAAATAACCCTAAATAAAGTTGTTTTGATATTCAAAATACATCTGACAATCTGTCTTGTCAAACTTTTGTTTTTCCGTGTTTATCATTATCGTGGCGGATTCTATGACACTTTCTAAACTATCAAGACGTATTCTGACCGTAGTGCCATACTAGAGTAAGCTGCCTTTACCCCTCAATCAACTTCAGTCATTTTAAAATCAAGGCCTTGGCTCATAGGTACAGGCTCTTACTTTTGGCACCGGCCTGTACTGAAAAGTTGGGAAACACCAAGTGAGAATACTGGTCTTTGACTGTTACCAAAGGTGTTCAACCTGTTGTATTATTATTAATAACTCGGTTAAAGGATGATTTTTAACTTGCTTAATTGCTACTCTATAATTAAATACTCCCCTCATATATATATTTTGTACACCACTTTAAAAATTAAAAACACAAACTAATAAATCAAGGTGCTCCACTTTAAATTAATTATACAACATTAAAAAATTAAATATGCGTCGTCACAAGGAAACTTTCCTGTTATCAACATCAAACTATTATTGGTTGATTATTAAAGACCCTGGACACTATTGGTAATTGTCAAAGACCACTTGCAGTATCTCAACACATGCATAAAATAACAAACCTGTGAAAATTTGAGCTCGATTGGTCGTCGGAGTTGCGAGATAACTATGAAAGAAAAAATACCCTTGTCACACGAAGTAGTGTGCTTTCAGATGCTTGATTTCGAGACCTCATATTCTAAATCTGATGTCTCGAAATCAGATTCGTGGAAAATTACTTCCTTCTTGAAAACTACGTCACTTCAGAGGGAGCCGTTTTATACTACCAACCTCTCCCCGTTACTCGTTACCAAGTAAGGTTTTATGGTAATAGTTATTTTGAGTAATTACAAATAGTGTCCACTGCCTTTAAAAGAACAAAAACCTCCACTGTATGGAACTCAACGTTGAATCATTAACACTTAATGATTGGTGCACCAGTTCCAATGATCAGCGTTGGTTGATTATTGAAAAAGATAAAAGACAATCTTTAGGCTACTGTATGAAACTCAACATTCATAGACTTAGTTATTCATGTGCCAGTTCCAATGATCAGCGTTGGTTGATTATTGAAAAAGATAAAAGACAATCTTTAGGCTACTGTATGAAACTCAACATTCATATACTTAGTTATTCATGTGCCAGTTCCAATGATCAGCGTTGGTTGATTATTGAAAAAGATAAAAGACAATCTTTAGGCTACTGTATGAAACTCAACATTCATAGACTTAGTTATTCATGTGCCAGTTCCAATGATCAGCGTTGGTTGATTATTGAAAAAGATAAAAGACAATCTTTAGGCTACTGTATGAAACTCAACATTCATAGACTTGGTTATTCATGTGCCAGTTCCAATGATCAGCGTTGTCAATTTGGGGCTCCATACATAAAACTATTATTGGTTGATTATTGAAAAAGATAAAAGACTCCCTGTATGAAACTCAAACATTCAAATATAAACATTATTGGTGCGCCAGTTCCATTGATAACCATTGTCAATTTGGGACTGCGGACATACATCAAACTATTATTGGTTGATTATTGAAAAAGATAAAGGACTCTCTGCACTGTATGAAACTCAATTATTCACATAAATACTACAGACTTAGTTATTGGTGCGCCAGTTCCATTGATAACCATTGTCAATTTGGGTCTGCAGACATACATCAAACTATTATTGGTTGATTATTGAAAAAGATAAAAGACTATCTGATGAAACTCAACATTCAAATATATAGACTTATCGTCATGGTGCGTCAGTTCCAATGATAAGCAATTGTAATTTGGGTCTGCATAAGTTATATCACACAAAATCAGCAGGCCTGCAATTTTTAACTTAAAAAAAACAATTTTAATAAAGAAACTGCCTTTGACCCTGCGTCGACACAAACATTTGTACAGTATTTTGAGTTCTTCAACAACACAAAATTCCATGTCGAGGAAAACCACTTGCTGAAAGGTATTTTGAAAGATTTGGGACAACTGGTTAATCGTGGGCTCAGTAAAGCAGTTGTAGGGCAACCTCGCTACCATGGGCCGCACGCCGTATCACGCTAGCTCTGCACACGTCTCTAACCTATGGGAGGGAAACTCCGATCCGTGTCTTTGATAGGCTATCATATACGCGCAAAATATGAAACGCTGTGCGTCTTCACAGGACTAATTGTAATATCCCTTATATTTTGATATTTTGAAGTCGCACTTCCAGGGGTTATGATCGAGCAAGGCATGCTGGGAAAAAATGGCAAATGAGATCGATCACCCCTGGGAAAGAGATTGGTTGTAGGGTTATTATGGACTTGAGTCAGGTCTCCTAACTGCTCATACGTGTAGAAAGGGTTAAGAGAAGTCTAGAAGCAGTCCTTCAGCCGCTGTTTCTTGAGTACTGCTGCACGCGGCTGCAGCACCTTTGGCTGCAGGTGGTGGTGGAGCAGTTCTCCTGGGTTGTGGTGGTTGTTTAGGCCGTGGCAGCGGGGCCCTCGATGGTGCTGTGCTTGGCTTCACCTGCTGCTGTTGCTTAGGTGTGTTTTCTTTGGGCTTTTCCTGGTAAAAAACAAAAGTACATTGGCGTTATTACTATTGTGACGTGCCGTGGTCAAGCGGTTTAGAGCACCAGACTCAAGTGCTGGTGATTCTGACCTGCAGAGTGTGGGTTCGATTCCTGGTTGTGACACTTGTGTCCTGAAGTCAGACACTTGCCTATTATTGCTGAGCCTAATTTAGATGGGACATAAAGCCATTGGTCCTGTGTGTTGTGTAATGTGCATGAGTTGCTGAATTCAGAAACCAAATGCTGATTTGTCTAAATGTCAAACTTAAGCCCGGTTCATACTTCCTGCGAATGCGAAGCAAACTTGACGTGAATTTGACGTCATACCCTCCATTTGCAGCGATTATTCGCAAGGGAGTAGAGCAGAGTTCAACTGCTGCGAATTGTTCGTTGCGAATTTGTGATGTCAAAATTCACATTCGCAGGAAGTATGAACCGGGCTTTATTTAGAAACTTAAAAGTTCGGGCATAGACACATTTTTCGAAACCCTTATAGAGAACCATGTAACTATTTATAAAGCTACGATCAAGAATGATAAAAAGTGCCCGAGTTTGTCAAAATACAAGATCTGCAAAGCGTTAACGCTCCACATAATTTTATCTGTTGTTCATTTGTACAAAACAAAAAGTGTACCCATGATTGTGGCTGTACACGTACACTTTTGTCTTTGTTTAACTGTTAAACACAAAATGGATCCTAAATTGGAGTACATGCAACAGACATGAAGCTTACAACACTGACACTCACCATTTCTTTTAATCTCTTGATTTTATGATGAAGCATAATTAGGGTAGCTTTGAGTTGTTCGTAGCTTGCAACTCGAATGGCCGACACCCATTGGTCACACAGCTGACCCGATGAAGCTAGGAAGTAGTGCTTCTTGTCACGGTCATCTTGAAATGCTGCTCAAATGGAAAAAAAAGGTGGTGCATGTAAACGGGGTTTCAACAAAGGTCTGTTACACAGTGTATCTCTTAGCCCCTGGATGCTATTTTTATGTCCAGATGCAGCAGCACAAAGCCCCATGTGCTTGTTTGTGACACCAAAAAAAATGGGTTCCAATCACAAGTTGATGCAACTCTCTCGATATGGCTTTTTATAGCCAAGCTGTTGAGTTCACCTAGCCCAAGCTTTGGTGTTGTCACAGCAGAGTGTGCGTTCGATTCCCGGTCTTGTGCCCTTAGCAAGGCATTTAACATAGTGCTTCGAAAAAAGTAGGGATAGTGCATTCTGCTCTACCAGCCAGGCTCCTAGTAGTGGATGGTATGCATGCCTGCATCCTTCTGTAAAGGGGGTAACCATAGGAGCACATACATGTAGGCGTCATTGTGTCCCTGGTTACAGTTGATTCGGGATGATAGCCCATCAGTTATAAATGTAGCCCTCACCTTTTGCCATCATACAGGCCCTGTTACGTTAGGTGATAACTCTTACAACAAAAATATTCATATGGCTCTGGTTCAGGCGCTTGGACCGAGCAAACCAGTAAGTCTGCTGCCACCTAGTGACTCATAATTGCAGAGGATATGATACTTACCGATTGAGAAGAGGAATCCTTTGTCGGCATTTATCTCTCTCTGCACAGAGTAACGCTCCAAACACAGCGCTCCGAGCGGCTATCAAATTTAAACGACAAAATACAACATTGGATAATAGGAAGAGTAGATTCTGTCACCAACAAATTAAATATATTATTGAGTAAAGAGCAATTGAGAGCTGTTGAAACATTTTTAGAAATGGCCCCTTTGATGTAACGTAGTTCTATAAAGAGAGATATTTTTCAAAACAAACTTGAATCCAAGAGAGGCTTCATCAGACACACAAAGCCTTTCTCAGGCATCTGGAAGATAAACAAATCTCTGCAACAAGGGTGGCTTTTACCATCATTGTTTCCAAGCTCAACTTTTCACAGGTAGTTGTTTTATGTATATGTTTGGATATAACAAATAAGGTATTTGACGATTAGTCAAAATTATACCCTGCCTTTAAAAACAGAGCTTTCACGAGTTCATTGCAAAAACAAATCCTATAAAGGTATAAAGTACCGTAGTTTTCGGATTATAAACCACGGTTTATATGTTGATTTTGACATTTTGTTGAACTCCTGCGGTTTATTCACCGGGCGGCTTGTATGCCGACATATTAATATTGGTGTCTAGGTGTGGTAAAAGTTTAAACAACCTATCGAAAGTCACCACCTAGTTTCTCGAAATACAGGTTGTCATAAAACTTAGTTGTGGAAATTACATCAAAACTAACGCCCACATTTTGCAGACAAACAGGAAATTTATTTGACCTTGAGCATGCATCAGTTCATTTAAACAGACTCATGTATGATTTGTCTTGTTTGAAGTGTAATGTTAGAGACAAGTTAACTACAGGAGTAGGAATTTTCAAATATGAAATTGAATAGGTTTAAATCTGATATAACGGAAGCTGGCATGCTAGGCCTTTTTGATCTTTGAAAAAGAGGTAGTAATTCGCGGCTCAGGCCTGTATGCTTGGTTTTTGAAAGGGCAAGGGCATCAATGCCTTTTCTCTAAGATAAAGGGCACCCTAAAATCTATGAGGAAATTGCAAACCTCAAGGGCACTGATGCAATGACAAGGGGGCTCAGATGCAATCACCTTCAATACCTCCGTGGCCTGGCAAATATATTTTACGGCTCCCATCGCTTTCAAACCTTGAATGGCAAAAACTTGTGCTGTAAGGTTGTAGCAGAACTGAAAGATCTACTGGATCTTGGGTTAAATAGGAGGCTGAACCTGAGGCTCTAAGAGAGGTCGATTGTCAAAAGTAAAACCTCCCACTCTTATTCATAGAAGCTCTTCAATCTCTTTGATTATAGAAAGAATGTTTCCAGGCTTCATTGAGCACATTTCTTTTTCCATCAAGTTCATATAGATTGTTTTGATTATAGAAAGAATGTTTCCATGCTTCATTGAGCACATTTCTTTTTCCCTCAAGTTCATACAAATTGTTTTTTCACCACAGTGTACCTCGAATGTTAAAACCTCTGAATACAACGATCCGACAAACAACTTCACAAGGTTGAACATTAATTTATGATGTGCATCGATTTGTGTGATTCGACTTCCACACATCTAGTTCAATCAAAACTCAAATCGAAATTTGTCACAAGTGACTGACTCAGTACAAATTTCTTTACAATCGCACAATCATGGAAAATTCCTTTGTCACACAGATGTGGCGCAGAAGCGCCTCCGTCAAGGCTTTTTTTAAATCGTGCGTTTTATTCTAGTTTTAAATTTGATCTAACCAACCTGTGAAGAGTTTCTGGTCATGCACAAAAGATACCGGTCTAGTAAACGTACGGAGCTACAGACTTCATGGTTTTGTCGCTTTTCACCTCAAAATTCAAGCCCTTTTGCATCTATTTCTCTTGAACACCGGCTATTATTTTTCCACACAGTATACAGTGCTAACACATACATGTACATGTACATATCGGTGTATATGGGTAAAAACCAAAATGAATATTCTTTATTCCTGATGCAAATTTAACTAAATTATTTGCAGTACCCACTGCTGAAACATAGGATTCAAACTGCCTCTAGCCATCGGGCAATTTCGGTAGTCTTGTTGGTATGACACTGCTCTAGAATTGAAAAGGTCGCTGGTTCGAATCCCACCCGAGTAATATGCCTACAGTGGTTTTTTACACAGAACCCAGGAAAGTATTGGGTATACAGTGCAACACACATTGGTTTATATGGGTATAACCAAAATTAATATCAGCTATTATAAATTAATTTTATATTTTACTACTTCCCTTCAAGGATGTCATGTAATGTATTAAATTTATGCCTTTAAGGAAGGCACTGTACAATGTCATGAATGTTAAGATGAAATAAATCATTAATTTAACTGAAGTGAGCTTTAATTTGTCTATGTGACTCGAATGAATTAAACTTTCTCATTTTCTTTTTTCTCACTCATTGTTATTTAATTTCTACTCCAGTATTTTTTTCCATCATACGTTCCGACCATCACACACTCTTAAAATTGCGAGACCTTACATGCTGTTAGAAAACTCATGGCTAAGTGTTTTAGTTCGCTTGACCGGCCTCCTGATGGCATGAAATTGAAAAAGTAGATTTGAATCCCATCCAAGGACGTCACTTCTTCCGTGAGAAATGAGGTCAGCTTTTATCTCTCTCTCTCCCCCTCTCCCCCTAATAGGGGGGGGGTGATAAAGGTCAAGATGAGGGTCAGGGAGCTCATTATCTTGTATCAAACACTGTGAAACAATGCTTCAAGTATACCTTTGGTTAATGGACCCGTTTGATTGCTCTAAAGGCACTGGACACTAATTTGGTAATTGTCAAAGACCAGTTATCATTTTGATGTATCTCAACATATATGCATAAAATAACAAACCTGTGAAAATTGGGCTCAATTTGTCGTCGAAGTTGCAAGAGAATAATGGAAGAAAAAATATCCTTGTCGAACAAGTTGTGTGCTTTCAGATGCCATGAACTCGAGACCTCAAATTCAGTTCAAATATTTCAGTGAGAAATTACTTCTTTCTCAAAAACTTCATTACTTCAGAGCCGTTTCGCACAGTGTTTTATAATCAACAGTTTTTCATTGCTCATAACCAAGTAAGTCTTTGTGCTTACAAGTACAAATATTTTGAGTAATTAACAATAGTGTCCAGTTCTTTTAAAGTGGAGTTCTTTCTGAAAAAATAGTTTTCAAGTATCCAGTTTGGGAATGATACCTTTTTGAAAGAACTGGGCTGGAATTTCATCTTTGAGAGGCCATGGGACATTTTAATGTGCAAAGGGCACTTTTGTTGTGACTGGATTCAAGTTCATAACAAAAATCACTATTCAGTTCATCACTTGACTTTGTTTCATTTTTACAATCTCAACCTATTGTTCAGGATTTCATTTATTTTTTGTAAACCAGTCCCTTCCTGTTTCGATACAATCGAGTCAGCGATGATTTTGTTCTTTCTTTCATCAATTCAACTCTGTATTTGTTTTCTATAATCGGGCAATAACTCATAGAATCTTCAACAATGAGAACGGAATAACCAACGCAATAATGGCCACTAAGCGGTTTTGATTACAAATTATGTACATTTTGAAGTTCATAAAAACCTGCTTTGAGAACAGTGGTTTACCTCGAGAGCTCGCTTGTCATCGTTGACTTTGTAATAAAACAAGAAGTTTCCCTGTAACCTGAACTCTCGTTCCCTGTAAGCTGAAACCAAAAATGAAAAGGAAGAGAGAAAGAGTTCCAAGTTTAAAATGAAAATCGCACTAAAAGCGTTAGTACAATTGGTTGTAGAGTGAACATACATGGATGTGCCAAAACGAGGGACTTCAAGATGAAACTCAAAACTGGGTTTGTTGTCCTTTTGGCTCACCATACAAATCAGGAAGAGGAGCCATCGGCGTATGGGGGGGGGCAAGAGGGGTTTATTTGCCGAAATTTTAGATATCAGATAACAAACTTTTAAAGTGTTTGTTTCTAACCAGGTAAAAAATTTTGTTGGGCTTTCTTCGTCTATTTTACTTAATTCGTGCTACAGGTGTTTGCTGGTTTGCCCAAATTTTGGGGTGCAATACCCCTGTCTGATCCCCTGTGTCACTGTGTAATATTCTGAACATAAAGAAATGATGTTCAAATGTTGACTTTGAGTCTGGTGTTATTCAATCCCTTTGAGTACCTAACCCCACAATAGATCCTTTTAAGTGTTTGTTAAAGGCAGTGGACACTTGATAATTACTCAAAATAATTATTAGCATAGAACCTTTCTTGGTGACGAGTAATGGGGAGAGGTTGATGGTATAAAACATTGTGAGAACAGCTCCCTCTGAAGTTCCATGGTTTTCTAGAAAGAAGTAATTTTCCACAAAATTGATTTCAAGACCTCAGATTTAGAAATTGAGGTCTCGAAATCAACCATCGAAACGCACACAACTTCGTGTGACAAGGGTGTTTTTTTCTTTCATTATTATCTCACAAGTTCGATGACCGATTGAGCTCAACTTTTCACAGGTTTGTTATTTTATGCTTATGTTGAGATACACCAACTGTGAAGGCTTGTCTTTGACAATTATTACCAACAGTGTCCACTGCCTTTAAATAAAAAAATTAAAATAGAAAGCTCTTTCTCCTGAAGATGTTGGTCTTGTGGATATGAATTCTGGTCCAGTAAACACTTGGAGCAACAAGCCCTGTGGTCTTGTTGGAATTTTACCCCAAATTTGAGCCCTACAGGAAAAAGGTCACAAGCAATTACCGACTCTCCACTTTAAAATTTCAACCCACATGTATGTCTCAGATGGATAATAGTAATAAAGAAGATAAATATAAAAAACACACAACCTAAATGTAGAGTACCAATGACAAAATTGTAAATGTACTTTTATAAATATCTTTAAGGAAACATGAGCTCTGAAGTTGCCCGAGAGCGACCAAAGTGTACATGTAGCTGTTAGATAATGTCATCGTTTGATCAAAATATCTCACTTTACAAAAATCGCAGTTAATTTGACCGAGAGTAAAAAACAGGTTCCTCTTGCGATGCATTAAGACACTTGGATTGATCTTAGATGTCCTGCTGAGAGTCTGCTGTTGCCAGAGGCCAGTCTGTGCAAGTACTTCCCGATGCTTCCACGGCTAGCTTACATTTCACACAAACTCATTTCCAATTTCTTCATTGCTATTTTTTCAGGGGTGGCAATGTGAGATGAATGAACATGCAGACCCTGTCTCAGAAAAAAAGTCATTACATTTTTCTTGTCTTTTTAGAGAGAGAGAGAGGCACACAAATTCATGAAAGAGACATTGAAATTTAAATCAAACTATAGGCCCCCAAAAAAGTAAACATGGTAATCTTACATTATCCATACATTGTACGTACACACGTACTGTACACACAAGTCAACAAAGATGGCATAATTTGAGTTTGTTTTTCGGTGCACACATGTTACAATATACATGTACCATAATACCAAAGGTAAACAAATTCCTGCCACTTTGTAGTGCAGTGTGGCAGAGCAAGCTGCATGTCCTGCGCAGAGGGGTTGAGCTCAGATACCTTTCCCCCCTCCTCCCCTCTCTTAAGATTCAAAGATGCCCTTAAGTAACCATTCATTCATTAAAATGGTCCCCCAATTTGTCTTCGTCCACCCAGTGCCCCCCCGCCCCCCACCCCCAACCCAGTGAACTACTTTTGTCAAGTCTTACTGCCTCATGTTTGAATGGGCAAGGATCGATACACTTTAACAGCGGTGAACAGTAGTGAGAGGACTCGATGCCGCTTTTAAAGTTTGCCCCATGAGCTTTTAAGATTTTCAAATGGAAGTGCCTTCCGGTTGCAAAATGGCAACGGCCTGACCTTTCAAAGAATGAAACTCCACACCTGAGCACCTCTTTAGAGGTACCCATTTCTGCAACGTAAGTTTTTAACGTATTTTTAACTTAAAGTAGCCTATATTTCCTACAGTAAAAACATATCACAATCTTGTGTTCTGACACGACAGTTGTTTCTATATAATCTTAACCCCTGAACCCTGAACGTAGCTTGTAGTTCACGCGCCCCGGGGGGTAACTGGAACAAGGGTATTAATTTTGGTTTTTACCCATACACCGATGTGTGTTAGCACTGTATACTCAGTACTTTCCCGAGTCCTGTGAAAAAAATATCACAGGCATGTTACTCAGGTGGGATTCGAACCCACGACCCTTGCAATTCTAGAGCAGTGTCTTACCAACTAGACTACCGAGATTGCCCGGCAGCTAGAGGCACCCGAGTAACATGCCTGTGATATTTTTTCACAGGACTCGGGAAAGTACTGAGTATACAGTGCTAACACACATCGGTGTATGGGTAAAAACCAAAAATTAATATTCTTTATCCCCGATGCAAATTTAACATCTATTATATCGTTGCGGTACCCGCTGCCAAAACATAGGATTCGAACTGCCTCTAGCTGCCGGGCAATCTCGGTAGTCTAGTTGGTAAGACACTGCTCTAGAATTGCAAGGGTCGTGGGTTCGAATCCCACCCGAGTAACATGCCTGTGATATTTTTTCACAGGACTCGGGAAAGTACTGAGTATACAGTGCTAACACACATCGGTGTATGGGTAAAAACCAAAATTAATATTCTTTATCCCCGATGCAAATTTAACATCTATTATATCGTTGCGGTACCCGCTGCCAAAACATAGGATTCGAACTGCCTCTAGCTGCCGGGCAATCTCGGTAGTCTAGTTGGTAAGACACTGCTCTAGAATTGCAAGGGTCGTGGGTTCGAATCCCACCCGAGTAACATGCCTGTGATATTTTTTCACAGGACTCGGGAAAGTACTGAGTATACAGTGCTAACACACATCGGTGTATGGGTAAAAACCAAAATTAATATTCTTTATCCCCGATGCAAATTTAACATCTATTATATCGTTGCGGTACCCGCTGCCAAAACATAGGATTCGAACTGCCTCTAGCTGCCGGGCAATCTCGGTAGTCTAGTTGGTAAGACACTGCTCTAGAATTGCAAGGGTCGTGGGTTCGAATCCCACCCGAGTAACATGCCTGTGATATTTTTTCACAGGACTCGGGAAAGTACTGAGTATACAGTGCTAACACACATCGGTGTATGGGTAAAAACCAAAATTAATATTCTTTATCCCCGATGCAAATTTAACATCTATTATATCGTTGCGGTACCCGCTGCCAAAACATAGGATTCGAACTGCCTCTAGCTGCCGGGCAATCTCGGTAGTCTAGTTGGTAAGACACTGCTCTAGAATTGCAAGGGTCGTGGGTTCGAATCCCACCCGAGTAACATGCCTGTGATATTTTTTCACAGGACTCGGGAAAGTACTGAGTATACAGTGCTAACACACATCGGTGTATGGGTAAAAACCAAAATTAATATTCTTTATCCCCGATGCAAATTTAACATCTATTATATCGTTGCGGTACCCGCTGCCAAAACATAGGATTCGAACTGCCTCTAGCTGCCGGGCAATCTCGGTAGTCTAGTTGGTAAGACACTGCTCTAGAATTGCAAGGGTCGTGGGTTCGAATCCCACCCGAGTAACATGCCTGTGATATTTTTTCACAGGACTCGGGAAAGTACTGAGTATACAGTGCTAACACACATCGGTGTATGGGTAAAAACCAAAATTAATATTCTTTATCCCCGATGCAAATTTAACATCTATTGGAACAAGGGTGTTCGACCATAGGGGGTGTCGACTGTCGAATAATCTGGATAAGGGGTTTTAGAACATAGGTTTGGGGCGCCACAACATGGCCAACATTTTAACAGAGTTTGTGTCCCTTTAATCTTTAAATGTTGCTGCAGTTCATTGAAATCAAAGCCAAGTGTGCTCTGTGGCTATAAGCCGGCAGTTTTGACAAGCGTATCTCTCTTGTGGAAGGAGTTTTGTTTTTGCTGAACAGCAGAGCAGCGCAAGGGTTACTTTTCCTAGAGCTAGAGGAAGACGGTTGTGCCTATGAAGACTAATTTTGCCATGTTACTGTTTTTGTCTGTGAGACAGAGTTTCAGGCAGAGCTGTGAGTGACCGTCAGTCTTTAGTGGGGAAGTGATAAGAGGCCTTGACTATCGGAGACCCTCAGAGCAGTTTGGTCAGACCGGGTTGTCGTCAGTGTAACTGAGACAAAGGTTCAAGATGGGTTTGATTCTTCTTGTTTCAGGGGGGGGGGGGAGTGACCAAGGTGCGGGAGACTTTTTTTGTTTTTATCATATTGATGAATCTTTTTGTATGTCAAGTATGGCCGAATAACACAGCATGACTTGGAGCAGCTTTAAGTGTCTTAAATGTACGTCCGACCCTGTGGAACCTGCCCTTTAATGATAATTGTTGGAACTTTTTTGGACACTGCTAGACCTGCTGCTGCAATTAAACACACTGTAAACTACGCTGTACAATAAATGTACATGTACACTGCCGAGTACTACAAATGTATTCAGCAAGTGCTTTGCGGGCCTACACTGTACATGATTGTCCGCTTTCTCACACCTTCATTCTTCATTATTGGTCGTACGCTCGATAATGAACAATTAACAAAATTAAAAAAGAACGACCGATAATGACATTGACACAATTTGAAAAAAGGAGGACAGCGCCCGTACGACTGGCATGGATCGGTAATGTCATGACAAATAAAGAATAAAAAAAGGAGTCATTATCGGTCAGATTAGTACTAGTAGTAGTAGCTAGTAGTAGGCAGATCACACTATTTTTCAAAGTTCTGCCAATGCCTTCAAAGTTTGTCTCATATGATTTAGCTTGATAAAAGAAACAAAGAACTGAAAAGCAAATTGAAATCCGACATTCGATTCTCTTTTTATGCAAATTTTTGTTTATTGTTTAAAGCACCTGTTTTAACCATTTACGGGCAAAAAGTGGAAAATGCTTTCTTTTCAGTTTTTCCTTTAAGTTTTCATTGTTTTTTCTCAATTTTAAACCCTGTTAGTGTTTCTTTTCTTATAGTACACAGGTCAAACCTACTTGCAAAAGAGAAATGGAGGTTCTATTACATTGAATTTTTTTTTTTACGGTCACCAAAAATGGCATATTATCCAAAATTCCATAACGGGAAACCCCAAAATGTTCCAAAAATGACTAAGTCCAGCTAATTAAATATGCGTGAGGCTCTCCTGGGGTAACTAAAGTAGTTACAGCTATGAAACTTGGCACAATTCTTGTTTGTGTATAGACATTTCTTTTAAAGTGTATATTTCAAAGTTTTACACGCCATTATGCAAATTAGCCTAATTAATTATTCATTTTGTACGCAAAATTACCTAATTTAATATGCGTGAGACTCTCCTGGGATAACTAAAGCAGTTACAGCTATGAAACTTGGCACAATTCTTGTTTGTGTATAGACATTCATTTTAAAGTGTATATTTCAAAGTTTTACACGCCATTATGCAAATAAGCCTAATTTATTATTCATTTTGTACGCAAAATTACCTTATTAAAAATGCGTGAGACTCTCCTGGGTTAACGCAAGCACCTACAACCATGAAACTTGGCACAATGAAAGTTTGTTATTTTACAGTACATTGTAGTTATTTACATGGTTTCATACATCATTCTGAGAATTCCACACAACTGCAAACCAGACCATTATACTGGTGCATCTCATACAGAGAATGAGAAACGTCAACAATTTTGCAAATTCAGGCACTTTTTGGAGGAGGTCTACTGTGGTGTGGGTTCGTTTTGATTTGGCTACATGTCGTTGTACTTTTTGGAGTAGTCCATTTAAGTTGGTACTGGTAGGCAAGTTGAGGTTGAGGGCAGAAAATATTGGTGGGAAATCATGTTTGTAGCTTTTGGTGGTCGAGTGCTCAATACGATATCTGATTGTCTCCAACAATGCTGTGGTCAGAATTCCATTCCAATGATCTGGTGAAAAGAAAAAAAAAAAATAATAATAATAATAATAAAAAATAAATTACATTTTTTGTTTGGGGCATATTTTCTCTTTTCGTGACAGTTAAAAATAGTGAGTGAAAGAGGCACATTCAAAAGGGTTAAATTAATTTTGTTAGGAATATGTAGCCACTTTCCATCACAGAGCTTTATCAATCCATAGAGCAATAAACTAGACTCCATGATCAATCTGAATCAAAACTTTGCAAAATGTAAACAAGCCGACAAACTATTCCCACGACCATACGGAGTACCAGCAATAAATGGAACAGCCTTGATCAAGACAATAGCGACATCCGATTGGTCAACCGCTTGATAAATGTGTCACGTGACATTTTTTTAGACGTTACGTTCACTGTACACCCGCCCTGAATTACTTATTTCTCTTAACTTTCCGAAATTTACTCTCTGATTTTACACAACAAATCTACACAGAGGGTAATTTTATAACGATATTATTAAAATATATTATCTTGAAAATTGAGGAAAGTGTTTATTTCTTACCTGGAACGCTGTATTCCGTAAGCAACAGGTCAATTTCGTCTGATGTCCAGCCAGAGATATGATCAACTTCGCACGCGAACGCTTGGTCATTGAACTCAACTGCTGCCGGAGGCTCTGAATTGACAAAACAAACATGTCCTATTTTAGAGCGCTATTACTGAGTGCAACGGATAACGAAATTCAACAATCTGCACATCATAACAAACTTTAGAATGTCTATTTTCATATTCTAATATAGAAGTATTCATATTTGAGATATATAGGGAAAAAACGGGTGGCTTACCTGCTCGCCGTTTCCCGCTTCTACTGGCCGCCATTTTGGAAATTTCGAGAACGTACGCATCAAGAGTAGAGTTTCCCCATCCTAAAAATAGCTTCACAGGGTCCCTACGTCACCGACTCACTCCGGAATCGTCCATTATAGAAGAGAATAGGGGGGGATTAAGCTGCGAGGTGGTATTTTTTCCCCTCCCACGCGCCGTCGCTGCGCGCCGGACCGACAAACTAAGTAACCCAAAACTACTGTAAAATCTATATTTCTTTACCAATTTGGATCAAATGAGCAGACAAACACAGGGGAAGTCTATATTTTTTAGTAATGTAATTGTTTTCTTTATTGAATTATCCAATTCTCCCTTAAACGACTTTGATCTGTACCAATCTTTTCACATTCGACCGTGCCGACCGTTGTACGTGTGAGAATATGCATGGTCGGCTGAAATGTTTACGCGCAGAGTGATCTGCCTACTAGTAGTAATGACCTATTTCGCAGGGGAAAAAAGTACAGTGCCCCAACCCTAGCTTGCTTGACTGGAACAGAACAGCTAGTGTTTACTACTTAGAACACACAGTGCCAGGAACACACCCAAATTCACACGGTCCAAATTCCACTAAAAATAGCTCAACTGGAATTGCATTATTATAAAATATAATAAACTGCATAGTAGACCTAGCTAGGGCTCGGCCTGCTTGCTAAGGAAGGAGGATAGGCTTTATAAATATAAAAGGCTTTCCATTCGTTGTATTGTAGTCATACCCTGTCCTTGTAGCTGTTCTCTAACGGGACGTAGCTTTCCCTGCTGTATCCCTTTGTAGAACAACTTCCCCTGCATGACGGGATTGTTGGCATTGTATGCCATTCGTGCCAACTCATTCTCACCGTACCGCATTGTTGTTGTTGTGGCTCGCTGTTTTTTTTTTAGTCACCCCAGTCTACGTCTCTCTCTCTCTGTTGAAAAAAAACTCGTGTATAATTACACCTTACATGTCTCGATCAGTCCTCAGTTATGATTTTGTAAACATGGACACGTGGTTTAGCACGCTCTGCCCATAAAGGAAATGACGGATTAGGTCGTTATCGTACTTGCATTTAGCACTAATCATCATCGTTTCTGTTCAACAACTATAAAAACATTTATTTTGGGAACTCCCCTAAACTTTGACCTAGAAATAGCGCCCTCTAGTGGTGAGTCAAATAGTTACACTTCTTTGACCAATCACAGGAGAAATTTTGATAAGAGATAAACTTGTTTCTTTGCTTGTTGTCTGCTCTTTGTAAAGAAGTATACAAATGGAAGGGCCCTTTACTATTCTTAACTGTTTCCTTTGAAGAGTGTGGTTGATTTTTAACAAATGAACATACTCTGAACTCCTTTGACAAGCGGTTTTTTTGTATTAGCTAAATTGTTCCCTTTTTTGAAACCGCAGCCATAGCTGGTGTTCGAAATAGGACAGGAGCCACCGCCCATCAGTCATTATGTATTCATTTGTGTCTTTGGAATCTCAGGAATTCTTTAGAGTTGGGGTACTTCTGTACCTCTGTGATGAGTACGAGAATCCTCAGCCATATCGGGCATGGTAAACATCCATGGTGTTGTCCTTTCCATTTATTGTGAGAGCCTACGGACCTCCGTCTCTGATTCAGTGTGAGTTTATAATAATTTGCAGTTAAAAATAATTATGTAGTTGTTGCTTCTCGTACAGGTGACTCTGGCTTGAAGTAGCAAGTCGTGAGTGAGTTACCCGACCCCCAACATTGCTCACGATAGTCAGTATACAGGTTCAACCACTACAATAATGGCTCCACAGTGTGAGCTCCCCCCCCCCCCAAAAAAAAAAAAAAAGCTTGATTAGTGCGGGTTGGGGCAAGGGAGGGGGACCTCAGAACATAGCTCAGGCTGTCAGCAAGACTTCTGGAAGCCTGCTCGTACAAAGGACAGATCACTTTATCAGGGGAATCAAATTAGTATTTTGTTTTCTTTTCGCAAAGTTGAGTGACGAAGAAATTTAATGTCACCCCCCCCCCACTTTGGAGAAAATAGTGAAATTCATTAATAGTTAAAATATGCCACGACTTATTGTGTTACCAAGCTCATTTTTGTAATGGTTTACAAGTAAAGTTATTATACGAAGATGAAGTACTATTAAACTATGGTAATAATAATTTATTAGTCGGGCATAATAATCCGCCGACGGGCGTACTAATTTGGAATGGCGCCCTCTGTTGAAATGCCCTTTGGTTATTTTTAGCTTCTTGCCGCAGCAGCCGCGTCCAGTAAGTCACTGCCTCAGGCAAACTATTGTGTTAGTTCTGCAGAGAAGGTTGATGGGTGGGTTTGGGGGTGCGGCATGAAGGTGGACACGGGATCAGAGTAGAGCAACTATTTTATTCACCCATTTTAATCCAAAATATAGAAAAGCAGCTTTTTCGTGATGGGATCGAACTTCACGTTTCAGTATTGTAAAGTAATATTAATTTTATGCCTACCGTTGTTGTGTTATTTCGTTTCAACAGTACAACCGAAGAGGACTTAGAACCTTCGCACTATATCCCATTATGTTTTAAAACCAAACCGAGCTCCTTTCAAATTCACGAATGCCGATAATTAAACCAATCTATTATTCTGGCGCAGCAGATGTTCCTTAATTCATTGATTAATTAGTCATAATTAATCACAATTTAAAGTCGTGGGATTCTCCGGTATCAGAACGTGTGATGTTTCTTTCGCCTCGTGTGTCTTGCGAATAAAATAATGCACAGTTTCCTAACACTTACACGGTATCAATTTCTGCTCCTCACACGTCCATTTGTTTTCTTGCCCGTCTCTCAAGCATTACGAGGTGAACACTTCGGGACCGGCACTTTCCTTTTAAGGCATGTACCAAGTACAACTTGCTGTTTAAGAAATACACAAGACAAACGGCTCTGTGTTGCAGTCACTGTGTGGAATCTTCTCACACTGTCAATATTTTTTTTAAATACTGTGTGGACTTGTGTAGGTCCACGCTATGTTTTAGGTCCTGATGTGGACTTCTTTTGTTTTCAGGTTCAAACTTCGTATGTACTGGTCAAACACCCACACAATCACGCTTAAAGGCACACGTTTGGCAGTATTGTCAAAGACCAGAGTTCTCGATCACTTGGTGTGCACCATACATAAGTATAAATTAACAAGCCTGTGAACATTTTGGCTCAATATTGGTCATCGAAGTTGCGAGAAAATAGAGAAAGAAAAAACACCCTTGCTGGACGAATTTGTATGCTTTCAGATAGGAATAAAAGACTTCTAGCAAGAAGTATTTTATTATTTTAGTGAGAAAATACCTCTTTCTCAAAAACTACATTACTTCAGAGGGAGTCGTTTCCCGCAATATTTTTTTTAAACTATAAACAGCTCTCCAATGCTCGTTAATACCAAGTCAGTTTTTAACTTGATATTAATTGTTTTGAGTAATAACCAAACGTGTACCTTCCCTTTAAGGATACGGTATGTTGGGTCCTGTTATTGTTCTTCTATGATTCACTTTTCTGAAGAAACTCTCAATGGGGCACCACTATAACAAACATTCTATTCTGAGATACATCATTCTTCCACCCAAGTACCCCTTTATAAATTGGCGTGTGTATAAGAGCACACAACCAGCTACACAGCTCTGTTTTGCATTCACTCTGTGGACTTTCCTTCGCCCACAAAGGTAGTCCTAACTTAGGACTAGTCCTAGGCAATGCTAAGAGATAAGACCAGTTCTAAGTTAGGATGAGTTACTGGTCCTAACTTAGGACTGGTCCTATCTCTTAGCATTGCCTAGGACTAGTCCTAAGTTAGGACTACCTTTGTGAAATCCACATCTAAGTACATCTAAGGCAACTCATATGTATTCATCATAGCTTGCGGATTTGTCCACATAGTGTGGAGAAGTCCGCGTAGTGTGTTGGTGTTTCAATAATTATGGGCAACTTTTTTGTTCTCAGGTCCACGCTTCGATCGTAGTCTAGCGGTAAAACAAAAGAAGCTTACAGCAGATCTTTGAAGAATCAGGTTACCAACCAAAATGCCATACAATGTATCGAATAATTAGTGACTGGTTCCTCGCTCGTTTCCTTCTTTAAAGCCATTGGACCCTTTCGGTAAACAGTATTTAGTATCACAACTTATAAAAAAATAACAAACCTGTGAAAATTTAAGCTCAATCGGTCATCAGAGTCGGGAGAAAATAACGGGAAAACCCACCCTTTGAATCCACACGTTTCGCTGTGTCATAACATAGGCCTAATGTTTAAAATAAATCCGTAATTCACGAGAATTGACATTGCATGTTTTCTCAAAAAGTAAAGCATGTCATGGAACAATATTTCAAGAGAAGTCTTTCACTACTACCTGTAGGCTAAGTTTTTTTGTAAATCTGTGATTTTTTTTTCTGCACCGAAAGGGTCCAATGGCTTTAATTGGCAGGGCATGTTTTTCTAAGCACTTATTCTGCTAAACAGCTTTACGAACTAGATGAGACCAATCCGCTCTCATTTTGAAGTTAGTCGCCACGTTTGTTTTGTAATAAAATAAAGCTCCCCTGTAGGCCCCTAGTCTTTCGACAGTTTTTTTAAACAATTGTTCGGAGTGCGTACCAATAGTGTCCAGTTCAATTAAATTGGGCTATAGGTTTAAATGGCACCTTGGCAGTTGAATTAACTTCCCTTCAGTATTGTATTTAGTAAACATCACCTTCAAATTTGCCGCTTCTTCAGACGTCATCAATCAAACTCGGAGAAAATTCCCTTCTGACAAAAACATTAAAGGTATTTATTTTTATCGAAACGAAAACAAAATCCTCTTAGCATCCTTTCTGTTCAAGACCTGACGTTCTTTGTCGAAAGTATAAACCCGTCCTTGCGTCAAAAATAGTTGGGAAAATGCTCCACAAAAAGCGCAATTCACTGCTGCACTGCGGTAGTTCTTAAACGTCGTTCACCTTGCTCCTTCTGGACAAAGCAACGACCTTCGCGAAGGTCGTTGCTGCAGTCCCTTTTTTATTCTGGACAATCCATCCTCAGAAACCCCTTTTCACTTTAACCTCCAGAACACCCCCCCCCCCTCCTTTTGATGGACAGGTTTAAGTACTTCATGCAATAGCTATATAGTCGAGGTGCATCCATTCTTTATTATGATCGATCTTGTGCAATCACTTCTTCGGATTGCGATAAGGAACCCGTAAGCTCGTGGATTTGTGAACACCATTTGTAGCAGATTTCATAAATTGTCAAAAGATTGCATCAATTTTATTTTTTAAGAGGCAATTTCTTTAATCTTGTCTCAGCCTCACATACTTTTGTTTCTGGATTAAAAGCTTATGAGAGATGGCTATTAAGTGAATCTACGAGATTCAATTGAATTTAATTCATTTTTAAAAGAGACGTATTTTGCGAATTATACAAACTGACCAAATACTACCTGATGATAATTTCTGAGAATGTTTATTATTTAAACAGCAACATCAACAACAACGACGACGACGTCGACGCGACGAGCACTACGACGACGGCGACAACACGACGAAAGTGTAATTTCAACTCAAAAGCCTCCTTGTTATAAAGGTGGAAATTGTATAATAATATTAGCCTCCGGCGAACATCGTCTAAAAAGTCCCACTAACATGTTGTGTAGTCCTGTAATGTATAGCCTGTGACTTTTACAGTACACTTTTGGCCTTTAAATCAGTGACGACTACCAATCTTAAGACTCTACCCTTTAAACAAAAGTGCATAATCTGTCATTACACAGTTGGGACATGTCATATTTCAGAAGGTATGTTTTAATTCCGATGCACAAATCATTAAATGACATTCTGAAGGACACATGTATTCGTGGCAGACCATTGTATTAGCGTTTAATAAAATAAAAAAGATATGTTGATAATTCATTATGGCGTGTAATGCAGTATGACAGTGATTGATGGGTCGTCAATTAGGGCATATTGTCCATATGAAATACATCCTTTAGAAGGAATGTACGTCTGGTTATCACTCGTACAACATTAATGGCAATACAAAATTACTCACAGCAGCTTTCGATATCAATATCATAAGGTATTTTGAGAATTATTTCAGGTTGTAGTTATGGTTATGGAAGAAATATCATGATTAGCGTTTATCCAAAATTTGAATCTGAGAACCGTTACTGCAGTAAAGCCTCTCTTATTGTGTAGACACAGGCCTATTAAGGTTTTTTCTGCCATGCGTGGACATTCGCTCCGGATTTTTTGCGATATCTCAAAAAAGCGCCCAGCTTTTAAATTTAAATTTGTACAGGTTATTTTTGTTGTACTATCTGCAACATCATAATTTGTTTTCCTTTTTATTTCCCTATTACCTTCAATGCACAAATGCATAAACAATTACATTGGTGCAAAGGGAAACACACAGGCCCACTAATTAATGGGGACCCTTGTTCACACATTAACAACCAAAAGACACGGGACAAGCACAACTACAGGCAAACAAACAAAGAAAACAAAGAAATACAACTGTAACAAGTAAACAAAATCACAAAAGATGGAATAGGATTATACAGAATTTAAATAATTAAACGGTTAAAAAAAAAACCAAAGGTACAGTTTCCCTTCAAAAGTTTATGGTAGATGAGTTAGTTGTCAATGCAATGCACATTATAGGCAAAGATATACAGAAATCACCGATAAAACCCCAATGCTGTCGGCTGAATACTTAAACTTGCTGAAAAGTGACAAACAACTTTCACGTTTAACGAGACGATAGCGGGTACCAACCACATATCTGGCCGCAGCATTTGCGAACGGACACCACCCTCGGAAACATGAAAAACGATTAATTAATGAATCATTTAAGAACGTGTGTTATCGGTATTAAAACCGAAATAAGTTGAAACCAAACTCAACGAAATTGGTCCATCCATCAGAGAATGTATCCAGAAGATTGCACTTTCACATAAAAGAGAAAGTATGTATGTCGCCCAGTCCTTGACACACTACACTTTACCAATAATAAATGTCATCAGTTTGAAATAACATGGCAGTACCACTCACTTTTTGTTTATCAAACATTTTGATGAAGCTATTTTCAAACTATCTTACCAAATGTGTATCATTTCAGCCAGTCAGAAGAAGGAAACTGTAATCATATAATGACTCACTGTTTTTGTTTGTTTTTTTGTAAGTAATTTCGGAGTTTGAAAGAGCTGTTCTCAGATTCGGATTCTAGTTTAACATTAAAACACACCATTGCGAGTTGTTGGAAGATCACACGATTTTTTGTTTTCAGATTATTGAATAAGTTCATAAATGGATGGATGGTAATCATGGTTTACGGGTTGTGTGTCTCAATTAAAAAATAATGTAGATGTTGTCACATTATTTTTGTTAGTTACGTTTAACTCCTAAGCTAGGAGCTTCGTCAGACTGGTGACCATATACAACTGTAACAAGTAAACAAAATCACAAAAGATGGAATAGGATTATACAGGATTTAAATAATTAAACGGTTAAAAAAAAACCAAAGGTACAGTTTCCCTTCAAAAGTTTATGGTAGATGAGTTAGTTGTCAATGCAATGCACATTATAGGCAAAGATATACAGAAATCACCGATACAACCACAATGCTGTCGGCTGAATACTTAAACTTGCTGAAAAGTGACAAACAACTTTCACGTTTAACGAGACGATAGCGGGTACCAACGACATATCTGGCCGCAGCATTTGCGAACGGACACCACCCTCGGAAACATGAAAAACGATTAATTAATGAATCATTTAAGAACGTGTGTTATCGGTATTAAAACCGAAATAAGTTGAAACCAAACTCAACGAAATTGGTCCATCCATCAGAGAATGTATCCAGAAGATTGCACTTTCACATAAAAGAGAAAGTATGTATGTCGCCCAGTCCTTGACACTCTACACTTTACCAATAATAAATGTCATCAGTTTGAAATAACATGGCAGTACCACTCACTTTTTGTTTATCAAACATTTTGATGAAGCAATTTTCAAACTATCTTACCAAATGTGTATAATTTCAGCCAGTCAGAAGAAGGAAACTGTAATCATATAATGACTCACTGTTTTTTATTTTTTTTTTGTAAGTAATTTCGGAGTTTGAAAGAGCTGTTCTCAGATTCGGATTCTAGTTTAACATTAAAACACACCATTGTGAGTTGTTGGAAGATCACATGATTTTTTGTTTTTAGATTATTGAATAAGTTCATAAATGGATGAAAGGTAATCATGGTTTACGGGTTGTGTGTCTCAACTAAAAAATAATGTAGATGTTGTCACATTATTTTTGTTAGTTACGTTTAACTCCTAGGCTAGGAGCTTCGTCAGACTGGTGACCATGTCCAATGCTCAGGTGCCTTTTATACCCTTTCTTGTGGACATAGAGGGCTTTGGGTAAGCCAGGGCACAACTTCATAGAGCTGCTTTAGCACAACATTTTGCCAAAAAAATCCTTGCTTAGTAAGATCAGATTACCGGCCAAGACTCCACTCAATTGTCATGCAAGTAAACAACAGCTAAATACCAGTCACAACTCACAAGGACTGTGTATGACATGAAATTTTGGCCATTAACATGTGCAAAATAAGCGAGCTATTTTCGTGCTTAAGCAATGTTGTTGCTTTAGCAGCTCTTTGAACTTGGCCCCTGGTTTGGACGAGATGGTTTTAAAATTTATGGAGCTTCTATGGGTTCATCCCACTTAAAAAGACCAGTCTTCTCACTTGCTGTATCTCAACATATGCATAAAATAACAAACCGGTGAAAATTTGAGCTCGATTGGTCGTCAGAGTTGCGAGATGAATATGAAAGAAAAAAACACCCTTGTTGTGTGTTGTGTGCTTTCAGATGCTTGATTTCGGGACCTCAAATTCTAAACTTGAGGCCTCGAAATCAAATTTGTGGAAAATTACTTCTTTCTCGAAAACTACTCCACTTCAGAGGGAGCCATTTCTCACAATGTTTTATACTACCAACCTCTAACCATTACTCGTTACCAAGTAAGTTTTTATGCTAATAATTATTTTGTGTAATTAC